>NC_137112.1:7721680-8054180 GCF_949357685.1 Gobio gobio | reverse complement strand
TCTGTCAACAGTTGCCTTATTCCAGATCTCCATGTATACAGTGTGACATGCGGAGGCTACTGCGACCGCGCTGCTGCTGCTGGTGGATTCCGCCTCTGCTTTTCTCCTCGCTCGTGCTCCGGTGGGCTCATTGTCATCCCGGTAAGTTGGATTTGAGGTGGATGAGAATTGTTATCAAATCGCTCGATTCATCACAACGACCTAGCTTTTACATTGACGGCGTAATGTTAAAAACAACCCATGGCCACAATTAAAACCATACGAACGCGAGGATTCTGTAGGCTATGTTTGTGTGTGTGTTTTTTTTTCTGGTGTAAATCATGGAATTGGGACGTTCTGACACGGAATTGTAACGCGCATAATGACATCTATTGATATTTCAATATCCTCAAGTGATCCGCTACTGTTATTTATAAGCGCGCGGACCCGTTATCTCCAAACATTACACTCAAATCTGTTATAGGAAAAGACATTAGCCGATGTCTTTCAGCTGGTATTATAATAATTCATTGTAACAGTTTGAATAATGCACACTTGAGTTATCTTTAGTTCAGCAGCTTTTCATTCCTTGACGATTTTTAACGCGATTTACGCACTTTCTTTTGTATAATATCACAAATACACGGATTAGCCTATCGGTTTGACCAATATTTTACATTATCGGTTCTTTAAAACCGGGTGGCAATTTAACGGGTCGCTTAAGAATAACACCCAAGCGCTCCACAAAAAACTATTTATTGTTTGCATAATTAATCATGACTTTTCACAGCGATATTCAATTGACGCATTGCATTTGAAACTTGTTAAACACTGTCCGAAACAAAAATGAAATTCTCTTACATTAGATCATAAAGCAACTTTCAATGCATTTATTAGTAATATATAATAAATACAAATAATTGTTTTAGTTATTACTATTCATACTGTATATTGTTTGCAGGCTAATGATAACTATTCAAAAAGTTGTATCATTATTGGTTGTTCAAATGCCGCTAAGTAATGCTGAGCAGCACGATTTTGGGATCAGTTAGGAAAACAAAGGTTTAATTGTTGTTACTTTATTTATTGATCATTCAAATGTGATGATCTGCTAGGGATGAAGCCTTAATATTAATTCCCACAGTAACTAATGGTGCGTCTTGGAAAACGTCATAAGAATGTGACTTTCGGGGGCTCGTACGGGTTTCAATCATTTATATATTTGACGGCATCTTTTTTAAGACGACCTTGAGTGTGTGTGTGTGTGTGTGTGTGTGAGTGATAGGTGAGGATCTCTCAGGCTCTTCAGGTTTGCTGTGATTATAGGCAACAGCCAGAGAAAAACACGCCGAGTCTGAGATGCAGAGTCATTTTTAACCAGGAGGAGACTTGATAAGCTCTGCATATTTGCATGAGTTTTTATGTAACGCTGGAGGCGTCAAGTCTAATGTATAATTCTTGGGAGTTTGACATTCTCAGGTCTTCGAATCAAGGAAGCAGAACAAGAGCGAGGACTGTTTGTGCTCTTTTAACTGAATCTACACATGTGAAACAAGTGACTAGCCATATTCATAAACAAGAAGAGCTTTAGAGCTTTACAGCTCCATGTGAATGAAAGATGCATCTGCATTTTTGCATGCAAAGCTACCATGTGTTTCGGAAAATCGAAAAAAGCCAGAACATACGAATACGTCCCAAAACGTGCATTTCCGCTATAGCCAACCTACTTTTTGGGGGCTTTTCAAATGGCCATCGCTTTGCATACATAATAAAATGTTCACCTTTGTTGGTAGTCAATCACTGTCGCGGGAATAAACGAATATTCTACCCAAGCCTTCTCTGCTACTGATGCACTTCAGAGACTGTATCAGTCAGAATGTCCTCTGGTTTTTCGATTCTTTTCTTTCGCTGCTAGTTTTCATCTCACATTCTATGTGATCCAGAGCTACAAGAGCAGGGTGCTCAGGGAATCGGTGGACATAGGGGTAAGCACTTGAGCGCTGACAGCGAGATAAAGTGTCTAAGTTTCTGCATCTCAAACAGCCGAGAGATTTCATCAGGCCCGTGATGAATGCTCCATGAATAACACATTGTCACCAAAGGGCAAATGCCTGACTCAAGGTTGTGGACATTATTGGCAATCTTTTCTGTCTGTTTTTTTTTTTTCGGTTTGCGCCTCTCTCTCGCTCCCGTGTCCGTCGCAGTGTGTGTTTCTGTCCATCTTACTGTCCCCGTCTATCAGAGTTGATTTCACAGAGAGAAAAAAGTGCACACTTCCAATTCTCCAGTCGGAAGTGGTGGAGAAATGAAGTTGCCGTGGAGCAAAAGACAACTTTAATGCGTTCCGTTTGTTTCCTGTCATTCCTCCTGCCCTCTCTGCCTTTTTCCCAGACGCGGGTCTTTTTAACCTCAGTGACATTTGCTCGCTTGTCTGTGTCTGATAGACCTGTTTTAGCAGAACCAGCACTGCGGAAAGACAGGCGAGCTTGACATACAGCAACGTGCTAGAAAAAGGGGAAGACTGCAACTTTATTTATTTCGGTCATGCCAGTGGGAAACAAGTGTCCGCACACTTGAGTCTCCAGTAATGGCCAGTTTGCTGACGGTGCGGGAGCAGAAGCGACGAGAGGGAGGGAAGGATTTCTCGGCGGGGCGTCTGTTGGCCCCAGGCATTGCTCATCTCTCTACAGACGGTTGATCTAGCCGTTGGAGCCGATGGATGATTATCACGGAAGAGAAAACTCTCCACCTGATCATTTCAAGCTTAACTAGTCGTTAAATAGTTCGACTTGCCATGTCTGAATCTACGCCGTATAAATCCAAGCGGGGAAGCGATAGAATTGATCTTTTTTGGGCTATTCTTCTCTGACCTCCAGGGGAAAGAATTCAAAGGATTCACCCAAAAGATCTAGAAACCGCTAGATCTAGAAGACGGTTATTTCTGTCGCATGACGAATAGCATGCCACGCACTGGAGAGCACAATGATAATTCAAATCTCTTAAGAGGCATCAGACTTCCTGCCTTTCTGATTTCCTTTTATGTGAGCGGGGAGCCATTTCTCTGTCTAATAGAAAAGGATAATTTGCTAAATGTCCGTTTGGAAATGACGGGCACTTAAGACGTGGGGGTAGAGTCTCAGGAGTGAGATAGCCCGAGCTGACATTTGGGCCGGACTGGATGCTCTAGCGGCCCCTGTAACAACATTATCATCATCATCATCTCTCTCCGCTCAGGCCGTTATCTGTCCGGCTGGGTGACCAAAGCCGCTGTAATGTTCGCCAGGTCACTTTATCAGTCACGAAGCCTGTCATCGTTGCCTGGCTCCCCTAATAGATTGATTAAAAGATAGGGCCGCGCGGACGGTTAAACGTGTGGGGTGATGTCAGGCTGCCGTGGGGTCGTTCTCCCGGAGTTTGTTAGCTGCACCGGCAACATGGAGGGAATAAGAACTCCGGGACGCTCTCTGCTGTCACAACTTTCCCCGCGGATTTGTTCAAATATAGAAAGCCTCCAACCAAACCTATTTCTGATTCACTTGCAATTTAAAACACTGAAATTGATTAATTCATTGACTTATAATATGTTTATTTCAGTGGATTTATGTATATATTTTTGGAATCAAACTAATATTTGTATTTAGCAAGGACATTAGAGTCATTTATAATGTTACGAACGATTTCTATTTCACATAAATGCTATTCTGTTGAAATTTCTATTATCATAGAATCCTGAAAAAAAGGTACACAACAAAAAAGGTATAAACATGAGAATAAGAAATGTCTCAAATCAGCATATTAGAATGAAAAGGTTAGTTAATTCCTCACCCTCATGTCGTTCACTGCAAAAAATGCTTTTCTTTTTGTCTTGTTTTCAGTCCAAATATCTAAAAAATCTTACATTAAGAAGCATTTACTAGACAATCAAAAGTTTTTGTCTTGTTTTGGGGGAAAATAACTCAAAATTAAGGGAGTTTTTGCAAAATAATTAAAATAATCTTGTTTTCTGTTTGAATTAAGATTATTTTGCTTACCCCATTGGCAGGTTATTTTGCTTATTTTAATTTTGAGTTATTTTCCCCCAAAACAAGACGAAAACTTTTGCTTGTCTAGTAAATGCTTCTTAATGTAAGATTTTTTAGATATTTGGACTGAAAACAAGACAAAAATACTAAGTAAGAAAAGCATTTTTTGCTTATTTTAAGCAAAAACTCCCTTAATTTTGAGTTATTTTCCCCCAAAACAAGACAAAAACTTTTGCTTGTCTAGTAAATGCTTCTTAATGTAAGATTTTTTAGATATTTGGACTGAAAACAAGACAAAAATACTAAGTAAGAAAAGCATTTTTTGCAGTGTTCTGAACCCGTAAGACCTTCATTCGTCTTCAGAAACCAAATGAAGATATTTTTGATGAAATCCGAGAGCTCTGAAAGACTTGAAAACACTTTCAAGGTCCATTGTTAAAATCGTGACTCCAGTGGTTCAACCTTAATTTAATGAAGCGACGAGAATACTTTATGTGGGCAAAAACAAACAAAAATAATGACTTTATTCAACAATTTCGTTCTAGTCTGTGTAAGTCTCCTATGTTTCCATTGTAAATACGGCACACGCATGTGTCGTGGTGCTCATGGCCGTAACTCGAAAGCGTTGCATGGAAACTGCGTAGGAGACAAACTAGAACAAAATTGTTTTTGGGTGAACTATCCCTTTATTTCTAAAGGATCGTGCGACACTGAAGACTGGCGCAATGGTTGCCATCACGGGAATAAATGACAATTTGGTTGTGGATGGTTTGGCTTGTACAATTTATTCCTGACTTCCTGCATTTAATGTGTTTTTTTGTATCACTCTTATAGTCAGTTTAAGTGTTTAAGCCAGTCGAATTGCTTCACCTTTCTGCTTGCGCTGTTATTCTAAAAAGATAATTCAAATTTTTTTTTTCATCTTTAACTCACATTGTTTCTCTCTCTACCTCTTTTTTGTTGCGTTAGATGCTATGAATAGATCTCAAGGATTATGTGTGCTCTTCAGTGAAGGACTCATCTCAAGTTTTCCTTAATAGTCTTGGTGAAGGCAGACGTGTCTGTCTGTGAGAGAGAGCGTGTATGTGTCCGTGCTCGTGCTGGTACATTTTCTCCTCATCTCCACTGGCAACCACAGCTCGCAGTGCGTGCCAACCACTAAATGATGTGGACATTCATGAAGAATCCTGGTAGATCTGCATCCAGATGGGATTCGGAACGATGATCAAAACACAGACGGAGTCCATCAAAGCTTCACAGTCCTTTAGCTTGTCCTGGGTCGACATTTCATTCAGTAACATTTGGCCGTTTTGATGTTGATGATCATGTTATTATACATATGCTATCGCTCGATTGTGCTTCTTTGCCTGTGTTTTGATCAGGAGATTCAGTACTCTTTCAGAAGATGCGTAATGGACTACTGAGCTTCATGACGCACTTCCATTTTGAAATACTTTTTCAGTTATGTATATTTTCAATGTACTGAAGTCATCGAGCCACCTAAAATGAGTGTCCGCAAGAAGATTTAAAAATCTTTAAAAATTTTCAGAGGGGGTGAAGCATGGGCTCCCTGACTGGTCTGTGGCTATGCAGCGCCATACGCAACAAACTGTATTCTGACACCTTTCTATCAGAACCAGCATTAACTTCTTAAGCAATTTGAGCTACTCGTCTGTTTGATCGGATCACACGGACCAGCCTTCGCTTCCCACGTGCATCAATGAGCCTTGATCTCCCATGACCCTGTCGCCGGTTCACCACTGTTCCTTCCTTGGAGCACTTTTGATAGATACTGACCACTGCAGACCGGGAACAGCCCACAAGAGCTGCAGTTTTAGAGATACTCTGACCCAGTCGGCTAGGAATCACAATCTGGCCCTTGTCAAACTCACTCAAATCCTTACGCTTGCCCATTTTTCCTGCTTCTAACACATCAAATTTGAGGACAAAATGTTCACTCGCTGCCTAATATATCCCACCCACTAACAGGAGCCGTGATGAAGAGATAATCAGTGTTATTCACTTCACCTGGTCATAATGTTATGCCTGATCGGTGTAGTGAGCACCATGTGAAATTGAGTTTTACTGTCTTTATTTATTTATTTTTCAGTCTGTAAATGTTCTAAAATCATGCAAGTTTTTAAAACACTTGAATTATGGAGTTCAACAAAGAAAAGGGGGGTGATATATTTGGCTAAAATATTCATTGTGATCGTTTTTGTTGATGTTGTTAGGCTCCAAATCCTGTTCAGTTTGATAAATATTGGCTTTGTACTGACATGTTGGTTTAATTGATTTTGTGCTTTGTTTGTTTGTTTGTTCTGTTGTGTGCACCTTTGCTAAACGGTCTTCGGAAAGCCCGAATTCTGCACAGCACCGACTCTCTGCTCTTGTGGTGCACCATTTTTTTGAAACATTAGCCTGATACGTATTTGGTAGTGATAACGATTGTAGGCAGGAGACCAGCGCTGTGTACATTGGCTTCACTTTCTCTCAGATTCTCTTCATGTTTGCTTTTGCCGCTCTTTTATTTCTCTCTCTATCTCTAGTTCTGACTCCCTCCCTCTCCCAGACTGGAGGTTCTGAAAAGATTTTCATTTGGCACGGTAACAGGGGTTGAAACAGTTTGCCAGGAGACGAAAGAAACCTTTGAGCCGCTGGGAGACTTAAGCGCTAATTCTCCTTCCACATAACCCGGCCCCCCTCCAGCGCCTCGTTCTCCTGCTTACCCCCGTCCCCCTCTCTAAGGTCATAATTAGCAGAGTATGGAGCAACACACGTAAAAGTCTCTCCATTAATAACGTATAACGGCTGCTGGCCCTCTCCTATTTAAATGCCGGTTCTTCCTCTCAACCAGGCTGGAACACGTCTTCCGTAAAAGACCAACAGGGATCCAAAACGGCAAAGATGATGTTAAATAAATCTGTCTGAAACCAAACAATGGAACATGTTTATGTTTCTTTGTATTGAACAAGTGATGGATGGATTAATGATAGAGAAATTAATTACAATTTGATGAGCCGCAGCGGGCGTCGCGATATTAACAGCCAGACAGATGTTATAGTGCAACCGAGATGCAACAACTTAACATTGGTTTAAACACAGACTTTCACGCCCCGGCCACTAGGGGGAGTATTTTGCGTGAGTTCTGTTATTTATGTTTCCGTTTTTAAAATACGCATGCCAACTTTACGCAGTGCGGACTTTGCCTTTTACTGTAGATTATATGCAGCATTAATTCTGCAGTTTGTCAAAGCTGATCGATCAAGGTTTTTGTGGCGTGCTAAGCGCTAGTGCTAAGTGATGATAGACTTCATTTATCACTGTACCACTGGCCCACACAATACTCCTTAAATTAATTTTTCCTTTCAACCACTCTTTAAGGAAGCCATGAAGCCTTTTTTTTCTTTTCAATATAACTGGAAATCAAATAGTTAGTCGTTCTGCTAACTATAACTTTCATTAGAGTATTAGTAGCCTGTTAGTAGACTGTTGGGTTAAGGTTAGGTGTTAGGGTTCGTGTCTGTAGAATAAGTTGTCATGTACTTGCTGTAGAATGTCTTAAAGAGGTACTTCACCGATGGAAAGATCAATGTGTGTTTAAAGGGCTAGTTCACCCAAAAATGAAAATTAGCCCATGATTTACTCACCCCCAAGTCATCCTAGGTCATTTAAAAGTCATTTAAAACTTTATCAAGTAAACTTTCGACTGACCGCCTTCTGTGGAAAAGTGTTGAATGTTGAAAGTGAAACTCAAGATGCGTACGCGACGTCATGACGAGCGGACCTGGTCGCGTTAGTCTTTCGATCGGCAGGGGAACTTTCAACAGTTTTTCCATAAATTGAACAGGGAAGGTTGAAAGTTTACTTGATAAAGTTTTAAATATGGATATTTTTCTTACACAAACGCATCGATTCGCTTCAGAAGGCCTTTATTAACACCCCAGAGCCGCGTGGAGCACGTTATTTGATGGGCAGATGCACTTTTTATGGACTTCAAAAACAGAGCAACTATGAATCCAATTCTAATGCTTGGATTAGCCTGGACTTTTGTAATATAACTCAGATTTTATTCGTCTGAAAGAAGAATGTCATATACACCTAGGAGTAAATTATGGGCTAATTTTCATTTTTGGGTGAACTAGCCCTTTAAATTGGGCCATTTATGTAGTAGAAATGTGAAATTATTTTAGAAGTTTGTGCCTTCTAGACTGAGAAAAGCCAGAAAATTTATTTTTGGCTCATGTGGATGAAAGACAACAACTCCCAGAATGCACTTGCTTCGCTGCCCTACGAGGCCACTCCCAGGCCACGCCTACCAGTTACATCTCTTGCCCACCACGGCACCACCCCACCGTCGTTTTGATTTTTACAGTAATAAAATCATTTAGTTCAGTTGGAGAACAGACACTGCAATTAAAAACTGAACGTGTCTGCTCAATACAGCATAAGCCGAACGAGAGTCGCAGCTAAGACGCAGCAGGAGTCAGATTTCATTCATCAGAGAGTGACGAGCTGATAGACCAGATGATCGCGCAAGATTTGGTTTCAAGGCGAAATGCGCCTATTTAAGTGAGTTTGTCAATGTACCGTTTTGTTGTTGTGTTTTCATGTACCCACAATTCAAGCAACCCGCCCCCCGAATTGGTGCTAATTCAAAACCAGAACAAAAATGAGCACGGCCGCCCGGCATTCATTCACAGCCGTATTGTCGTTCATTCATTCACGGTGCCTGTCCAGTCTGGCGCGTTTTCAGTTCATGCCTATGGAAGATTAAAGGATTAGTTCACTCCAAAATGAACATTTCCTGATGATTTACTCACCCCCATCTCATCCAAGATGTTCATGTCTTTCTTTCTTCAGTTGAAAAGAAATTAAGTTTTTTGAAGAAAACATTCCAGGATTTGTCATCATATAATGGTTTTCAATTGCAACCAAAATGCTGAAGGTTTAAATCAATGCAGTTTTAAAGCGCTTCGAAGGACTTCAGAGGCTCTGCGTGATCCCAGATGAGGAACAGGGTCTTATCGAGTGAAACGATCGAGCATTAAAAAAATAAAATAAAAATGAATATACTCTTTAACCTAAATTGTTCATCTTGTGCCGCTCTGCGACGTGCTGGGCGGGTTGAAAAAATGTGGAACTAGCTCCTACTACTGGCTGTAGTCTCTAGCCTCTGGCCAAAAAAGCCTCAGATGACGCAAAATGACGATATTTGTGTCATCGGAGGCTTTTTTTCCAGACAATAAATACATGGGACATGAGGGGGGAAGCATGATCATCCGAATATATTACCGGGTTTCTACTATTACAAAGCTAAGTGCTAATCGCTGAAATAACCCTTTAAGTGCGTTCCTGTAGCTCAAACAGTAGAGTGTGGCGCTAGCAATGCCAAGGTCATGGGTTCGATTCCCAGGGAAAGCAAGCACTGACAAAAAATGTTAAACCTTAAAATGTGTACCTTGAATGCAATGTAAGTCACTTTGGATAAAAGCGTCTGCCAAATGCATAAATGTAAGTGGACCATCAAAATAAAATGTTATCCAATAAAATTACACTTCATTGTTAATTACAATTACCCACCCTCATGTTGTTCCAAATCTGTCTTTCTTCTGTTGAACATAAAATAAACTTTTTTTAGTCAATGTTCACTTTCGTTATAAAGACATTTTTCAAAATATCCACAGAAGAAAGGTTTGGAAGGGTGAGTAAATGAAGATTTTTGGGTGTACTCTGCCTTTAACTTCACTTTTGTGAAATCCAATTCTTTACCTTATCCCAAGTGGCCCGTGAGAAGAACCCTCCCCTTGTAATCTGACATCAGTTTTTCGGTTCGTTCTTGACAGGTAATGGCTGGGATTTAGGCTGCGTAATCCGGTCTGGATCAGTGTAAAAGGCCAATCTCTGCCCAGAGCCCTGATGGGATGGCTGTCATGGACAGGCCTGCTTGCAATAGAGAAATAACCTTAATTTGGAGGTTGTGGGCTGCGGTTCATGCCTGGCGTGTAATGATACAGGCTTTAGGCTGATGTTGTCGATGTGATGGGTGTTTGTCAGTCAGGGAATTGTAGCCTAATGGTTTTGAAGGCGAGTTCATTCCATTTGGTACTTCTAATTCTCCCCACACTATTTGGCCCCCTTTGAAAAAGAGTGAACAAAAACAGCAGAAAAGGAGTGGAGGACACCCTCCATATATCGCATGAGCCTCGGAAATTGCGGCAGCAAATAATTTGTTTGTGCGTGGACGCGTGCGGTCTCTCAGTGGACATATAAATGAGGTAATGCCGTGGCTTTCTGGGAAGCGCGGTCACGTATTCAGAATGCCCATTTTCACAGACACAATGCATTAGTGTTGCATTAGACCACGAATGAGAGGGCCAGGCCGGTTACAGCCCCTTGATATTTCCTCTGCTTCCATGGTGAAAAGAGGAAAGAAAAGACAAGAAGGGGAAAATAACCACATGCCAAGGAGCATTGTGTCAGTGAGCCAGTGTTGGGCCGGAGTTGTGAGTCTTCTCATTAAATTTTTGCAGTGTAGTTGGTTTTTCCACTTTAATGCTTGGGAGGACGCTAGAGAGAGAGCGGGCGAGACGCAGCCTGCGGACTGCACCACGCCGCCCAATTTGTCTTACTTCTAGGGAAGCTGTTTAAAGTACAATGCTTTTTTTTATTCTCTTCCTCCTTCTCTTCTCAAATTGGTGAGATTCCCGCTGTCTTTCCGCCACTCCAGATATCTGTGCTTTCATCAGTCAGACCTGTATTGACTGTGCTGGGAAAATGGCTTGTGATTACTGTCTGTCCGTTCTGATTTATTCCACTCGTAACAGTCACTCAGTGTGCATATAGTGAATTAGTCGAGTACATTATACACACGCGTGTTCCCTTATGACCTTTCTCTTCCTGTAACTCTCTTGGAATAACCTGACATTAGTCTGCCACACGGATCTTTAAGTCACTGAGGATGTTCTTCGCTATGATGCTAGCATGATGATGCTAATGTTGCTTTTTGTGCATCGCAAATCTGTTTTCCTTAAAGATGAAGTGTGTCATTTGTTTTGCAAAAATTCCTAGTTTCCCGAACACTATTGGGTGTGCTAATGTCGCAAATGTAAATTGCACAAATGGCTATCACCTTCAACAAGCTCTTTTTTGTTTTTATATAGCAAACAGTTACAACTCTGAAATTTGCAGTCATTGTAAAGCAGCTGATTTGAACATTCATCCGCTAAATTCTAGCGTTCAAAGTCGATATGTTTACAGTTTAGCTTTAGACTACACATTATACTGTAGCAAGCCAATTATTTGGCCAGTAGGCTATTTCGCCATTGTGAGATTATCGATTTAGTTAACAAGCTACTAACATTTTAAACATTGTGTTAAATCAGTGCTCATTTAATATCAGACATTTTATGAGAATCTTTTTGGCTATCATTTAGTTTTTTTCTTGAGTATTCAATCACACCCGTGGCAAAAACGTTGTGGGTAGTCATGTTCTCACTTGTTCTAATCTGTTGGTTTGGGTTTTGTTCGTGTCTTTAATTTTGAAATTCTCACAGTCATGTTTCCTGGTTCCTTCTCATGTGAGGCCTTGCCCTCATGTGATCATTGCTGTGTTCAAAATCACCCCCTATACCCTGATTCCCTATTCCCTACATTACTACACTAATAAAGTCCACTTGAAGGAGTGAATGAAAACAAGTGAGTGAATTTAGACACTGAGTGCATAGGTTCTGCTTGCTGTTTAATAATTATTTGAAACCAAGCGGCAACCTCCCGCATTTTCTCTTGAAGCCAATACGGAAGTGACTTAAACTGCAATTCATCGACTGGCCACTAGAGATAGACTCCAGAAGGGAGCAGAATCTCATTGAGCCCCATGTTAAAATGCCCAACTTTACAGCAGAAGAATACATGTTTACAGTCTGGTACAAATTATGGTTTTGGTCTATACGGCTAATTTTGCCCTTCATGACGACTGTGAGGGGGGTGAATTTTTTTATAACTCATTTGTTTACATTATTTAAAGCCTTAAAGTTCTGCATAATTAAGGGCGTGGCCACTTTGAGTAACAGGTGGATTGCCGTTTGTCTGCAGTCTGTTAGTCATCATGTCACCTCAGCTCCGCCCACGTCCCGTCTCTTTGCCCATTTTCTGTTATCCGGGAGTGACGCGCGATGACGCGCTGCCAAGATGGCAACGGCCAGCTCGACCCTACTTTACGCTTCAAAACTGCTCTTCAGAATCCTATGGGTGACGTCACAGACACTACGTCCATATTTTTTTAAGGTCTATGTTTGAAACATAGCAAACTAGCAGCTCCACTAGTAATGAAAAGATGTATCTTGAACTTTGCAATGGAAACAAGCATGTATATAAACAGTAATGTAAACGGTACGGTATGTAGGATTGACAGCTTGTGGTCGAAATAGGCACTGTAGTCCAAATTCAAAATATAGGAGATCGTTGTTTCCCCCGCCCCCTCCGCCTCAGACTCGACGCTCACGCGGGTTGCCAGTTTGAGGACACGCAACAGGAGCGAGCGCAACTGACAATGAAAGCCAAAGAGACTTACACACTGTAAGTTGATGAGTTGATTTATCCGTGTTTTAACGTGCTTCCGTTCATAGAGATTTTTAGATGGATGCCAAGGCTTTTTAGGTCGGGTAGAATTAAGTTTGTTTGCTGGCCTCCATGGCTGCTGCAATACACTGTGTTTTCCGCCAACTGGCAACCTGTGGTGTCGAAATACTATTGGGTAAACTGGCGGCGTGTGGTACCGCACAGACCAAAACAAAAACAGACATTCTGACATGAACGCACATTTCAAAGTAGAATAACTGGCTGTAGCATTGGTTTTCTGAGAAACAAGTAGGTGAATTTAGCATGTTTCAAGCATATTACGGTATTTTTAAGCTTTAGTAAAGTGAAAAACTTACATACAGCACCTTTAAATTATTAAATAACCAATTAAAAATGTATACCTGTATATTACGCTGGACCAGTACGGTTTGGAAAATGGATGGATGATTGATTCAACTGTGGGCGCCATCTTCTGGCGAGAAGCGCATAGATATACATAATAAAGGCTAGATGTCTTACGGCTATGTCTTAGAGTCTCTAACGTCATCACCGGCGGCCATCTTGTCACAGGCAGGGCTCTGTGGTACCTGATGTAAGGCGAGTGATCTGCACGAACACAAATACTCTTATCTCGTTGAAATCTTGACGGATTCACAAATGGTTTGGTTTCTTACAAACGTTATTAACGTGGCTATAATTATGGATGCTATGGGGAACTATGGCTGTCGCCTCAAATAGTGCCCTATTTAAGTGTATAGAGGGCGATTTTGGACACAGCCCTTGTGTTTCCCTAGTCTTATGTGTCATGTTCTGATTGGTTGTTTCAGGTCATGTGTTCCTCTGTTTCTGTTTTTGTGATTGATTCATTGTTCGATTATTCACAGGTGTTCCTTGTTAAGTCATTGGTCTTTGTGGATAAATAGCCCTCATGTTCCATATTTTCTTAGCTTTGTTCTCTGTTACCGCTTTTGGTGAGTTCTGTTCATGTTTAGTTCAAGTTCAAGTCTGGTCTTTGCTTACTTTGTATTTTGTTCATGTTGGGATCTAAATAAACTGCACATGGGTTCAGTTCAACTCTCCTTCAGTGGACTTGTGACAGTTAGCACTATGCTAATCTGTTTTATTGCTAACCAAAGGTTAACTAAGAACACAAATAAAGGGAAATGGTTAGCTTTACTGTTTTAGCTTTAGTAATATTAAGAATAGATACAGATTTTCTATTTCTAATCAGGCAATGAATGGAGTAGGCCTACCCATAAAGTTGTTTCCGCAAATGGCTTTGGAGAGATTTTGAAGGCTTACTGCTTTATTTTAAATATGCTAATTAGCAGTGTAATCACCATGATCACACAATGATAGCTTTGACGAACATGCAAATTCAGATGAGAACTATCATAATCTGACGTCTTACTTAGAGGCAATGTCTTCCACTTCCACTTGTTCCCCTATTAAAAACAATCAGCATTAAAAAGAGCGTTAAATGTGCCCGACGCTAAGCTCAAACAGCAGCCGAGTGGCAGTCCAATGTACAAGCATGAAATCAAACCCAAAAGTAGAAATAGTTTTTTCATTTCTTTGCCGCTTGACAACTGTGATTGCCTTTTCTGGCTGGGTTGTGTCTTTGATGGTTCACTCTACCTTGACTAGTGCTGATGATGGGTTAGCGTCGTGACTACTGATTGGATTGGCTGTCTTTGACCTCTTGTAACCTCCTGTACCGGGTCTCAGCAAATGAGGCTACATTGATGCTTGTGTGTTAGGGAATATTCCACTTAAATTCTATCAGGATGTACTCTCTCATGTCATTTCTTCAGTGGAACACAAAAGGAGACATTTTGTTTTTCATGCTCTTTTCCATGTGGTTACAATGAACAGGGACCAAAGCTTTCAAGCCTCAAAAAGGACGCAAAAGCACCATAAAATATCATTAAAGTAGTCTATTTGATTTCTGACTTATGCCAGTCTGTCTCGAAGCTGTTGCATGACTTCAGAAAACTGGGAATTTAATGTGCGAGACTTACGGACCGCTTTTATGATGCTTCTGTGGTGCTTTGCATCTCTTTTTGTCGCATGAAAGCTTTAGTCCTCAATTTAACGCAATTCCATGGAAAAACTTTAGGTCTTCAGAATTTCTTTTGTGTTCTGCAGAAGAAAAAAGTCATATGGGAATGATATGAGGAAGAGTAATTGATGACGGAATTGTTTTTTAGGTGAACTATACAGTAACTTTGGTTAGAAAATGTAGGTACGCTAAAGGTCTTTCACTCCCTTGTGAAAAAAGTACATTTAAGCAGATTTGAGATAATACAAATAATAAAACAGAAATATTATAGACTTTAAAAGTAATATGTAATGCATTTTATTGCATGTTAATTGCAGGGTGCGTTCGTTTGGTCCGGACCAAAAAACAAAAACAAAACATATAGTCCTGGTCCTCTTAGCGTTCACACTGGCATTTTTAACAGTGAACCTAAAGTTACCGAACCAAAGGCATAGGGATACGGTCAAAACCTGATTGGTCTGCTTTTATGACTTATATTTCGCAATGGAGCTTGGTTACCGAACATTCAAAACAATGCTGTGTGCTGGATTAAACGTGATCGTTTCATGCGTATACATATGGTTTTATTTTTACCAGCTGAGAACTCACGAAGAGCTCATAAAATGTTCAAAACATTCAAAACAGCAGCAGGATTTCCTCCGTTGTATGCAGAAACGAAGATCTGCATATATTGATGAGGCACTTTACCTCCTCGTTGCTCCACGTTTGCCCTCTACTCATTTTGGATACACCGATCTTTCCGCGTCGTCAAATCAGCTGACTTGTAGCGTTGCATCTTGTGAAATCACGTCCTGTTTTTGGTTCGTTTACATGTCTTTGGTCTGTGTTGCGTTCATATATCAATCGAACCACACCAGATTTCATTTGGAAGCGGACCGAAACCCATCTTTTTAGCGGTCTCGGTCCGCTTGTTTGGTGCGCACCAGGGTTTACATATGTTCAAATGAACCGAACTAACCGAGCAATCGCACCAGGGTTCGTTTTAATCGAACCAAACATGACAAGTGTGATTGCACCCTAAATTTATATGCAATTAGCTGAAATTAAGGGCGTTTTCACACCTACCTTGTTTGGTCCGGATTTTCGGACTTTTCAGTTTGGTCCGAATCAAAATTACAGGTGTGAAACCTCCCCCGTACCACGGTCCGGAGTAAACAGGCGAAATTTGGTCCGACGAAAAGAGGTAGTCTCGGTCCGGATCAAACTGAACACAGGTTCGGTTCGTTTCTAGTGTGAAAGCATTTTCTGTATGGTTCAGACTTTCAGACCATTTACAGGAAGTTCCTGTTTATGTTTAAATATTATGTTATTTTTAAATTCAATCTAGGCTACATTGATTATGAAAAGTGAAAAGATGCGCAATATGTCAGAAGACAGAATGATTTTGAAAGAAATTTTGTATGATTTTGCTTAGAAAGTCTTTCTTTAATTTGAATTTCGTTTCGTATAAATTGTATCTTAATTTTAATCAACGTTTAATCAGATAATTGCCTGGATTTAATAAATAAGAAGCAAATAGTCTATAGCAGACATTAATCGCAGGAGCGATCACATGCTTTGCACATGAACTGGAGCGGGTGTCAAATAAACCGAATCTCAGCAGCTACAAAAATGAGAAATAAGTGTATATAAAGCTTGAAATGTCCACTTTTAAACGTAACGAAAAGAAAATGGTCAAGCAATGCGCACTGTTCACTAGTGGCAACAATATCCGTCCGTCCGTTCATTCATTCCTGTCAAAGACGCTGACGTCAGACGCACATCTGTTTAACCAATCAATGTCCAGATGCCGCCCACATAGATGATGACGAGTGGACGTAAGTGTGTCATGTAAAGTTCTCTAGTGCGCTCGCATAATTGCAATGTGAAACCAAACCAAAACTAACCGAATGAATAAAATGTATCAACTTGAACTTCGGTTGGGACCTTAGTGCTGACTTTCAGGTGTGAAAAAGCCCTAAGAGTGCATTTTTTGGCACTTTATATGTAATTTCATAATTACTTCTATTGTCTTTTGAAATATGATTTGTTGAATGTACTGACAAGCATTTATGGTAAACTAAAATACACTTTAATGTTTCTATTGAAACATATGTAATGTTTTTCAATATATTTGGAATTACACATTTGTATGATGATGTTGCATTTTGAAATATATTAATTACAGAATAACACACTACAGATAAAATTACTTTTCATGTGCTTTGTATGTTAGTCAACACTTAATAATTCATTTAGTGAATTAAAATGTACTTCAATTTGACATTAAGTGTATTCATGAAAATGAAGTACACTCAATTTCATTAATATTATATTATCTGCAAGTACAATTTTGAAATGTATACTTTTAAGATATAGTACATATCCAATAAAATTAAGCTCACTTCTTTTTCACAAGAACTCCTCCGAGCAGGTGTCCGGCAGATGGGCTTCTACTGGGAGAATGCTGTGGATTTTCCGTACTTTTTCATGAATCCCGTTCTCTGTATTCCGTCCATGTAGGACGGGATAGGACACTTCCAGGAAGGGTTTTGGCTTAGCCGGTTCTCCATTCCTCACGCGGAGACAAGCGGCGGTGTTCCTCCTGAAACCTCTTTGGATTTACGCTGCCAGTCCTGCCATCTTTCTTGCGTTAATCACCCCGGGCTCCGCTCGCCACTCACCGGAGGTGGCGATGGATGAGCCATTGGGGAAATGGAATGGAGAGTGGCCAGGCGTGACAGAGGGGAGATGAGGAGACAGTCAGGATAGGAGAGGAGAATAAAGAAGATGATAACCACCTCACACACATACGCACACTCATTTTGCTTGAAAATATCCCACACCCCAACATTTAGGGCAGATGACTCACGTGGGACAAGCGTCTTAAATCACCATCAGTGACTCAAGGTTCCATTGAGGCCTTAAACAATCATTACTGTCATTTGCATGGACTTTTTAATGGTAGTCGACTGGGATATTAATGACAGCGTTTATGGCTGATGTTGATAAGCGATATCTAGAGAGCAGGGTATTATTACAGTGATTGGAACATATATACATATATATATATACAAACACGTGTGCGCGTTTGTGTGTGTGTGTGTGAGAGAGAGAGCTACACTTTATTTTAAGGTGTCTGTGCTACAGTGTAATTATATATTTAAGAACTTAGTAATATTTAGTAACTACATGTCCGTATTATAGGGTTAGGGTAGGATTAGGGTTTGGTTGAGGTTTAGTTGCATGTAATTATGCATAATTTACTCTTATTACCATGGTAAGTACATGTAACATATGTAGCAAGGACACTGTAAAAGTGTAATTATAAAGTGTTACCTTATAATATAAAGTTAGGATTAGGGTTTAGTTTAAGGTTATTTGTTCTTCGTTACTATAAAATAAAAAGATTTTGTTAATATTTATATTATATTGTTGTTTATAGTATTCATATTATATTAAAGTAATACACTATTGTTTTTAAATTGAATAAAATGATATTAACATTATATATATAGATACACTTTTATAATGGATGGATGCATTTTTATAATGGATGGATGCATTTTTATAATAGATAGATGCACTTTTATAATGGATAGATGCACTTTTATAATGGATGGATGCACTTTTATAATGGATGGATGCACTTTTATAATGGATAGATGCACTTTTATAATGGATGGATGCACTTTTATAATGAATAGATGCACTTTTATAATGGATAGATGCACTTTTATAATGAATAGATGCACTTTTATAATGGATAGATGCACTTTTATAATGGATAGATGCACTTTTATAATGGATAGATGCACTTTTATAATGGATAGATGCACTTTTATAATGGATGGATGCACTTTTATAACGGATATATGCACTTTTATAATGGATGGATGCACTTTTATAATGGATGGATGCACTTTTATAACGGATATATGCACTTTTATAATGGATAGATGCACTTTTATAATGGATGGATGCACTTTTATAATGGATGGATGCACTTTTATAACGGATATATGCACTTTTATAATGGATGGATGCACTTTTATAATGGATGGATGCACTTTTATAATGGATAGATGCACTTTTATAAAGGATAGATGCACTTTTATAAAGGATAGATGCACTTTTATAATGGATATATGCACTTTTATAACGGATAGATGCACTTTTATAATGGATGGATGCACTTTTATAATGGATGGATGCACTTTTATAATGGATAGATGCACTTTTATAATGGATGGATGCACTTTTATAACGGATATATGCACTTTTATAATGGATGGATGCACTTTTATAATGGATAGATGCACTTTTATAATGGATAGATACACTTTTATAATGGATGGATGCACTTTTATAATGGATGGATGCACTTTTATAATGGATGGATGCACTTTTATAACGGATATATGCACTTTTATAATGGATGGATGCACTTTTATAATGGATGGATGCACTTTTATAATGGATGGATGCACTTTTATAATGGATAGATGCACTTTTATAATGAATAGATGCACTTTTATAATGGATATATGCACTTTTATAATGGATGGATGCACTTTTATAATGGATGGATGCACTTTTATAATGGATGGATGCACTTTTATAATGAATAGATGCACTTTTATAATGAATAGATGCACTTTTATAATGGATATATGCACTTTTATAATGGATGGATGCACTTTTATAATGGATGGATGCACTTTTATAATGGATGGATGCACTTTTATAATGGATAGATGCACTTTTATAATGAATAGATGCACTTTTATAATGGATATATGCACTTTTATAATGGATGGATGCACTTTTATAATGGATGGATGCACTTTTATAATGGATGGATGCACTTTTATAATGAATAGATGCACTTTTATAAAGGATGGATGCACTTTTATAATGGATGGATGCACTTTTATAATGGATAGATGCACTTTTATAAAGGATGGATGCACTTTTATAACGAATAGATGCACTTTTATAATGGATGGATGCACTTTTATAATGGATGGATGCACTTATGCACTTTTATAACGGATATATGCACTTTTATAACGGATATATGCACTTTTATAACGGATATATGCACTTTTATAATGGATGGATGCACTTTTATAATGGATAGATGCACTTTTATAATGAATAGATGCATTTTTATAATGGATAGATGCATTTTTATAATGGATTGATGCACTTTTATAATGGATAGATGCACTTTTATAATGGATGGGTGCACTTTTATAATGGATAGATGCACTTTTATAATGAATAGATGCACTTTTATAATGGATATATGCACTTTTATAATGGATAGATGCACTTTTATAATGGATGGATGCACTTTTATAATGGATAGATGCACTTTTATAATGGATAGATGCACTTTTATAATGGATGGATGCACTTTTATAATGGATAGATGCACTTTTATAATGGATAGATGCACTTTTATAATGGATGGATGCACTTTTATAATGGATAGATGCACTTTTATAATGGATAGATGCACTTTTATAATGGATAGATTCACTTTTATAATGGATGGATGCACTTTTATAATGGACAGATGCACTTTTATAATGGATAGATGCACTTTTATAATGGATGGATGCACTTTTATAATGGATAGATGCACTTTTATAATGGATAGATGCACTTTTATAATGGATGGATGCACTTTTATAATGGATAGATGCACTTTTATAATGGATAGATGCACTTTTATAATGGATAAATGCACTTTTATAATGGATAGATGCACTTTTATAATGGATGGATGCACTTTTTTGGGCTTCAAATTTTGGGCTGCCATTCACTGCCATTATAAAGCTTGGAAACATCTGGATATTTATTAATGTAACTCCGATTGGGTTTTGTCTGAATGTAGAATGTTATATACACCTAGGATGGCTTGAGGGGGAGTAAATCATAGGCTAATTTTAATTGTTGGTGAACTAACCCTTTAAGATTTTTGTGACAACCCTAGCCAATATAGTACATTTTATTACCGTAAATGGAATATATTCAAAATCGCGGAAATTAAATTGATTATTTACAATAATGTACAAATGGCCAAATGTCAACCCATTAATTGGCTTGGCTGGCATGTAAGTGTACATTACATTTTTCGTAATTAAATGGCCGGTAAGCATGAACCTATGCGTACACATTATTTTAAGTTGCTGAAAAATGTTTTTTGTCAAAACAAACGCCTCTGGACACCAAAGCATGTTTTTGTTTCAGAGTCAAAAACGGCCTAGGGCAGAATCAATGTACCAGCTCTCAATTCCTCGCGGACCGCTCATAAGTGGCAGCAGATCAACTTTTGTTAAAGAAAACACAGATGCAGTCTTTTTTAAAACGAGACCCCTTGATTTGCATTTATTTGTGGATTTTTTTTATGAATAAATGCAGCGGTAATGCTTATGTATTTACCCTGATGGTTTGAATTATTTCAAGTTCTGACCCCCAAGGCAAATCCATCCATTATGCGTCAACATTTTGTTAATCATTGATAGGCTCTGGAATGTGATCAGGGAATGACTAATCGCTAAATAAAACTTGCCTTCAGCAAAAGCGAAGAGAATTTTTCACGTTTGTCTGATTGGATCAGGCCGAGAGAATAACGAGGCTTTTCTGTCGGACATTTTCTTACAGAACGTCCCTTTTGTTTCTTCTTTAGTTTTAGTTTATGTTATTTTATTTGCCAGATGCTTGGTGCCTAGCGGTGCTTTGGTGCCCAGCCAAAACAAAAAAGAAAGGCTTTTAGGCTGTGTCACTATGAGGATTTTTGAGGATGTGACAGGATGTTGACAAGCGTTCGGCGAACAGTCCAAAAAGAAAATCTAATTAACATTATACGCAGCCAAAGTTCCGGCTAGCGGATGACTGCGGGGCCTATTAGCGGAAATTAACGGAAACCGATAGCGACAGTTCTCCCGACTTCCGGGCTTTTAGTGGTCACGCAGGCTTGGTCCTTGCCACAAGCATTCCTTCACACGCTGTCTACACACTTTCTCTTCCACTTTTCTCGTGTAGTCATGGGCACATTTCACAATCCTCGTCTGGAAGTGCAGATAGCTACATTGTTAGCATTAACTAAATGCTAATCATACTTCACCTCACAAAAAAAATGACATTAGCAGCCAAAATTTTGTCTGTTCCTGTCATATGTTTTCCAATCTGAATTCCTGTCAGAATTTCCATCGGGTGAACTTTTGTTTTAATGGTTTAGTGTTCTGGTTCAGCAAAGTCTCCCTGCGGGTTTGAATCTTTGTGTAGCTTAGCTAGCGTTATGCTAGCCTTTCGTCAGATTATGTGACCTTATCACGGCAGCTGTCTGTGTTGTGTGTGCTTTGTGGTGGGAGTATTGCCTGTCATACGTGGCCATGGCCATGTGCGGTACGCGGCGGAGCCCTCGCGGCCTTGCTCCGAGAGGGGTATTGTATTGCAGAGGAAGTGTTTTGGGCCGTGTGGCAGATGGTGGGTAACAAAATATCATTACATTTGTGCTCAGAGGCGGTGCTGGCGGCCAAATGATAATATAGAAGTCTGCAGCTCCAGCCGCAATGAGATTCTCTGACCCTATTACCTGGGAATACGGAGCAGGGAAAACATACAGAGTGCAGAGAACGGAATTATATATGGTGAGGGGGAATTTTTGTCAAGTGTGTGCGCTTGCACTTTTCCTTCATCTCCAATCATCTCGGCACATTTATTTTTCATGTGAGCGTGTTTTTAACTTTCTCCTGCGTGTTATTTCCTGCAGAACGAATGTAATAAGATCCGTACGGGACTCCTACACATTGAGGAATCAGAATCGAATCTGAAATAAAATTTTAGGATTTTGAATAAAACGCAAACAATTGAACAAAAATCAGCACTGATTAGGGGAGAGCGGGGCGCAACCTAACGCTTTTTGACTTTCTCAGTTTGTGTAAATCCACTTGGGGTTCAGAGTATTTATTTTTTCCTACATTAATTGCACACATGTCTAGTACAATGATGTGGTTTTGTTTCATTAATACAGTGTAAACTTTTTTTCTTGATTTACCCTGAAAGAATGGAAGTGAAATGTGACAACATGCCCCATAGGTGGGGTACATTGTAACATGACCAAATGACAGCTTAAAATGTTACCTGATATAATCAAAAAAATATACAAGACAAACTAAAAAATGTTGTCAACAAAATACAATTATTACATTTTTAAAATAAAATAATGGCTTTTTTTAATCATTAAAAATATAAGGATTTTTGAGTTTGACTACAAACACATCGCTAAATACAGTTATACAGCATAGTTCAAAACATAATAATAATTCATAACTTCTGAACATTAACTCTCAGACATTATTCACCCTTTTCTCATGGTTTCTCAAAAAAAATTCATTAAAGTATAGAATATAATGGCATATTTCTAATAGGGGCTCATTGTAATGCAGTGTTACAACACACCCCACCTGCACAACTCGTGTCTTCTGCTGTTAGATCAGCATTAAAAGAGCCATCTCAACTGTTAAATAACAGATATAAAATTAGAATAAGATCGGATTTGTCTTATTTTAAATAAACACAAAAAACAGAGATGAAAACTAAACTTAAGTAAGAAATGTACTTTTGCTATGGTTAAATACATGTTCAGTAATATCTTCCAGAGATTTCTCTAAATAATGTTGATATGGCAACTAGTAAATATACTAAGTTTCGTCTTTCTGGCATGTGTGGAAAGGGTTAAAACATGTGTTACAACTAACCCCGCGTTAGGTTGTGCCCAGCGCTCCCCTTTAGGTCACTAATCAAAACAAACAATTACACTGACCACCTGGTCATGTTTTACAAAATGGTTATGCTTGTAATAATTGGTATAAAGTTATAATATAATATTTTTTTTATTATCAGTTTTTTTTAAATAATCTGGCAAGTGGATAGTATGGCGCACTACTCAGTAGAAACACATTTTTGATTTACTATTCTTGGATAACATGATATAAATATTAACAATCAAGCAGAGAGCATATGACACCAGTGCAAAAACAGTGCGTGTGACTCACCAAAAAGCCTCGAATGCTTCATAATGTAATTTAGACTGTATGTCTAATGTAATTTATTTGTCCTTTATTTAGCTTGTTATCAGAAATAATCTACTCTAGAGGTAACTTATTCTGGCTGTGTTTACACTTGGCATTAACATGCGATCACCGTGATCCGATCAAGCAGAGGGATCATCAGTGTACATTTGTTCACATCAGTGGTCTTTATCTGGATAACTGATCAGATTTATGTTTTCCGCAAAATATTGAAATGAGGTATGTAATAGGCCTTTAAAACAACTTTCGCTTCATCCTCTATGAATGGCAGTGCCCGTAGAGCACGGGATATTTGTGATGCATTCATTGCATTCATATACAGTCAATCTCAAATAGGGTGCTTTAACTGCAAGTTTAAGTTTCCCAACATTAATCTTATATTATGAAACAAAGAAACATGTTATTCCGACGCATTGCATGATTGAAAGGCAGAAAACGGAAAAATTACACGTCCTTAAAAGGTTGGTTCACCCAAAATTAAAATTCTGTCATTATTCCTCACCCTCATGTTGTTCCATACCTGTAAGACCTTCGTTCATCTTTGGAACAAAAATGAAGATATTTTTCTTCTAAAGTCTTACGGGTTGGGATCGTCATGAGGGAGAGGAATAATGACAGAATTTTCAGTTTTGGGTGTACTAACCCTTTAAGGGGGCGTTTCCCCCACTCTATATTGCAGACAGAAAGGGGGAGATTTTTTATAATAAACATGCTGAAACAATAAAAACATATAAATTAAAGCTGCACTATGTAACTTTTCCGTCCGCTAGAGGTCGCCTGTTCAAAACAAAGGCGTAGTTTGATGACGCCACGTTTGAGCGCAGAATCCTGGGACATGTGGTCTTCACCTCACAGCCGGTGGAAAAGAATCGGGATAGGACTCGGGCAGAAATCATGTTGATGTGATTATTAATGTTACTGTAGTCTGAAGCAGAGCAGGGCCGAGTGTTGTGAGAGGAGAGCAAGGCCGCTGGAGCGATTAATAAGAAGAAGAGCGGAACACGCCTCACGAGCAGCGGGACTTTTATTATGCCACAGTCGCTGCTGCCACTTCCGCTTTTCCGGTCATGAGTATGAGGTAACGCAGCTCTGTTGATCATATTAGACACATCTGAGTGTATTGAAAATTATGTGTATACTGTGCGTTCTCTCAGTGGCTGCTATGACACTTGTTCACACTGCATTGAGAGTAAAGCGTTTCTGCAAAATAAAACCGGAAACCGAGGGTAATGCAGATATGACGTCATCGACAGGCCACGCCCTCACACGTCCCGGTTCCTTGGTTAAAATAGCAATTTCTCAAGATTTACTAATAGTTGGACACATTTGGGATATTGTAAGTACTCAACTGAACAAAATATATAACACTGGCCTAGTGGTTTTTGGATATTTTACTGAAAAAATGTTACATAGTGCACCTTTAAGATAATGTTGCACAATTAAAATGAAAGAGGATAACGCATAAGAAAGACAACGCAGCCTCTTATTATTTGCGGACGTCTACCGGAAGTTAAGTTTGGGCCACAAAGCGCGCATGCGCAGTAACGTTTGTTTATGCTGTTGCTGTTGAAAAACGTCTATAGTTCCCGATTAGTCGTCACCTGTTTGTTGTTCTGTTGATTCTATTCTAGTGTGTTACCCTTTTCTCGTGTTCATTAAAACTGCTTTTGCTTTTATTTCCTCTTGTCTTTTGGATTATAGACACAGCAAGGGTATAATATAATATAATGTAATGTAATATAATATATGCAATTAACGCAGCATCCGTTTTTTCTGTCAACCTTGGGCTCGCGTTACATTATATGATCTAGCTCTTATTCATGCAAATGCTTTTAAACTAGGGCTGTGCGACATTGAAGAAAAATGCGATATCCTTGTTAAATAATGCGATATTTGATATGCGATACGATACGATATTGCTTTAAGTGTGTAAAATCAATTTCTTTCCCCAACTGATATCTTTCACTTAAAGCATAACCGACTGTGTTTACATGAATACTCATCAAGACATTTTGACACAACTGTGTGTATTTGACAGTTCGAGTGTGTAACAAGACAAGAAAAAAAGAACAGCTTGTGCGCACGTTTCGGTGTGTGTGTCAGACAGCGCGGGACTGCAAGGAGTTGTTTTTTTGCAAGTTATTGCGTTTAATAACTCTTTTTGACGTCAAGCAAGTCACATAAGTTACAGTCGTGTGCTCAGTCTATTCTCTGCTATATGCATCGACCTAAAACGTACACTTTTCACAATGTTGAAGTAGCCTATTAAAATCATTCAGATATTGCGTACCCTTGCGATATGTACATTTGCGATATTTCGATAATTTCTATATATTTTGCAGCCCTATTTTAAACCATCAAGTGCGACAAGACAAAAGAGAACGTGCTGACTGTGAATGTCCTGACACACACACACACACACACACACAGAAAGATTGTGCACACAGAGAGCGTACCACAATTGAGTTTGCTTTCGCACTTGAACGAACACTAACACACAGAGTTATGCCAAAATGCCCGTTTTGTTGAGCATTCTCATAAGAGTATTAAATAAGAGTTAAATAATGTCTTAAATGAACTTGTGAGAAAATGAGATGTGTGACAGCCTAATAAACCAGTTGCTGTGATGTCTGTCATTAATGTTAATCAAACAGGTAACAGAAAAAAATTGTAGCTTTGATAAGGATTAATCTATATTTCATTTATTTACGCAGTGCAGACTGTTCGATAACTTTATTCAATTTCTGTATATTACCTGTTAGACGGGTCGGAAGACCACAGGTAAATATGACATTTATTATAATGGGTTTATGTGAAGATTGTTTCAAGCTCACTTAAATGCAAAACTGTCATTTTTTTAAAAGCCTAATAAATGTTTTCAATTATACTGTAATGTTGAATGTCTGTCATTATTGTTTAAAAAACAGTCAATTTCATTGAAACATCAGTATCAGTTTTAGTATCAGTGATAAAAAGATGCCATTAAGCACATATTTAAAATATACAGTTTTTAGGTTGTATCTACATTCATTTTGAGAGAAACTGTGACATTATTACAGTATAAAATGTGCAATTAATTAGTTCATTTTTGTAATTGATTGACAGCACTAAATAATATAATATGATATATAACAGTTTAATGGTGAAAATGGCCATGGAAACTAACTATAAGTAGACATCAGAGGGGGAAAAATATGACTGGTCTAAAAAAATGCCATCAAAAAAGTTGTAGTGCCATCTAAAAGTAGATTATAGTAGGAATAAAAAGGAAACACTGTGATTTCGTCCCCAAGTCACAGTCATGGGTCGGTTTAGCATGCTGAACAAATCTTTTGTTCATTTCTCACCCCTGCTCTCATGAAAGATGAGAACTCCGGCTGGGCCCCTAGGATCCAATGGTTTTCTGTGACCGGGATGGAGAGTTGGAAAAGTCACCTCATCTGTTCATGCCTGTGTTAGCAGTGGCACAGGGCAGTGTCCGTCCTGAGGTCATCAGAAATACAGGATCATCTGGCTACATTGGCCTGCCAGATTTCATCTTCTTGTTGTTTTTTCATCGATCACTGCATGCAACTCTCAGATGGGCTTTAAAGGAGAGGTTGATGTGCTTGATAGTGTACCGCTGCTGTTGTTGTTGGGTTTTTTTCCCCCTGTAGTGTGCTAGAGGGGATATGTTGTCATTTTTGGACTCTGTGTATTGATGTTACACGCTCCTTTCATTTGTATCCCAGTTCTGCTGTCGCAAGATCAGCAACACGTTTTAAAATCCAAGCAATACTTTTTTTTTTTTTTTTAAGCCTTAAATATTTGAATAGATGCAAAGCGTTCGACTAAGGTCGACCACACACTAGAGTTTACGCCGGGGCTCCATTCCCTGCTGGAATATCCATCTTTAGCTGATAGCCGTGTTGTGGAACTTGCTATCTGGTTTATAGCCATTCTGAGCTGGTCATTAATAGGTCCATGCTGGTTATTCATCATAGGACATCTTGGACCAATAAACCAGCTGCCAGCTGCTCATACCAGCGCAGGTTGGTCAAGCTGGGTTTTAGAACAAGCTACTTGGACCAGCTTATATTTTCCAACAGGGTTGATTTTAATTGGAATAGTGCTTCACATTTATGCAGAGATTGAAAGCTGAGAAAACTTTGCTTCAACATATGACATTCCTTGTGAAAAAGAAGTGTTTATTTGAATTGAATGTGCACTTGTAGTGTATCTTATACAAAACTACTTCGTTTAGGGGTTGCATTGGTTGTCTTCCCGGTCATAAGTGACCGGACACCTAAAAATGAAACTTCCTCCACCCCAGTAAAACCAATGCAATTTATTTTTCTTCAATAATATTTTTTTCTTTTTAATTTTGTATTTTGAGATTATTTGATCGCAGTTTTTTAATATTTATGCAATAATTATGGTCTATTTTTGCCATTGAAAATTATTTTAAAAAAAATTGTTATTATTTTTTTTTTTAATTTTTGCAGGTTAAAATAGAGACTAGGCCTTCAAAAAAAAAATTTTTTGAAAGCAGATTAGCGCCCTCTTTTGGAATTATTTAAGAAATCATGCAACCATGGGTCTAATCACTAGAGGTCTCTATGGAGAGGCTTGAGGATTCCCTAGTTCTCTTTTGAACACATTTAATGCTTTTTTTTTTTGGTGGATTTGAATATATATTTCAAAATCTCAAAGACTATTTATTATAAAGTTTTAGATTATTTATTTTTTTTGTTAGAAATATAGATATTTTTTCTGTGAATTTGTGTTTTTGCAGATTTCCCATTCATTTCCTATAGTGGTCATTTTTGACCGAAGAGCACAAGTGGGATATTTTTTTTTCGACCACTTAGCATGCTCAAATCAAGCCCTCAATTTTTTTGTGTGTTTACATACCTAATGCTAGAAAAGTCACCAAGTTTCATATCATTCCGATGAAGCAGTGAATTTCAAAACAGAAACTTTTCCAGTCAGAAATGACCGAAGAGCACCAGAGGGTTAATAATTACAATATCTGGGTAATAACTAGATACTAACCCTGAAACTACCCCTAAACCTAACCTTACCTTGTTACCCAGGACTTTCTTAGGTAAGGACACTGTAAGTACACTAGGGCTGAGTATTGACACACATTTCACAATTCGATTCGATTTCGATTCACAAGCTTGCAATTTCGATTCATTATCGATTATTTTGGGTATATATCAGGTACAATACACGGCAAATTTTCTCAAGGAACACAAATCTCTGAACTAATGCTGTAAACTATGGGAGTCAGTTGTAGCCTACTATAATATTGCAGGTAAAAATTAACTGATTTGTATACAAACACTTAAATTACACTCAATGATGGGTTTTTTAATAATAATAATACAGTTCCCTTTCGAGGGAACTCGAACTGCGTCCAAGACACTTTGGGATACGCCCTCTAGCATAGCGCGTCTCCCGAAGTGTTTTAGACGCAGTTCCCTTTCTCAGTGAACAAGGGTTATAGTCATAACCCGAGATGTTATAATATTACATAATATCTTAATTACTCCAATTATTATTTTTTAAAATATAAACATTTAAAATGTGGCTGTCATAAAAACTTGCCAGATTTATTCAAACATGCATTAACTATTGAAAAACATAAAAAATTATAATGAATAGCCTATGTAATAATGGTGCATATATTTAGCAAAATGCTGAATTTTTCTAGCTGACTAACGAGTTTATGGACACTGGATATGGTTTTTCTGCGGTAAATTGAAACTGTTTTATTGACGTCTTTCCGCGGTTGAAACACTGATTGAGTGATTCCATGTGACATGATACTGATTTCGGTAAGTTGTACTTTCAGATGCTCATTCATGTTTATTTTGCGCTGTAAATGGTATTAAAGCGGATAAGTTCACGTGGGCTCCCGCTTCTCTTGAGCTTCGCCAGAGCGATCTCACGCCACAGCGCCGAAACGGCATTCATGTTTTTGAATTTCGTAATAAAATGGACGTAATTTAAAATCTGACTTTGTTTCATATCAATAGAAATCAATCCTGAAAACGAATCGATTCTTGGGATTTAAGAATCGATTTTGTTGCATAAAAATGAGAACTGATAAAAATCGAGAAATCAATATTTTTTACCCATCCCTGAAGTACACATACTGTAAAATTAGAGGCAACCAAATTATTACCTTGAGTTCCGCTGAAACTGTGTTGGACATATTTAATGCTAATACCTTGGTGTTTTTTGAGAAGAAGAAAAAAACACAGTACATGAATGTCATTTATAGCCGATGTATTATCACCTGATAGTGTCAGTGGAACCACTACAGTACTTCTACTAGGGTCAGCATGAAGGGCAAGTTGACTTATGTCTAGTAGCTAGCTGAATGCAGCCACATATGTTGTTGTGACATGAAAACCCATTCACCGCCAAAGCGTCTGAGCTGGCGTGCCCGTGCCTGCGGAGTAAATGCATAGGATGTGTGTTTTTAGCATCTCTGAGATATGAGTCACGCTCCACTGTACACACCTGCGAATTTCTCGAATCGATATCGCTTCAATTCAATTCCGTGTTCTATTCTGGTTTTGGATGGGTTATTTGATAGACACGCTCCGCCGATCCTTTTCTCCACCAACATGATATTCCTTTGGATGTTGACATAATCTGTCCGGACCCTTTCTGTAAGCCTCACTGGCATTGATGTAGTTATCAATCCAAACAGACAAATGTCATTCCTAATCTGCTTGTCTGGGCTGGATTGAGCTCTCCGTTCAAAAACGACTGCCGCCATTTCAGCCTTATCGCCTTCATCTCTGATTTTCATTATCTCTTCCCGCCTGGCCGTCGAGCGGGACGGTCAACCGCAAAGCGCTCGCGGGGGCCAGCGAAGACGCTGAAAGCTGAGCAGATATGAGTCCTTAAGCCACATTGCCTGCTCATCTCAGATAGATCTCTGGAGGAAATGAGAGATGGAGTTAAATGGTGTATCACTGGGCGGATTTACCTCAGGTTGGGCATAAGACGGTCTCGATCGCAATTTGAAATGAAATGCGGCTTATTGGCTTAGTTTGGACGGGGCCACCTTATCATCTGGTCGGCTTGAGTTTGTGTTTCCTGTTGGCACACAAAAAAAATGTTTGGCCATTGGCAGCTGTCAAAAGCCCTCATTAGATCTGAGGAGAGAGGCAGGAGCGCTTTGCAACTGTGTATGTTGGCGAGAGAAGTGGACTTCCTGTGTGCGGGTGTGGAGCTTAAGAACCCCCGTGCCATGAGGTTTTTTCTGAAAAAATGGATGGGTGAAGAGCAAGGGAAGGATTGAGTGAAAGGAGGAGATTGCTCCAATATGAACGGGAATCAGCTGGAACACGTTACATGGAGAGGATATCATATTGATATCTGGGTCCTCTGATATTCTGTGACCTCTTGCTGATCTTGCTTGTCATTTGTCTTAATTGTACTGGAGCTTTGCACTTATTTTGTTTAAAATTGTGACCATATTTCTCAGAATTGTGACTCAGTTTCTTGCAAATGACCAGTGGTGGGCCGTCAGGGCCAGCAAGGCCTTCTCTGACTTAAATTTGAATATATTTTTCCATAAATGTGTGTTAAATTCTTCCCAATAGTCTATTTTCTTAAAACCACTTCAGCTCTGCACCCCCCCACCGACCCACCCGTGGGTTCAATATTGCATCATCATAATCATTTGAAAAAATCTATAAGTTGTGCAGCACAAAACTAGACATTTATGGTATCGTTTGAAAGATTAGAACCTCAGCTTTCTCGATAACCCAATCACTTTTGCATTTATGTTACATAGAAAAAGATAATAAGGTCTGAATTTGACCCTCCCGCATTGACCCCCTTGAGAAAATCATATGAATAATAATACATTTCATATTTATATCACACAAACTCACCAAAAATAGACAAGTCATATATCAAATGAAAGCTCTCACCCTCAAGAATATCCCTTATTTCACCGTTCCAACACTTTACAGTAACGTTATTATCAAAAGAATCACAAAGATGGAAATGACTGCTTTGAACAAGCAAACACATGAGTCATATTCCTGTTTGGATCACTTCTGCCTTGTGTAGCAACTACCCTCAAACGTTTCTTAGGTTGTTTTCTTCAAAGTGAGACCATTTTCACATGTCTGTGAGCATGCATGGCCAAACCACACTGTAATATGTCACCGATGTCCAGATCAAAACATGTGATGCACACAAATACTCATATTATCCTTAGTTTTATCGTCTTTGTTAGCCGCGATTTTTGAAGACGTCATCACGTATTGCGTCATACGTCAAAAAAGCTGAGTATCTACGCTCTCTATAGACATATCGATCATGCTTCGATCATGCTTCTAGACCAATCAGAGCCTGAGATCCCCCTTTACAAATATGCAATTATACAATATATAACTTTAAAGGCCGTTTTCTCAAAATGAGTTTTTTCTCACACTCAGAGTCAGATATATCCACTTCAGTAGCACCTACAAGCACCAACTTTTCCAGTCTTATACTGAACTATATTCTGAAGGCTTTAACTGAGGGATTTGTTGATATATCATTCCTATCCGGAGTTATAGGTCCTTTAACTCCAAAAAACATGGCGAAAATAGATTTTTTTAAGGCTATTGTCAGTATTCTCTAATTTACTAAAGCACAAAATAAGATATCCAGAATCTCCTCTGTAAAAGCCCTCTCATCTACTATGTCAACAAATAGAACCAAGAATTTTAAACCTGGTCCTTTCCAATTTCCAGATTTTGTGTTTGGAAATGTACGCAAATGAGCGTATACGTAAGTTTATAAGGCCTCGATTCCATATTAAAACATTCATTTACACAAAACTTGTAATACATTTTTTCCTTATGTTTATGCCAGTAATAAACTGGAGACGTTTCACAGTGATATCTTGTCATTTAAAAAAAAAATCCCTATTCATCTGTAGTGTCTCGCCTTAATATATTATTTTCAACATTTTCATACTGTTAAAATCGCAATTGTAATGAAAAACGTATTATCTTTGAACCTCACCTGAAATAAATTTGTCATACTGTTGGTAAGATTTTTCAAGAACCATTTATGCTGTTGCGTTTTCTTTCCTGTAGAATTTGCACACACAAAAACGCACAATTTGGGAGAAGGTAGCCTCCTACAAAAATGCACGGAAAACCCAGAGCGGATCGATTCTTCTGTTAGATATGATGTATGTGGCGCAGCTGTGGCTGCAGTGAAAGGAGACTTGTTGAATTGTGTCAATTGGGTTTCCGGCGTTAATAATTCTTAAATTATTTAATAATTTAATAATTAATTCTCATGAGTTTCTGTATAATATTAATGGCTTTATAGCCGTGGCGTCATGATGATTTTATTAAGAGGTGAATTAATACAGGTAGGATAGCACTGAAGGCCAAATGAGACTATTGCTCACATCTCGACTTAAAATCGCAATACAAGACTTTTTTGGGGGTTTGTTATTCCAACTTGATATCTCACAATTTCCACTTCTTTTTTCCCCCTCACAATTGTGACTTTATATCTTGCAGTGTGACTTTTATTTTCAATTTATTTTACAATTGCCTCTTTAACTTTTTTCCAGAGACACAAACAGGCTTCACACATATGAAATATGATAATATACTACAAAATGTTCTTTCACAGTCATCTAACCCATGTATGTATGCTTACCGAGTTGTGTAATGACCCCTTTAGGCCCAATTTCCTTAAAGAACGTGTGTTGTTTTCCTACCAAGAGAATCTGAAAGAAGGTTTATTTTGTTGCCGTCTTGCTGCTTGGAATTAGGTGTTTATCTCACTTTCAGATCGGTTCATCTGTTTATTTCCTTTAAACGCTAAACTTTGAGAGACACACAATAAGACAATACAGCTCTTTGTCGGTGCGCTGAATAGCCGCTGCATCCATGCTAGATTTACGTAAGGCATTGTTGAGTGAAAAAGTGAACGGGAATACAATGATCATTTGAGTGGCAGGTTGAGCCCGAACAAAGAGGCGTGCAGAAAGACTTTCAATTGGATTAAATAGAATGGGTGGAGAACATTAGTAGTAGGTCACCGCGAGTCACTCGTACCACTGTTGTAATCTGTTTAATTAGCATTCATCAGACACGTGCTCACACACTCGCACACTCGTGCATGTGATTCCACCAGCGCCGTGAGAGCGTGTGATCTTCTCAAGAGCAGCTTCGACGGTGATTGACAAGCCTTTAGATTCCCTCTGGCAAAATGAGCTGATCAGAGAAATAGCTGCAAGACTTTGTGTCCTGTTGGTAAATTAAACCCTGATGCCATCTCGGTACTTTAATGGAGCGCTCATATTAAGGTCAATGCCAGAAAACGGAGTTTATGTTGGAATCTTCAAGATATGCACATCGAACAAGCAGTCAGAAATTAACCCACAGACGTGCAGTGTAAATAAGGTTAAAGTGACTTAAAATGTATGCCATTGAATCATTCAAAAGATTAGTTAACTCCAAGGACCCTGATAAGGGTCCGGAATGACGTCACCAAATCTATACTTTAAATTTTAAATGTCTCTGGCCTCATATGTGGTACCATTTGAAAGCTTAGAATGTCTACTTTCTGGAGATATGCATCACTTTGGCATTTGTTTTATACAAAGTAACTTATTTACACTAAATTACTCTTAGACCATTTCCGCCCAAATTGAAAAGCTTCCCACACCCACATACAGTGGTCTCTAAATATAAAATTTTGGTGTAATTTTACAGGAAACCATTTGAAGTTACATAAAACACTGCTAAAAATGATAAACATTTAAGTATATGTTGTCTGAGCTGTAAAAGAGGCGCTCATTTTTTATTTTTTTGGTTTATAAATAATTTTTTTATATTTTTGGTTATAAATTCATTTTTGAAAGTGTATATCTCAGGCCCTCTGTGTTCTACCACCCTGCAGACGGTTTGGGCTGTTTCCAGCATATGTCAGCAAACACTGGGAAAATAATTTTGTGACACTGGGACGTTGCATTTATACCACTGTATATGGGGAGACTTGTATATAAGAGAGATTTGGGTAGGCGGAAATTACATAAAAAAGTTAATGTTCCTCCCTTCAGATCCATTTGAATAAACCTTTCATACATGATATACAGACAAAATATTTTTGTTTTCCAGTATTTGCTGCCATCTAGTGGAAACAGCCAAAACTGTCTGCAGGGTGCTAGAACACACAGGGCCTGAGTTATACACTTTCAAAAATGAATTTATAACCAAAAATTCTAATCCTGGTGGAAAACCCCCAAAAATGGTCCCAGAGCTAAGGAGGTTAAAAAACATTGATTCATCCAGTAACGAAACAAATGTGCACATTTTTTGAATGATAGATCAAAACGATAAACAATGCAGATTTATTATTACAGCCATCTTTGATCATATACACTCTTAAAAATAAAGGTTCTTTGGCGGACATTTCCATTGCACAAAGGTTCTTTGTAGTGAAGAAAGGTTCTTTTGACTAAAATGGTTCTTTAAAGAACCTTTCACAAAATGGTTCTTCAGGGAACCAAAAATGGTTCTTCTATGGCATCGCCGTGAAAACCCCTTTTTGGTTCTTCCTGGAACCTTCATTTTTAAGAGTGTGTGAGTGAGTCATTGAATCATTCAGTCATTCACCAATTTTAAAAAGAATTAATTTTGATTAATTAAACATTTTAAATAGACTATGCAGCAATTAACATTTTGTCAGAACCTTTAGTAAATCACGTTATTATTTTTTTTGTTGTCTATTCAGAATCGTGGGAGAATCGTGCAGCTCTATATTGACATGATAGCATCACGCGGTTGCTGCACATCCATGATGTGAATCTCCTTTTCTACAACATCCTAAAGCTGCTCTGTTGGATTGAGATCTGGTGACTGAGGAGGCCATTTGAGTATAGTAACTCATTGTCATGAGATGAATCATTGAGATGATTTGAGCTTTGTGTGGTGCGTTATTCTGCTGGAAATAGCCATCAGAAGATGGAGATAGTGTGGTTATAAAGGGAAGGACATACACTCTGTGATATACAGCTGTGATGTTTAAATGATGCTCAATTGGTACTAAAGGGCCAAGAAAAATACCCACCACACCATTACACCACCAGCAGCAGCAGCCTGAACCGTTGATACAAGGCAGGATGGATGTTGTTTACATCAAATTCTGATCCTATCTGAATGTTGCAGCAGAGATCGAGACCCATCAGACCAGGCAGCATTTTTCCAGTAGTCTATTGTCCGGTTTTGGTGAGCGTGTGTGAATTGTAGCATCAGTTCCCTGTTCTTAGCTGTCACCCGGTGTGTCTTCTGCTGCTGTAGTCCATCTGCTTCAAGGTTCAATGAACTGAGTGTTCAGAGAAGCTCTTCTGCAAACCTTGGTTGTAACGAGTGGTTATTTGAGCTACTGACCTCTGGCATCAACAAGGCATTTTCGCCCACAGAACTGCCACTCACTGGGTATTTTTCTCTTTTCTGACCATTCTCTGTAAACCCTAGAGTTGGTTGTGCAAGAAAATCCCAGTAGATCAACAGTTTCTGAAATACTCAGACCACCACTATCTATCTATCTATCTATCTATCTATCTATCTATCTATCTATCTATCTATCTATCTATCTATCTATCTATCTATCTATCTATCTATCTATCTATCTATCTATATATCTATCTATCTATCTATCTATCTATCTATCTATCTATCTATCTATCTATCTATCTATCTATCTATCTATCTCTATCTATCTCTATCTATCTATCTATCTATCTATCTATCTATCTATCTATCTATCTATCTATCTATCTATCTATCTATCTATCTATCTATCTATCTATCTATCTATCTATCTATCTATCTATCTATCTATCTATCTATCTATCTATCTATCTATCTATCTATCTATCTATCTATCTATCTATCTATCAGTTTATTAGTTACTGCTTTAAAATTGAATGAAGGTTAGAATAGCATAGTTAGTTTGCTAGCATATCTAGCAGAATTAGTTTGAAACAAATAATAGCGTACCATAAAAGTGCTAGCTTTAGTAAAAGAAATATGCTTTTTTAAAATTCTCTTTGAATGTACTGAATAGTGGTGTCCCCGACTAAGGATTTACATAGTCAAATCAGAATTGTCAAGACTTGACTACTCGACTGATAGTCAAATCATGTGTGTGTGTGCTAAATTGCCTGTGCGAGCAGGCTCTAAGTACAGCACAACATCGATGCATCAAAAAAACAATCAAAAATTAAAAGACGTGTAATAGTGTCCAACTACAGAGCTGGAAACGAAGGCCGGGTTTCGAGTGCAACACGTTGAAAAACCTGCGAGATGTGGCGCAATGGTCAAATATGATATTTTTTGTGCATATTTAAATAGAAAAAAACTATTAAAAAGCTTAGGGGAGAGTGGGGTAAGATGAGCCAGCGGGTAAGTTGATCCACCCCCTTTATCTTGGCATCTGTACATCTTTTATTGTCATGTGACCATATACTGTATTTTGGAACCACCCATAATTTCTGCCAGACTGTGAACATGTGAAGCACATGGGAGGAGTGCAATGCACCCTTTTACTTTTAAAACAGTTTTCTGCTTGTCAACATAACATTTTAGCATACCAGATGTAATGGCTGTTGCATCAAAGCACATTCTGTCCAGGTCTAAAATATTTATGGTCCATATTGGTGAAATAGCAATGTATAAAACCATGCAAATCATTTAGCAACATTTTAGTCTGAACTGGTAAGCTAGCTAGTTTCATTTAAAATGGCTGCTATGGGGCAAAGTGAGCCTAATGCTGTGGGGTAAATTGAGCCAGCGTTTTAACTCACCCTACCATAAGGCACTGAAATTATTCTTCAGAGATTTAACTCAACTACAATGTAATGTTACACAACTAGTTTATCATTTTCTTTAGAAGAAAAAAGTTTGAGTTTATTTGATAGGAACAATGTATAAATACACCAAATCCTTCTCTGATAAGACCCAGAAGATGCTTAATCATATCTTTCCACCTGTAGTCCCTAATAACATGTTCAATATTGCAGAAAAACTCAAATCAATGCCAAGAACCTTTTGACTAAAATGTTTATTAATTTCAATGACATTTATTCATTCAGTTTTTATTGTCTTTAATTCTACTCAACAAACTTTGTTTAAGCTGTTTTTGGGAAGGTTACAACATTGGTGCTCAACATTTTGTTTCAGAAAATTTCACATGGGTTTGATTTAGATTCAATTAGATGGTCCGTTTCCACCCAGATGGTGCAACTTACCCCTAACTTGGGGTGAACTGAGTTCTAAATGATAGAAAACATCCTGAAATTACTTTAGATACTTTCATTGCACTTCTGCCTTATTTCATCTTATCTCGAGAACCACACAAGTATAAAAAATGGCTCATCTTACCCCACCCTCCCCTGTAAACAGCGCAGAACAATTACATAATCTCCATAAGGGGCTATTGAGCATCTCTGCGAAGATTCGACTGTGAGATTGGTAGTCGAATCAGGCCCCTCCTATAGAGCCTTCGACTATTCGGGGTCACCCCTAGTCCTGAATATGATATCTAGTGCAATTTCGCTGGTTTTGATAAGCAGAATAAAGGCAGTTTGTCATTGGGTCCAAACTAGCATCTTCATGTTGGTGGAATCCCAGCTGTTCCAGCTCTCCGTCGGTTTCTGCCTCTGCCTCACAGAGTAACTTTGGCTTTCTTACAGGGTCAGCCTTTGACTGGCTCCACCCTCCTATGTACCTCTGCTCAATTTTTATTTTCCTTCAGTACTCCGTCTGGGACTGCCGTATATTCTTAGGTTTTCTCCGAAACAAATTTTTACCGGTCCAATCAGCGAACAGAGGGAGTGGCTGAGAACGATGACGTTGATATCGTGCGCTAGTTGTAGTTCAGTAATGTTGGCGGAGGAAAGATGCGAGTGAAGCCATTCATTCCGTTGTGGCTCCGCTGCCGAATATCCAGAAGTTAAAGCCGGAACAATCTTTGCTGAGTTTTGTTGGTGGCCATGATGTTGTGGCCCTTCTCCCCACAGGGTTCAGGAAAAGTTTGATTTTCCAGCTCGCTCCGTTAGTGGTAAAGGAGTTGGCTGAAGCCCTATTCGGACGATAATTGTTTCTCGTGGGGTCGGGAGGTATTGTCATCATTTACAGGGGCTAGTCAGTGATTTTATTGCCGTCCGTCTCCCACCACCCGCGTAAAAATCCCCGGCCGAATTACCTACTGTTTTAGACAAACACCAAGGTCGTGTGGTCATTTAATTGCCGTCTGAATCCACATCTCTGAGTTTTCAAGAATATATCACTTCAAAATGCACTGTTTATGTCCTTTTTGACCACTGCAGAGCACCGCGCGGTTGCGCTTCGCTGTAATTTGGATGCATTTCTAGACTTGTATTTCTTTAAATGCTGGCAAGTATTTTCAAGAGCAATATATTTCATCACCGCTCAAAAAATAAAAGGGACAAAAGCACGTAAACATTTGAATTGGGCCGTTATTTTCGGCAGCTTTTATTCTTATAATACCAAGCATATGATCTTTTATTTACAGCATACAATCATGTTACGGACCACGTGAGCGGCGCGTTCCCGATCACAAAACTCTCCCCTCACCGTGAATAAATCACAATCCGAATGCACAAGGTTTAGGTTTTATCACAATCTGCACAGTTATTTTTACGGACTTCCATGTGAGAAACAGAGGCGAACAGCGCATGACATACATCACGACCAAATGTTAGCGATTGCTTATGGCAGATCCAAGAGTTTTAAACTTCAACAGAGTACCCGCCTTCAAGGAAGTAAACGCTTGTCACTGGAGAGTGGCCAGACGATCTGTACAAATGAAATGTAGGAGAGTCTGGTTGGACCAGGCTAGGTCAGCCTGGCCCTCTTTACTAAACGGCTCCTTAAATCTAGTTCACTGTTCCCTTCTGTATCCTGATAGTAGTTCACTGGCTTCCATGAAGTATTGATTCCAAAATAACTTCAAAGCTACTTTAGAAGTGGATGGAGCGAGGCGGGAGATGAAGAGTGTGAGTCAACGGAGCCGATAGGAGTGCGTGTGTGTGTGTGTGTGTTAAGGGGTGTTTGCTGTTAAGGACTGGCAGGAGAATAGACATTCCTGAGAAAATGCATTTGCTAGATGTTAGCTTTTGATACTCGCTAGTCCTTTTAGCCGCCATGTTTTCTACTCGTTTACAGGTTGTTCAATGCTTTGAGGTCTTTCTGAATGTCGCAAAACCACTCAGGGACTTCAGTCTTCTACGCTTCTAAGTCTACCTGCACGAAAGTATCAGGTTTTGTGCTTGTGTGTGTGTGTTTGTTTGCATAATCGCTCACAGTTCCTGACCTTTAGATCCCTTTGCAAATCTGTCGGCCTGTTTGTTTTCGAAGCTACTGATTATTATTCCATGTTTCTCATTAATCACTCTGACACAAATTGTTGCAAGCAATTTTACTTATGCGATGGGAATAACAGGATATTCATCCAGAAGAAAAATGTAGATCAGGCCTTTATCAGAAATCGAAATGGACCTTGTTCTTAAAGGTATAGTCACCCAAAAAGAGAAACGATCGAATTGTTTACTCACCCTTGTTCTAAACCCGTTTGTCCATATAATGAAAATCAATTGAGATCCAATTTAGTTTGCACCTTTTTATAAAATAAAATCTTGCATACAGGTTTGGAAAGAGGGTAAGTAAACGATGACATACTTTTCATTTTTGGGTGATGTATCCCTCTGAGAAAGTAAACAGGGTCAGTTTTGATTTCATGTTGACTTTAAAGGCCATCATAATCTTAGAAGTGACAAATGTGTGGAACTATCCGGAGGAAGTGACCTCATGCTGACAGAAGCAAAGGCCACGGAACAGAAGGGCAGTTAGTAAACACTTCACACACTCCGAACAAGGAAACGGATATTTACACACTTAAGCCAGCTGACACAATTTAAGCTACCAGTAAAATATGAAATTCTGTTGGGATAGTACAAATGCTAAACTTCCTAAGTAAACTTTTTCAGATTCAGATCCAATTCTTCAACAAAAAAAAAAGAAAAAAGAAGAGATTTTTACCAGAGATAAGAAAATATTGTTTTACCAATTAGTCATTCCACACTAGCTTTTTGAGATGGCCTTAAAATGCCATGGCCTGGAGTTTTTGCCTTGATTGCTGGTAAACGTCTGAGCTGTGGGTTACAGAGATAGTGAGAGAGGGAAAAAAAGACATGAAAGATAAGAACGAGGGGGGCTGTATTACTGTGACTCATTGTGACATTAATATTGAGTGACACTGGGTCAAAATGAGCTGGAATATTTTCTGTGACTCAGAGTTGCACTGGCATTGTTTGAAAACAATCTAAATGTTAAACTATAAACTAACCTATAATCAACTCACTGATCTGTTTTTTTAATAACCAAGCCCCACAATTCAAAGCATAATCGCTAGTTTTCATCTGTGCAAAAAACCCAGCTGTTAAACCAATGTTTCCTGCTCAGCACCAGTAATGTTTTAAAAAGAAAAGGTTCTACCTAGGGTTTCATTATTCCACATTTGTGCTCAGCAGTAATTTGAGCAATCGGGGGATTTATGTCCTGTCAAAAGCCTCAATGTAGGTGCCATTAGAAGGAAGATGGACAGCGCGTCTCTGCTTCCTTCCACTGTAGAAAAATGAAGCCAAAATATCATAATAGTGGTTGTTGTCGATGAGTTCGGAGCTTGAGTCTGCGCAGTATTGATCCTGAGGTGGAGCCGCTGCATCAAGGTCCCGCCCACACTCCCGCTCCCACAGACTCATTCGCAAGCACAGCTGTCAATCATGACGTTATACCCTGTTTTTATAGCATCAAATAACTAACTAAAACCAAACGTACTGGGAAAACGAATGCTTACGTTTGAAGAACTACCAAAAATGACAAAAAAATTTATTTGAAGTGTAATTGGATTTTTTTTGTGCTTGCGTCCCATTGGATTACATAGAGAGGGTGGGGTTTATGACCTATACTGCAGCCAGCCACCAGGGGGCGATCAAAATGTTTTGGCTTCACTTTCCAGGACGTGTGCAGCACACTTGTGTGAGCATAATACGCAACAATGTATGTTCATGTGTCCATAAAAGTGTAATTTAAAAAAAAAAGAAACATTTTTCCTAATGGACGTGAAAAATCCATCCAATGCTATATCTGCATATGACGCCCCCTGGGGACCACTCAAAACACTAGCAACCATATATCAATGTGCTAAAAACACCTTAGCAACCACATAGCAACTGCCCAGAATGCCTTAGCAACAGCGTAAACATTTTCTGAAGACCCCATAAAATGCTTTCACAACAAGATGGCACCCTGGGACCCTCCTAAAACATCATAGCAACCACATACAGTACTACCATGCTAAAAAAATACCCTCAGAATACCTTAGCATCTGCATAACAACCTCCCAGAACACCCTAGCAAACAGTACTACCATGCTAAAAAATACCCTCAGAATACCTTAGCAACTGCATAACAACCTCCCAGAAAACCCTAGCAAACAGTACTACCATGCTAAAATATACCCCCAGAATACCTTAGCAACTGCATAACAACCTCCCAGAACACCCTAGCAAACAGTACTACCATGCTAAAATATACCCCCAGAATACCTTAGTAACTGCATAACAACCTCCCAGAACACCCTAGCAAACAGTACTACCATGCTAAAAAATACCCTCAGAATACCTTAGCAACTGCATAACAACCTCCCAGAACACCCTAGCAAACAGTACTACCATGCTAAAAAAATACCCTCAGAATACCTTAGCAACTGCATAACAACCTCCCAGAACACCCTAGCAACCACGTGCAGTACTAATGTGCTGAAAACCCGCAGCCACATAATAAAGCCCTGGCAACCACCTAGAAAAACCTTGGGGCCACATACTAATGTGGTGAAATCCCCTTTAGAATACTCTAGCAACCACCAAGAAAAACACTAACAACCACATACAAACATCATAAACCCCCCATAACACCTTTACAACCACAACCAAACAGAACACCCTAGCAACCACTTACTAATGAGCTAAAAAAAAACTCATAGAACAGCTTTGCAACTGTATAGTAACCACCCAGAACATCCTAGCAACCACATACAGTACTAACGTGTTGAAACCCCCTCAGAACACCTTAGCAACTGCATTGCAACCAAACAGACACCCTAGCAACCACATACAAGTGTGCTGTAAACACCTCAAAACACCCTAGCAACCACATACTAATGTGTGGAAACCCCTTCAGAACACCTGAGCAACTACATAGCAACCATCCGGAACACCTTAGCAACCAAATACTGTACAACTTTTTGAAAATCCTTCAAAACACATTAGTAGGCGTATGACAACCACTCAGAACAGCCTAGTAACAATAATCTAAGGGCTGAAAATCCTTCAGAACACCTGAGCAACTACATAGCAACCATCCGGAAGACCCTAGCAACTAAATACTGTTGCACATTTGCAGTCATATGGCAACCACTCAGAATACCCTAGCAACCATATGCTAATGGATAAAAAAAATTCAGAACACCTGAGCAACTACATAGCAACCATCCGGAACACCCCAGCAACTACTGTACAACTTTCTGAAAATCCTTCAAAACACATTAGCAGTCATATGGCAACCACTCAGAACACCCTAGCAACCAAATACTGTACAAATTTCCGAAAATCCTTCAAAACACTTTAGCAGTCATATAGCAACCACTCAGAACACCCTAGTAACCATATACTAATGGCTGAAAACCCCACAAAACAACTTAACAACTGCATAGCAACCACCCAGAACACCCTAGCAACCATATACTAATGGCTGAAAATCCTTCAGAACACCTGAGCAACTACATAGCAACCATCCGGAACACCCTAGCAACCAAATACTGTACAACTTTCTGAAAATCCTTCAAAATACATTAACAGTCATATGGCAACCACTCAGAACACCCTAGCAACCAAATACTGTACAACTTTCTGAAATTCCTTCAAAACACTTTAGCAGTCATATAGCAACCACTCAGAACACCCTAGCAACCATATACTAATGGCTGAAAAACCCTCAAAACAACTTAACAACTACATAGCAACCACCCAGAACACTCTAGCAACCATATACTAATGGATGAAAATCCTTCAAAACACATTAGCAGTCATATGGCAACCACTCAGAACACCCTAGCAACTACATATTGTACAAACATGCTGAAACCCCATCAGAACACTGATGTCTGTCACATAGTCTGCTGGTTGAAGTGAGATTAGGCTAGTTTTGATTAGCAATTGGGCGGGTTTTGTTGTGCAGACCTGGCAACCCTGCTCCAGACGTTTGCATCACACACCCGGCAGTTAAGGTTTGTCTAACAAAATCCAAACGGCACGATGCTTCTGTCCCGGTGGCTTTCAAAACAAACCAATAGGACGTTATGGAAATGTTTAGCAGAGGTATTTAAATTTGACTGAAACCTCCATCTAATTTTTTCGTCATTTCAAATATATACCTCAGTTAAAAAAAAAAAATCAGTGGGGCTTTAAAAATAGTGAATATCTTATTGCCCACATTGTCTTTTGACTCAGAATTTCTATTCATGCTTCGCTAAGTTTTAATGCTAATGTGCATGTGGTTTTCTCACCGAGCGCGTTTGCTGATGTGTCTACAGCCATGAGCTCTTTGATTGGATTGCTCTTAAGGGAGTCTGTTAAAATAATGTGAAGAGATAAACAGAGACAGAGAGGTAGTGTTCAAGGGGGTGAAGGAAACGGCATCCAGTCTTCGGCTGCAGTCAAATCTAGGTGCTGTGGGGGGATGCCGGTGTCATGGAGACCGAGGTTAGGAGGTCAACAGTGATTGAGGTCGAGGAGTCGGCTGCCCTCTGCCTTCACATCTGTGGAATCTGGAGAAAGTTGCTAATGCACACTTAGTCCAGACAATGTGAGTAGAATTTCCAAACGTTCACAGCACATCAGTCAATGGTGTCGATTCACAGGCTCCCTACCCGTGTCTGTGTGTTTACAGGAGACATCCTAAGAACATTTATTGAGCAATTATGGAGTAAACCATAATGGTAAGCTGCTCATAAAACAGATTATTAACAGGTAACTGAACTAATTATAGAACCAAAACGAGTGCTGAGTAAAATGCATTGTCGCAGTCATCACTCTATATAGGTTAGCTACCCTTGTTTTCGGCTGCGCACAAGAATCGACATTTTGCCAAAAATGCAACACTTGCATATGAGTTGCAATTCAGAGCGTGAATGCGTTTATACCGCCTCTGCACTGCAGTGAAATCATTTAAAGGTGTGACGTGTACACTGAGTGTAAAGCTCAAGGTAAAATACATGTGCATAGCATCTAATGTGGATCCAGTTTGCTTGTGCTGCTGATTTCTTTTATATTGATTCTGAATGGACAGTCATGGTGCATTTTCTAACAGATATTTGAGTATAATGAAGAATAAACTGTTTTACTGGCTGATTTTTTTTAAAGCTAATTTCATGTCTCTCTCAATTATCTGCTCACGTAGGCAAAAGGTTTGTAGTCAGTACGATTTTTTTATTTTTTTTAAAAATAAGAAATGAATAGGCTACTTGTATTTTGCATGAATGCATTAAATCTGTCAAAACTGACAGTAGCTTAAGAGTTTTACATTATTACTAATATATATATATACATATATATATATACATGGGCTGGTCATATAATTAGAACATCATCAAAAAGTTTATTTATTTCAGTAATTCCATTCAAAAAGTGAAACTTGTATATTATATTCATTCATTACACACAGACTGATATAATCATCAAAATTAAAAGAAATAAACATTCGAAATATAACTGACAACTAAGGAAAATCCCAAATTCAGTATCTCAGAAAATGTGAATATTACTTAAGACCAATACAAAGAGAGGATTTTTAGAAATCTTGTTCAACTGAAAAGTATGAACATGAAGAGTATGAGCATGTGAACTCAATACTTAGTTGGGCGTGGCATGGAGTCGATCAGTCTGTGGCACTGCTCAGGTGTTATGAGAGCCCAGGTTGCTCTGATAGTGGCCTTCAGCTCTTCTGTATTGTTGGGTTTGGCATATTGCATCTTCCTCTTCACAATACCCCATAGATTTTCAATGTGGTTAAGGTCAGGCGAGTTTGCTGGCCAATTAAGAACAGGGATGCCATGGTCCTTAAACCAGGTACTGGTTGCTTTGGCACTGTGTGCAGGTGCCAAGTCCTGTTGGAAAATGAAATCTGCATCTCCATAAAGTTGGTCAGCAGCAGGAAGCATGAAGTGCTCTAAAACTTCCTGGTATACGGCTGCGTTGAGCTTGGACCTCAGAAAACACAGTGGACCAACACCAGCAGATGACATGGCACCCCAAACCATCACTGACTGTGGAAACTTTACACTGGACCTCAAGCAACGTGGATTGTGTGCCTCTCCTCTCTTCCTCCAGACTCTGGGACCCTGGTTTTTTACTTTCATCAGAGAACATAACTTTGGACCACTCAGCAGCAGTCCAGTCCTTTTTGTCTTTAGCCCAGGCGAGACGCTTCTGATGCTGTCTGTTGTTCAAGAGTGGCTTGACACAAGGAATGCTACAGCTGAAACCCATGTCTTGCATACGTCTGTGCGTAGTAGTTCTTGAAGCACTGACTCCAGCTGCAGTCCACTCCACATTTTTGAATGGGTTTTGTTTCACAATCCTCTCCAGGGTGCGGTTATCCCTATTGCTTGTACACTTTTTTCTACCACATCTTTTCCTTCCCTTCGCCTCTCTATTAATGTGCTTGGACACAGAGCTCTGTGAACAGCCAGCCTCTTTTGCAATGACCTTTTGTGTCTCGCCGTCCTTGTGCAAGGTGTCAATGGTCGTCTTTTGGACAATTGTCCAGCCAGCAGTTTTCCCCATGATTGTGTAGCCTACAGAACTAGACTGAGAGACCATTTAAAGGCCTTTGCAGGTGTTTTGAGTTAATTCTCTGATTAGAGTGTAGCACCAGGTGTCTTCAATATTGAACCTTTTCACAATATTCTAATTTTCTGAGATATTGAATTTGGGATTTTCCTTAGTTGTCAGTTATAATCATCAAAATTAAAAGAAATAAACATTTGAAATATATCAGGCTGTGTGTAATGAATGAATATAATATACAAGTTTCACTTTTTGAATGGAATTAGTGAAATAAATCAGCTTTTTGATGATATTTTAATTATATGACCAGCACCTGTATATATTTCAAATAAATGCTGTTCTTTGAACTTTCTATTTATCAGAATCCTGAAAAAAAAGGGGTAAACATTTTTTTGAACATCAAATCAGCATATTAAAGGATTACTTCCACGATAAGCATTAAGCTTTGTATCAGTAGAAACCCGGTAGTATATTCAAATGATCATGCTTCCTTCCTCATATCCCACTGAGACGAGAGATTTAAGTATTTTATGTCTGGAAAAAAGCCTCAGATGGCGCAAATATCGTCCTTTTGCGTCAGGCTTGTCTTATCCTGAATCACTATGGTGTACATATTCAGACTTTTTAGTTTAGTCCGGTTCTGGTCGCACCGCTACGGAGGAGCACAGTACCTGCGTGACTCGTCATAGACATAAACAGAGAGAAGTAGCTCCGGCTACAATGTTCTTCCGCAAGACATATGCAGTTCTGTTTATTAACCACTAGAATGCCAAAAGTTACAGTGTTGCGTTAATATAACTGCATATCTACTGCTCATCATGTTATTGAAGTAGAAAGTTGGCAACCGCACAATGTACAGTAGCCTATATACAACAAAAAACAAATGGTTTAAAAAAGTGATTGGAGGCTAATGTAATGGCTGACAGGGCGGCAGGTGAACTTTCTCCCCGGAGCACTTTTAATTTGTGCTACTCGATGCGGATCCCTGAAGGACACAGATTCCAGGCTAATCTCTGAGGGATTCAGAGCCTAGCGAGGGACAGAGAGAAAGTGTGTGTGTAGTGCTGGTGCGGTATTTGTCAGTGGACTTGCAGAGGGATTTGGGAGTTGATCTGCTAGATGAGGGTCCCTGGGGGTATTTTAGCTTTCTGGTCACCCCAGTGCTGTTTAACCTGTGCTGCTGATCTAAATGTAAAATGATGATATACGAATGTGGGAAAGTGTCGACTGTATAACCAGACTACGAAATGACATGTTCGTTGACTTCTCTATTGTGAAATGAATATCAATACACCAGTGCGAGTGTGTTTGTGATATATGATTAGATAACACTGAATCATCGAGTCACTGAATCGTTATGAAACAGGTTTTGAATGATTCTTTAATCAGACTGAATTGGTTTTCAAAATGAATCTCTCATTGATTTATCTCCCCCTTTTTTCGCAGTAGGCTATGTGAGTTTCATTTTGCACTGTGAATTATTGCTTCTTTTTTCACTGTTTTCCTCTTCTTTTTTTTTGGTACACTTTTCTCCGTCTCTTGCTTTCTGCTGTTCTGATCTTCTCAGATGAGATAATGTGATTAAGGAAAGGTATGACTGAAATTTGACAGGCTGAACTGATTCTGCTTTTTCTTCACGTGAGTGTGTGGTGTGTTAGTTACACTTCGCATGACTTATTGCACTACTCTTAAGACAAGTGGAGGGTTTATTCCTCTGCTTCGAGAAGAAGATTGTTTGAAGGGTCTTTGAAGCGGCTCTGCTCAGGTTATCGGTTCAGAGCAAAGGCCAGCGGCAGCTTGTATTTAGCATATCGACATCTGCGGGCCAACAATCTGCTTTCATCGACTTTTACGAGGGTCTTCAGCATCAGTGACCTCGCTATTGAACACATTTACTTATTGAAAATCCAGCTAAAATGCAAAATCATTACTCGTATTGTAATTTATTCTATGGTTGGACAATGTAGTGCAAACAATAATAAAATATAATTAATAATAATTAATAAAAAAGTATATATTATATTTTCACTACATGTCATACAGTATTATATTATTATTATTGGTAACACTTTACAATAAGGTTGAATTAGTTAACATTAGTTAATGCACACCACACACATGTTCTCACGTAGAGAAAACACATCACGGAGCAAAGAGGACACTGACAACACGCCAACAGACAGGACAGAGCAAGTTACTTTTGATAGGAAACAAAGTCTCAACTTTGAAATAGTCATTTTTTTAAAGAAATTTAAACAGTAAATAGCGTTTTGTGTTTCTTTAATGTGTCGTGATCGCTGTAGCGCCTCAGTTAAAGCTGCTCGTGAACTGATCATCTCTTCCTTCTAGTTCATTGATAAGCATGAAATCAACATGAATGAACACTAAAAGAAATGTTGTTTCAACCGCGGAAAGACGTCAGTACACACCGTTTTTCCAAGTTCAAGTCCACAATGTTAATCTACTAACTATCCTACCATTGTTTTCATACAAGTGTGTGTCAATTTTGGTGAAAATATCTCATTTAGTTTTGGAGTTATAGACATTTATATGAAAAAACACGTAAAAAATTACTGACACCTGACTTTGATTGGATTTTACTCCCCCTTACTATCAATATTTTGACATTTGGGCATTAGCATGTAGCTATCGGCCTATGTTTTTAGTCGGATCGAGATGAAACGAGCGTCAGAAGTTCGAAAACATAGGCCGATAGCTACATGCTAATGCCCAAATGTCAAAATATTGATAGTAAGGGGGGAGTCACTATTAATCGAAGCTCGAAGACGTTTTTTAAGCGCTAAATTAACACGCTGCTCAAACCATGTGCCAAAATGCGCCTGGCAAGTCTGGTATCGTTGGACTTGGCAAGGATTCAGGAGAATAAAAATAAAAATAAACATGAATGAACACTAAAAGAAATGTTGTTTCAACCGCGGAAAGACGTCAGTACACACCGTTTTTCCAAGTTCAAGTCCACAATGTTAATCTACTAACTCTCCTGACTGCTTTGTCTGACAAACCGGCAGATTCGGCGATGTGATTGGTCAAATCGCCTGTCAATCAAACTCGCGGCGAAGGGTGAATTAAAAAATATATATATATATATTTACTCTCAAATGATTTTTTTCATTACATTCAGATATTTTGCATCATCTTTTTTCACAAATAAAACGGAATCTTTTTTTCTGTCTGTGATTACAAATATAATAATGCATAGTGATAAAGCTATTTACATACATTTATAGTGGTACATAAGGACTTCTGTCAACATTTCTGAATGAGGAAGCAAACAATTTGTTGAACCGATTCATTGAAAGTGGTTCATGAATATAAATCAAACTACCATAGTCTATTGTAATTACATTTTTATTAACACCAACATAGCGTTAAAGTATTGTAAATATTCTGACCTAATTATTATAGCAAGAAGGTCAACAAAACTGTGCTAGTTTAAGGGCTCATGTCAGCTATTTTTTTCCTTGTCTCAACGGTTTAGACCAAAGCATCATAAGTTCTTCCCCTGTGCTCGAGTGAGAGGATATTTCATTTTAACCCATCAAATCTCATATCAGCCTTAGCCAGGATCGACGGTCAGACACTGTGAGGTTATGTGGCTGTCACTCAATGGCTCTACCAAAGCTGAACTTCCCGAAGCCAATTGCATTTAATTCCGTCCTTACATCCTATATTCCCAGGTGTCCTCGTAGATTTAGGACGTGAATCCAGTGTGTGTGTGTGTGTTCATTGTGGACATAGGTCTGTCCCACAGAGATCCTAAGCATTACCCGTATGCTCACAAGCTGATTGGCTGTGAGAAAATGAGAACCCTTTTCCCAGAAGCACCCTCATTTCAAGGAGAAGTGAGCAAAGATTGTATCACTTAGCAAATAGGTACCACTATAGATTTTTTCCATCCTTTCCTTCCTTCCTTCTCTCCACCCACCCTACCTTTTCTCCTTAAATTCGTGGAGCTGGGGAACGACGACAGCTGTTTGTTTAGCTCATTTGAGGTGTTTAGTCAGACGTGGTGATAGTGGATAGATGAGGGAACACAAATTAATGTTAATAATAACAAAAAATTACACAGATCTCCCTGTATGGTTCCAGTTTCTACACATTAGAAGTTTTCAAAACAATTCCCCACACCGAAACTCATTATTATACAAAACTGTTCTCCAATCATAGCAGTGGGCATTTACTTCAAAGTCTTCAGTGCGGCACGGCCATAAAAACAGAGCGTTCCAGGAGAGAGGCTCAAAACCAGGGTAGAAAATAGCCTATTACTTATTCATTATGATGTTTTTGAACGTAAAAACCACGGAAACGTAATAAGTTGACCTCAGACAACAGTATAAAAAAATATAGCTGCAAGCAGCAATACCGGGGCCAAGCGCAACAGAAGCAAACAAGGAAGCTAGCAGCAGACCAACTGAAAAAATGAGTGCAGACATTTGAAGACAATTTGAAGCAAAAATGTTAAAACCCCACATTAAAACATTGAGTTGTATAGAGCCAACGTCACATTTTGTTCTATTATAGAGCCACCAAGAGGCACAATCCTACCATTGTTTTCTTACATGTGTGTGTGTCAATTTTGGTGAAAATATCTCATTTCGTTTTGGAGTTATTAGACATTTATATGAAAAAACATGTAAAAAATGACTGACACCTGACTTTGATTGGATTTTACTCCCCCTTACTATCAATATTTTGACATTTGGGCATTAGCATGTAGCTATCGGCCTATGTTTTTAGTCGGATCGAGATGAAACGAGCGTCAGAAGTTCGAAAACATAGGCCGATAGCTACATGCTAATGCCCAAATGTCAAAATATTGATAGTAAGGGGGGAGTCACTATTAATCGAAGCTCGAAGACGTTTTTTAAGCGCTAAATTACCACGCTGCTCAAACCATGCGCCAAAATGCGCCTGGCAAGTCTGGTATCGTTGGACTCGGCAAGGATTCAGGAGACAAAAAAAGTTAATTCCATGAAAATAAGTCAACCACACCCAAAGTTATAAGCGTAAGAAAAAAAACTGAACTTACAGAACTTCTCAGGCTCCTTCAGGGCATCGTACAGATGACCCATACCGAGTTTCGTAACAATCCGTTCATGTGTTCAAAAAATACAGCATTTTAGCACATAATTCAAAATGGCTACAGCCAAAACCACTTTTATGATTTTTGGACAAACGGTTCACGATTATAAGCAAAAATAGCAATTTTTCATATCTCCGGACCAGGTGGCACTGTGCCGAAGCGCTGCAGGTTGCCTCAGATCATGCTTGTGATGGCATGTACAAAGTTTGGTTTGAATACGATAAAGCGTTGCGGAGATATGGCTTTAAGTATATTTTTGCAACCGCTACGTAAAATTTGGTCGCGCGTTTATCGAAAACGATTTGACGAATCAACTTGAGTCCCATAACTTTTTGTCAGCATGGTCTGAAGATGATCAGGTTAATTTTTTGTGAAAATCAGAGCAACGGCCCAGGAGGAGTTCGGAAAAGTAGGTTTTTCGGAAAATTCAAAATGGCGGGAACATTTTCATGACGGAAAATGACGTCAGATGGAATGCAATCGAATCGGCTTGAGCTTTTTTTTCTTGAGCACTTCTTGAGGCAGCGCAGCGAGTTGGTAAAGCTGTCAAGTTTGTGTTTAAATACTGTAATATCAGCAATGATATTTGACAAAGGTGGTTTCACAAATTTTGCTTGTTTAGCGCAAATTATGCTAACACGTTTTTTTTTCTTCTGGTTCGCCCTTCTAATTAGCATACACATTCTAGATTCTAGCAAAAAGGCGGAACCTACACAGTTGGTAATATTCACGACAGTGCATTGTGACACTATACGTATAGTGTGTGTGTGTGTATTGCGAGTGTATCTTTGGTTGTAAACAGTAGGATTGTCTCTGGCTCTTGTGTTTTATGGCCCTGCATGAAGCCGCTAATGCGACATGCTGCCTTGTTAAACCACCTCTTCCTGTTTCACTCTCTCCGTTCCTCTCTCCGCCCTTAACCCTGACCATGACTCCAGCGCTTTATTGCTGTAATGTTGTCCTCTGTTCCGCTCAGTGTCTTTCCCCCGCCTTTTGTCATCTCCTGCTCTCTTTCTCTCACACACGCACACACATTCTTCAACAAGAGGCTTTCTGTCACTGTAAAGCATCGTGAGATTGGTAAACAGTAAGAACTTACTGTGGCTAACGGATACAAAGACGAGACGTTTCATTCATGACACATTTGATGATATACAGATATTTGTTGTCCTTGTGTTTCCAGAATGGATCCCAGTCAAGGCATTGTTTTTGCTGACTGCATACAGTGCCACAATGAGATTTAGATTCATGGAATGAATTGGTCAAAATTCAGTTATTAGCTTGAATCAGTCAAATGACTTGCCATACCTTGTTTGTGTTAAGAGTCGGCTAAATGATAATGTGCTTTAAACTATGTCTGTAGTAAAGACCAAGAAAAAAAATAATCCACATTCTGTAGAAAACACTGATGTGACATTCAGGTCATGGCCGAGTGCAGGTGTGCTGCTCCTCTTGATCATGCGTGTTATCCGGGCTGTGGTAATAATGACCTGCAGGTGCACTCCTCCATATGGTGTGTTTCTCACACACACACACACACACACACTCACACTCCTGTGGACTTCCAGCAACGCCTGGCTCGGGTGGTGACTCCTGTGTTGCCGCGGACATGGTGTGTGCCCTGTGGCACCTTTCACAACACAAGCCCACTCCCCTTGGCAAGAGAAAGTGTTTGAGAAAGTTCTCGGATGCCATCTGGCGTACCTCCCTTTCTCGCTTTCTCTCGCCTCTGTGCCCTCTCGCCCTCCTCTGTGCATTTGAGGCTTGTTCCCGCTGTGCCAGTTTCCCCAACACATGTCAAAGAGGAGCTGCCACCCTCCGGTCTCACCGCAGGACAGATTCCTCCATCTCTCATTCCCTTTCCTCCTTCCGTATCGCATGCCATCACATCTTTACGAAGTGTTTGTTTTGTCACGGGCCGCTGGCTGGCGGTCACCTTGAAGTGCGCCCGCTATTACTGTAAAATAAGGGTTTCAATTACCTCATGTTGTAGGGTGGGCAGTAAAATCTTATCATGTTATGAGTAATTTTATATTATGGTAACAGTATATGTCACAATATTGTTATTATTGCAGGAAATGCAATGAAAAAGAAAAAAAAAAGCCCATGCGGTAATGCCTGTTTGGGTAATTTAGGTCAATTTGTTGTATTTTTTTAAAACATGATGCAACCAAAAGATGAGAATATTCATGAAATGAATAATAAAACGATAAATAATCAAACTTATTTCAGCTTCTTATTGTTTAGCACTTGAGTTAAAAACAAAAGCCTTAAAAGTTTAGTGGAGCTGATAGTTCTGACTACATACATTACATTTAGGCTAATTAATTAAAATCTTTATTTTTTATATTTTTTTAATAAAAAACACGTATTTAAATTATAAATATATTTATTATTAACGCTGATAACAGTATATTTGTATTTAACCCTTAAACAGGCAAGACTGGAAAATGATCAGCAAAAATAATTTTCATTTCACTTTTTATTTCATCTGGACTTAAGTAAAGCACATCCAAAGGACTTTTTTAAAATATTTGATGTAGTTTGAATTTTATGAGTTGTATAAAAAAAGGATCATCCACAGTATTGACAATGAATGGTGTTTCAAAGTAAACTGGGCTCCCAGTAATGGTCATTGCATTATTGCGAGTTCCACGACCGGGGCCCTAGGGAAGACCCTTATTGGCCCTCCAGGCCTCTGGGCCCACTATATACAGTTCCCCTTCTCAATCTATGTAGTTTGAGTAAAAAAAAGTGTGCACATGCAAAACTGATATTAATACTTTTTGTTGACTACATATTTGCATTTTTAACTACTTGCAGAGAATTTTTTTTTTCTTGCAACTCTGCTGGAAGGTAGCCCTCGAGGAGTAGGGTTGGACACACATGTCCTACCATAAAATGAGCTGTGTAAAACTCTGCAAGAAAATATCTAGTTAAAAATGCAAAGATGTAGTCAACAAAAAGTAATAATATCAGTTTTACATGTGAATATTAACATTTGCAATTTTTTTTTTAACTCAAACTACACAGATTGAGAAGGGGAACTGTGTAGAGTGGGCCCAGAGGCCTGGAGGGCCTATAAGGGTCTCCCCTAGGGGCCCCGGTCCTGGAATGAGATTTCTACTGGCCCTCCCACCCACCCACAGCCAACCCCTCACTCGTCACCCCGCAATAATGCAATGATCAGTACAGGGAGCCCAGTTTACCTTGAAACACCATTCATTGTCAATTCTGTGGATGATCCTTTTCTTTTTTTTATACCCTAAACAGGCAACCTAACCTGGGAGTTACCTTTCAAAATGCGGTAAATAACAGCGTTTTTTTCAACATCTTAACCCTTCTCCGCACTTCGGGGTCTTTTCTGACCCCAAAGGACGTTTGCTCAAATAAAAATAAAAAGTTCCCTTTGTCTAAATGGCATGAGACTTTGTACGGTGGTCAACACTCTCTAGATCTACAAATAAAACAATTAATTGGATTGATATCTATTTTTATGTTTGTGTGACAAAAAAAGTCACACTTGGAAAATGGACAAAATTCATCCTCAAAAACAGAAACAACACAGAACATGCATACAGAAATGAAGTGGCACACTTCCAACAATGCATAAAACATCCACAATGCAAAAAGATCATGCTCTCACACACACACAGGAATACATTTGTTATTGCTGTTCAGTTCATTGCATTTTGATGTTCATGTTGTGTATTTTTTACTCAATATGTAATATAACTGTTCATTTCAGTTTTGTTTTGTTACAGTTAGTAACTGAAATGTAGATACAATTTGTAGAATTATAAGAAAAGCAGATGTTTGAAATATATGATAAACTCTAAAAAACTTTTCTCTTGTTCAGGTTTGATTCTAATCATAATGTAACATAAATACAAATACAAAAAATGCTAAACTTTTACAAAGTTAATTCATTTTAATTATTATAAATGTGATTTCATAACATTTAGATATGAATCCAACTGAAAAATACTTGTGAAAAAATGTCTTTCAGTCAGTCAAATAGCACACAGCAAATAGTGGAGCTCTGCAGCCATTTACTGCCTTTTTTTTTTTTTTTTTTTACTGTATTTTCCAAAAGATGGGCAAAAATCTTACACTAAACCATGTCAAATTATCCATGTTATCCCCACTAATGAAAGTTAGAAATTTGGGTCTTTTATAAAGTGAATTTTACATTAAAAAACTGATTTTGTGTGAAAATCCATAAAAAAAAAAAAATTATGTATTTATATAAATATAAAAACTATTATAAATACTCCAAAAACTGCACAGATGTTGAGTAAAAACATTAAAAAAAAAGAGTAAAATTACATTTGTTCTAAAAAAACAAACTATTGTTTCGTTACAAAATTGCATTCTGTTGCCTGGGGTCTGTGGAGAGTGTAATTCCCAAACGAAGGCCGGAGAAGGGTTAAGACAACGTTCACAATTAATATTAGCAGTTTTGAGTTTTGCATTTTTTTTTTTAGATTAATATATATTTATTTATCACTAAATCTGAATGTCCTGCACCAATGGCGCCCATGTTGGGTTTAGGACAGGCTGACGAATTGATCACAGAAAACTTGAATACTCAAGACAGACCAGGCTATGATAAATGATGAAAAACTCGTTCTTATGCCCAAAACAAGACACTAAAGAGTAAGTAACTCGTGGGTTACGTCGCCTGTTTTAGGGTTAAATTAATGTAATACGTCTATTTAAATGAATTTTATTAACTTAAAATAATAGTGGAATAGCAAACTCTCTACCGGTGGACACGCATCTCCTGTTGCACGTAACACACATCATCATACGCCCAGCCCCACATTGACAAGTGCTCCCTCCTTTCCGTCTGCGTGCATTTGCCCAAAAATGTTGGAATTGGAGGACGGAAATGGGAAGGTGGGAAGATGGAGGGCTGTTGCAGGAGAGATATTTGCGTCCTCTGCTAATCAGTCCTTCCTTGTCTGCTTCATTACTTCCCCTAAAACAGCTGCTGCTTTCCTCTTTTTATTCTTTCTTTTCTGCCTGTTCCCCTCTTTTCATCCAATCTGCATAATCTCCGGTTGTTTGCTCAATTAATTTAATTGATTTTTGGAGCCGCTATGTAACCGTAATCAATACCCACAAGCCTCTCTGCCATTATGCAAATCAAGCTGCATCAGGCTTCCTTCATTACCGCGCTCTGATTGGCTGTCGGTGAAACGTTCTAGAGGTGGTCTTTCATTAAGTGAAATTGTCTTCATTTTAGAGCACTTGCCACATGGCGGGAGTTTGCCCTCTCGTAATGTGATAACAAAACTGATACGTACTTGACCTGCTCAACAAAAAAACACATTAAAAATATATAAATATAGTCGAGGAAAGGCAGGAACATGTGTGTTCCGAGTGAAGCGTGTAATGATTTGTTTTTCCATCACCTGAACATAACATGTTTCCGCAAACAAGTGCGTGCGCATGTGGGTATTAAATTAGGTTGATTTCCTCAGGCACATTTCCTAGGATGACTGCTAAAATCTAAAAATAAGCTGCATCCTTTGCCTGCAAGGCTCCCTGCATCTGAGATTTGATGTGTTAGAATGGAGCGTTTCAAACCGATGGAACTAAAGTGCAGCTAAAAATAAATTGCCTTATTTTTGAAACGCACAAACAGACGTACAAACACACGGCCGGTCTCGCACTTTGGATCAGCGGGTCGGTGATCCAGACTGCGTATACGTTTACTCACGTGGCCCGGTGTTGACCTGCTCTCACAAGGACGCAGATGTGTCAAGTGTCCTCCAGCATGTCTCATGCCCACAGAAAAATGGAAGAAAGCAAAGACGGACGTATCCAATGACTATCACTCTTTTTCTATGCCGCTGTCGTGTTTTTTCTGCCTCTCTGTAATACATGAAGGTTTATGCCAGGGGCAAGGTGTCGAGAACTGATTGCTTGTCGTTGTTTGTGTGCTTTTGTTTTTCCAAGTCTTTCCACCAGACGCCAGCTGTCAAAACCCTGCCTGGCGGTTCTGGGATCGGCTCAGTCCCTCTGCTTCCATTTGATTCCATTATTGCAGCATTCCCATTTACCCGATCTCAGCCCAAATGTTAAATACAGCACTGTGGGAATGATAGGAGTGTGCCTTTTGTTCACGTGAATTTGGGTCTCTCTCCGCCCTCACAGAACACACCGTTTGCACAATGGCAAAATTTGTCACTAGGTGCCTCTTTATTTTTTGGGCTGATTTGCATATAAATGCGAATAATAGATTACATAAAGCACTTCTGCTGTAATGTTTATTCAATTAAATTAATTTCGTTGAAACACCTCATGGGATAATTGAAATCTCCAGACTTCTTGTTATCGAAATTGGCTCAGTCTTGATTGAGAAGTGTGTGTTTATGTGGGGTACACCGCCTCTAGATTGCCTATCTAGGCAGCATCCTGCTAAGACGGCATATTAATTGAAATGGAACCTCATGAGTGACTGTTCTGGAACGTTCTACATAGGCAGCAGTTCACAGTTGATTACTGTAGAGTTTGATGTTAGCATGTTGCTAATTGAATGATGCAACAGCAAAATCTTTTTATGGTAAGTCAGTTCACTTGGTGGCCATACGAAAAAATATTGAGGAAAAAGGATGAATTGTATCACTCTGTTCTTAGCAATGCATTCTGGGTTTGGTGTCCCTAAAGGATTTTCCAAATTCCGAACTCCTTCGGAACACAAATGAAGTTCTTTTTAATGAAATCTGTCCCTCCATTGACAGCTACACAACTTCCACTTCCACGCTTCAAAAAGTTCATAAGAAATTGTAAAACTAACCCATATGAAATTAGTGGTTAAGTCCACATTTGATTGATTTAAATGATGAAGAGACTGAATTTAGGCTTTTATTCATACATAAAAATGTATCAACGAACATAAAGAGAAGCTTAACTGTACCGTACTTGCAAACACGAGAATGAACCTCATTGGTTCTGTCTGAAGCTCAAACGTGCTGCGTAACACAAGAATGAACCTCATTGGTTCTCGCTGAAGCTCAAACGTGCTGCGTAACACGAGAATGAACCTCATTGGTTCTCGCTGAAGCTCAAACGTGCTGCGTAACACGAGAATGAACCTCATTGGTTCTCGCTGAAGCTCAAACGTGCTGCGTAACACAAGAATGAACCTCATTGGTTCTCGCTGAAGCTCAAACGTGCTGCGTAACACGAGAATGAACCTCATTGGTTCTCGCTGAAGCTCAAACGTGCTGCGTAACACGAGAATGAACCTCATTGGTTCTCGCACGTCAATCAGCCATTTCTGATGTGTGAGTTGATGAATGTTTGTGAATACAAGCCTTCTCTTTCACAAAAATATCTTCACTTTTGTTCAGAAGATGAACGAAAGTCTTTCGGGTTTGTAATGAATTGAGGGAGAGTAAATAATGACAGAAATAAACATTTTGGGTGAACTAACCCTTTTAAAATGATGTCTGTGTTGGCAACTGCACACTAGCCGGGCAGGAAATAATGAGGATGGGGGTTCAGAAAAAGACTGCGCTCCGTGTGTTCATTTGAACATTCTTTTAATGGAAGCATCTGTAGTTTTATATGCATTATATACTTACAATAAGATATTTGTTGAAGTGGGTTTTCAGAAAGTATACAGAAAATTATCTTAATTTACTCCACAACATTGAACAGCAACATGGAAATGATTCCTCTAAGCTAGAGTTGAGAGAAAGGACCTATCATGGTTGTGGCACTGCTTTCAGTTGCTATAAGCAGGTGCAAACATATCTTTATTTACTAGATTTGATTAACCTACCTCAGGAAAGACAGCTGTGTGTTTGATGGATAGAGCTTATTTTCTGCAGGGTCAAAAGTCAGGCTTTGCCAAAGCCTAGTGGTAAATTGTTTGTTGTTATTGCTGTTGTCTTGGTGGCAGTGCTGTATAGGTATAAATAAAATAAAAAAAGGCCAAATTCTCAAACTCTGGGTAAATTAAATTACGGCAGTTTTCCGTCAGGGTGTTTGGAAGACAATATTTCTGTTTTGTATTCAAATCATGACATTGCTCTCTCTATCAAAGACTGACATTTTATTCAGAGGTAAAACAACAACAACACAAAAAAAAAACACACGCTGTTGTAATATATTTAAAAGTGATATATTTAATGCTAGTTCCTTATCTTTACCTGAATGATTCATTGGTTAAAATCATTCAATTTTCACTTAGGCCTTGCATGCTATTGGATAATGTTAACAATTTCACTTAGGACCTGCTAATAACGATTAAAGTTGTTTTAATAATAAAAAACAACTACTTTGGGCATGCCATGGATGTAATTTAACCATCTTCTGGCTAGCCAATAAGGGTGCTTTCACATCTGTAGTTCGGCTCATATGGTCCAAACTAAGGGCAAACAATTATACATTGTAGCATTTTTCAGCTTTTTTGGTTCCTTTTCACACCACACTGATTGCTTTGGTCCGAAGCAGTTGAAACGAGCCAAAATACAGTCACATGACAACATCTACATCACTCATTTGCCATGGCGTATTTCCTAAACTGCGACTGCGCGGGCTGGTTTTCTATTGCATTGTTTGTATACAGCACAATATGCAAACAATACATTTCTGTAATGAAGCGCGGATGCGGCTTGAAAGCAACGTTCTAATGCACTGCAAACGGCGAGCGCACATTGCTCGTCACTTCAAGCGAAGATCGCGCTGTTCTTGTGATTTTTCGAAAGTTTGGACCTAATATGGTCATCAGACCAAATTTCTATGAGGCTCCGCTCCTCCTCACTTCTCCAAGTTTGTCCACAAGCTGCCATGCTAAAGTGCAAACTGTCAACAAACACTTCCTCATCACATAATGCACTACGGCAGCTGGTTTAGTCCAAACATGATCAGTACTTTTTGCAGTTGGGTCTGTTCGAGGTCGGATCAGGTTCTCACCACAAACGAATCGCTCCAGAGTTCGTTTGAAAGCTCCTCTTCAAGGAGATCTCGGTACGCTTGTTTGGTCCGCTTTTGGTGCGCACCCGAGTGCGATTGCTGCTTTCACACCTGACCAAACGAACCGCACCATAGGGGAAAACCAACTCTAGTACGATTCAACCCAACTAAATGAGGCAGGTGTGAAAGCACCCTAAGATCTTGTAAAAGGTTTTGTAAATGTTGTAAAAATAATCAATTAAACTGGATTACTTGTTTTGGTTTGTTTTTTATATTAATTTTAGAATAATTCAAATTGAATAGTTTGGGACAAAATTAAGAATGTTAACCTGATTTAACTAAATGGCATTGAATTAACATTACGTAAAAAAACGTAATGTTAAAACGCGAAAAGGTATGTCCCTCTTTGGCTAATGTACTTTCAAGATGGAGGGGCAACATGGCGACCCGCATTCAAACCCCTCACGTATGTATTTTCAATGGCATATTATAAACTTACGAGAATACTTTATTACTTGAAAGAAGTAAATATACATTAATGAGCACATATATTTTTGAAAGAACTAAGTGTTTTTAGCTAAGAATAAACTAAAAAAGTTACACAGTGTAGCTTTAATTAAATTCAACATAACCCAATTGACCTATCGGTAAGCCCCGCCCCCCTTATTTACTGTTGCTAACTCGGACAAACAAACGGAGTTGCTATATCTTACAATGAAAGCTGTCAGTGTGAACACCTTATCCCAAGATGTTTTTGGACACAGAATGTAGCGTATATCCCGTCCGAGTGAAGGCCAAACTTTACTGATGGTTTATCAAGTTTATTATGTCCTTTTTCACTCCCAAAAAATCATCGTAAGAGCTAAACAAACAAAGCAGAAGAAGTGCGCATTCACGTCTCATTCACAAACTATCTCTCTCTGTGGCATTACCATTAACATACACAGCAAATGACACAAAAACACTCATATAACTAACAGTAAACAAACATAAACACAGACCGTATGCCTTTTCAAGGGTGCAGTTAATAACTGGTAAACTTTGTATCTGCAAAACAACTCCGATAAACTGCGTGCAAGCTCTTCCTTTCGTTACCCGGAGACTATAATACCCATCAAAATAGGAGTCCTCCTTAGTAGGACAGATAATGTAGACCTTAAACATATATAAAATGAAATGTATTTACATAACACCAGTTTAATATGGAGAGGCACTGAAATGTAGACCTTCGTGTTTTTGACCTACAGTGTAGCTACATGACGTGAGAACAGTTAGTTATTTCGGTTTTTATGTTAGCAGGGACTTTAATCGTAACTTAACGAGAGTATGACAAACAGAAAATCCTCTCAGGACACCTGGAGTCAGTGTTACAGTACCTCAGGCAGGACGTTTTAGCATTTTTGTAGCATAAACACCATCAAACCGATGAGAGCTTCGGATTTTCCAATGCATCTCTATGGCGCTGACACCTAAAGATGTCCGAGTTCCGGTCCCAGCGCAACTGATACTCAACTGCTATTGGCTCATCTGCGTTCGAGGGGAGGGGCTTACCGATAGGTCAATTATGTGGAACCTGTTGACATAAATTAAGTAAATCCAACGTACCAATTTTTTGAGCGTACAACGGGACTAAAGAAAAATGTGCTTTTCACTACTCTTATAATGTATGATATACAGAAAAATATATTTGTTTGTATTGAACATTTATGGAACAACAGATTTTGTGTGAAAATAAATCATAAAAATGGTTTATTTTATTTAAAAATCTTAAAAATGTATGGGGTGTCGAGGGGGGCTTTATTCCCCACACCACGGGGCAAAAGGCACACAGTGTTGATACAAATACTTTCCCTAAAATAACATGTTTTTAATAATGTCTAAGTTAATACTTGTTCAAAACAATCACTTTAGCAAAGTTTAAACTATTTTCTTTTTATTTTGATGAATAAAATAATGTTGATCAATAAATATGTCATTAAACTATGTTAATATGGAAATATATCTGAAAAATATAGAAACAAAATAATTAAAAAAAGTAAAGATTCTGAAAGGATCGGAGGAGATCCCATAATAATTGAATATAGATTAACAGTAGTAACAATAAATTATTATATTTTATTATATTAAATATGATGGTTTCAGTATAAATATGGTGATTATCTCTAAGGTGGATGGACACCCAACTTAATATATGATACTAACAATCTGAATCTATACATGTCATGTCAACAAATGGAAAAGTCAGCTAGATGTTTCTTATCATGTTAAATATGGTGCCTTTTGCCCCAATTACCATACTTTTACATATTCTTCCGTTATTGAAAAACTGTTTCTTTAATTACCTTGAACAAAACTGACCAACATTATCAAGTTTTACCGGAGAGGATTTTCTTGTGGTGAACCCCTCAGCACTTGGTGCCCTACGCGCGGCGACGATTTTAGCAAACTGGATTTGCTCTATTCTGGTAAATAATGGCAACTTACACAATCCAGTCGTTTCCTGAGGGCCATTCCGGTTCAGCCTGGCGTTTTTCTGGTTATATATCAGTTTTCACATTAAGGAGCTAAAATGCTTTACAAATCTGCATTGACTTTAAGCACTTTGGCTGCGAAATTGCCTTTTATTGCTCTAATTACAGAAAGGTCTGAAGCAGGTACTCAACTTAAAGTGAAAACATAGTCTCATGGTGTAAAAGGGCGAGAACAGTCATCTACTTGACTGTTATGGTCCCCACACTCTATTTACATTTGTAAAACTCGCCCACAAATGACATTATGCCCCTCAAATGTATGAGCAATTTTAATGGACGTCCAGGAAAAAAAAGCCCATTCACTTGAACTTCTGCTCACCTCCTCTTTACGTAAATGACCCTTAAAACACGGTGAACCTCTGTACTGTTCTGCTAAAAACATGTGCAGGGTTAGAAAGAGTAGAAACTTAAAGGAAAGGTAGACAGGTGTCTTCATTAAAACTTGATGGTACAATAAGCTGACTCAATTATCTCTTCTCAAGGTAGCATATCCGAATTTCATTTAATTACAGCTATTGAGAAAAAATGAGCCAAAATAATGGCTTTATGCCCGGCTTGTTGAGATAAAGGGTAAATCAGAGGTAAATTCGTTTTTTTTTTTCATTTGAAATACTAAGTGTTATATCAAATGCATGTAAGAATGGTGTCAAACTAAGAGGCTTTGCAGTTGATGAATTACCATGTTATCAAGCTAATTCAAAGCACTTCAAAGACTGTCCAAAAAGAACAAAATTGTCTAAAACCATGTTTTATGTACTGTGTTAGTACATCAAAAAGAGTGTACTAATAAATGGTAGGATACTCCTCTGAAATACTGCATGTGGGCCGAATGCACCGTGGCTGTTGACTTATAATTCAGACCATTACACGTTTAGCCAACAGAAAAATGCAGGGAGTGCGTTACCACATCACATATATCATGCAGAAAAATGCAATGAAACTACAAAGTAAATTATTGGTAAAACTGCTTAACATTTGCTCCACCTACAATGTTCCCAGTATGATTCAGTTATTTTTGCGGTGTTTAAGATTAAGAATAATAGATGTTTTATGTTGCCAGTGCATTGATGTAACAATTTACACAACTATGGTTTTAAAATGTGAAAATGTACATGAGAATGGTTTTGGTCAAATTTGGTATTTACATCAAAAAGTAGTAGTGTAACGATCGTTAATCGATATATCGGGATATAGTTGCAAGAAAAGGTATGTGAACCTCTTGTAGAATCTATGAAAATGTGAAGAATTTTAACTAAATAAGAGAGATCATACAAAATGCATGTTATTTTTTATTTAGCACTGTCCTGAATAAGATATTTTACATAATTTTTTACATAGAAAAAATAGCTGAATTTATTAAAATGACCCCGTTCAAAAGTTTAAGAACCATTGATTCTCAATACTGTGTGTCGTTCCCTGGATGATCCACGACTGTTTTTTTGTTTTGTGATGGTTGTTCGTGAGTCCCTTGTTTGTCCTGAGCAGTTAATGCATTTGTTTTTTCGCGGTTAGACTATTGTAATGCCCTTCTTGTCGGAGTTTCCAAATCTTGCATCAACAAACTTCAATATTTGCAAAACTCGGCAGCTAGAATTTTATCTGGGGCTAGGGCAGTTGATCATATAACCCCTGTTTTGGTATCATTGCATTGGCTACCAGTCAAATTTCCTGTTGATTTTAAAGTTCTAATGTTAACATATAAGGCATTGCATGGTCTGGCTCCACAGTACTTAACCGAGCTTTAAAGCACCTTAAGTGTAATTTTCCCTTAAGTTCACCCTTATGTTTCCCTTAAACCTAAGGGTGTTGCAGAAAAAAAACCTTAAGTGTTACTTAAGGGTTTCTTTAAGTGAAATGTCATAAACACTTAGAATTCCCTTTAAATGCTGTTTTTTCACTTAAGTAATCCCTTAAAAAGCGTTAAGTGTTGCATAAAACCCCTTAACCGTCATTTCCCTAAGTATAAATTAAGGTTTGGAAATCGTAACCTTAAGAGTAACGCGGACAAAAATAAGACGACATGGCTGAATTTATGGAACCAGCTGAAGATCATTATGTGCCAAGAATAATTTTTAGGGATAGGGAGAACCCTTTGGACCATCTTAGCGATGAAAAATTGTTGCAAGAATACCGATTTGACCGTCACACATCACAACCACTGTGACACTGAACACTTGCAGTCATACGTACATTTCTGAATGAGATGAAGAAAAAAAATACATAAATTAAAGAAGTCGTTTGACGTTATAACAAGTCATTCATGTTTTTTAACTTATATGTTTCATATAATAGAACCGAAGCTATAGATTGTGAATTTAAACATTTCTCGTTTACCAGCTGCAAAAGTCAGGAGGACTAGCCGAGGTAAGGCTGTTCCAGGCGGGTGACATGAGCGCAAGCTCCCGGTGATCGCCGGGATCTCGCAACATTTTTAAATAGGCACTATCTTTACAAATAAACCACAGATTTGAGCTTTAAACAACTACATTCTCGACTGAACAACTCTTAAAACTACATTTCGTGACACAATAACAGTAGTATTTTTCAATTTCGCGGCCGCACACAACCACTATGAAAAGCGCAAAAGGACGCGCGTCAATTTCGCTTCAAACGCTTGCTTTTTACGCTCGCTTTGGAAACGCAAATGCATTCAAAGTTCAAGCATCAAACTAGACGCGAATTTGGCGCTCTATTCACGTTTAGTGTGAACGTATAGTGTTTTGCGTATCTATGGCAACAAGACTTTTATAACGTGAATCCAGGATTGCTGTCGTGAAACACTTAAATGTTTCCCTTACCTAAGAGAACCGTTTAAGAGATTATATGCAACACCCTTAAGTTATTCTCTTAGGTAAGGGGAAATCGCCCCTTAAGTATCATACTTGAGGGAAAAACTTAAACATATAGGAAAAACATATAAGGCGTTGCATGGTCTGGCTCCACAGTACTTAACCGAGCTTTTAACACCATACAATCCTAGTCGCAACCTGCGTTCTTCTCAGAGCGGGCTCTAAGTTGTTCCTAAAACTCGGCTTCGCTCAAGGGGTGATGGGGCTTTCTCCTCTTATGCCCCCAAATTGTGGAACTCTCTCCCATCTGACATCAGGGAAGCAAATTCTTTAGTCAGTTCAGGGCTCCAGACTGCGACTAAAATGGTCGCATTTGCGACCAAAAATACATATTTGCGAGTTATATTTTTGCTGAAATCGCCATTGGCAACCATTCTCTGATGAGTAGCCCATCACATCTTTTGTTGTGTTGACGTAATAAAATGAGATGACGCGCAGCAAAGTTAAAGTGGAAAAAAACTCACTGAGTCTGAGCGCCAAAATACCTCATCTCTATCGCGCAACAACATTGACGACTGTGCCAGCATGAGAGAGATCGAAAGCGACGGAGATGTGTCAGAGCAAAGCGCATTGTTGGGCGTGCTGCTTTCGCTCTTTCGCTCTGGTCGAAATGTTCGCAAGCGCCCCCTTTCCGGGAGAAGTGCCCGTACGGCCTGTACAAGGACATTCCGCCCTTGTTGACGTCACGCAGACCCATACTCGAAAAAAAACTTTCCGAAACTTTGTATTTTTGCCACAGAAATACTGCCATCAAACGTCCAACTTATTTTTTGAAACTTTGTCCATGTTTAACATGGAAATCCAAGTCTTTAACAGTGTAAAAAGCTGAGTATGCATGAAATAGCATTATATTCCAAAGGAGCAAAGTAGGACAAGAGTTTGACCTTTGTTGTGAGGAGCTGAAAAAGGATATTTAGAAACTTGTCTAACATTGCTCGGTAACGGTATAAGTGGATAAAGATGGAATGCATATGGCTGAGAGTGTGAGAGGGAGGGAAACAAGCTAGAAATACCCAGAGTCCCGTGCTGAGAGACTAGCATTGATGCTCCTGCCTGTTTGCTGTAATAAGTCCCTGTGCTGTTTGTGATCTGCTCTACTTGTTAGTCGTTGTCAGTGGTGGTGCTCAACAGGACCGCCTGCAGCTGTGCTTTCTGAACGCAGCTCGCCATGTGTGTCTTCAAAACTGCGCTCAGGTGGGTCGGGAGCCCTGGGCTCCTCTGGAGATCAGACTGGGTAGGAGGCATGTGGATGTAAGGGATGGAGAATACAGATTGGAAGAGATCAAGAAAGAAATACCAGAGGGTGCCTTGATACTAGAGGATTGTTGGATGAGAATGGATAGGTGGTGGAAATTGTCAGGTTGGCGCTCAAGATAAACTCAAGGTTAATAGATAGAGGATTGAATGCCAGGAAAACAATGTGGGAAAGGTAAAGAAAGTGTTGGTCGCATTTCTACTGGAGCTCTGTTTCCAACTGTGTCGGGAGACTGATCACTGTTTGTACTCTCATTAAAAGTCGCCACATTGTGTTGCCTGCAAACTCAGCTCAAATGTGTTGCATCACCAATTGCACGTCCCTTCAAATTGCTGACTCTGGTTAAAAATGAATAAATTTGTCACTTCGACAACTGTGGCAAGCATCAAAACAACAGCAGAAGACTCAATATTCTGTCCTGGCTATGGTGTTCTGAACCAAGCGTTGACAGATAGCTAACAGCTAACAGGCTGTTGCTTACAGGCTTATGTGGTGCACAAAATGTGATTCCCAAAATATAATGGATATTTTTCACATTCAAAAACATCCACTTACACATTTAAACAACTAAATAAACAACCGATATGTATTAATATCATAAAACACGTGCTTGAAGGAAAAAGGATTGCGCAGCTCCATTAGCATATTAGCTGTTAGCTCGTGCTAGCTTTCAGCATTAAACATAAATCTCTAAGTATCTCAATAACGACCAGCTTTTAATTAAACTAACACAACAATACTACAGTTGTTTTCAATGTGAAATGTATAACTTACGGTCGTATCTACTCCAAGGAATAGGAAACAATGACGTGCATCCAAAATGCAGATCACAGAAAATTAGTCTCTTCTTCTACTGCTTTACGTGCTTCCTGTTGCGTTCTATTGAGCAGTGTAATTACATTTTTCACCACTAGGTGAACCACAAGGACTGCTTAAACAAATCAAAGTACAGCTTACAAAGAGAAACTAACACTGCACGGCACATTCAATGCTACATTATGCAACATTTTTTCCTGCCGTTGTGAATACATTTTGTTAGAGGTCGCACTGCCGTTTCTGTTACATATGGGAAACATCAATCGGCACACGAAACCGCACTTTATCAGTTTGGACCAATATTAGACAGTGCGAGCTCAGAACAGGTTCTCGCGGGCCGATCTCGATGACTACACACTGCTGGGAGATCCAGTGAGAAAGTGGTTGAATTCTCTGCAGAATGAATAACATTGCAGCGAGATCTAGATTTGCCGCAGAATTCTGGTATAAACCACACATATCAGATCAAACATTGCTTACGTAGAAACCAGGAGAAACATTGTACCATGAACAAAGTTATAGAAGGCATTCCAGTCCACAAATCACCAAGCTTTTCCATGGATTTAATGTAGTAACACTAACTGTAACCATGGTATTGTGGGAGTATAGTTGATCGCACAACCTTTTGAGAGTGAAATTCAAGCACTTTTCAAGGGCTTTCAAGTGCTTCACACTTTTTCAAGCAATTCAAACCTCTAAATATTATACAATTTTAATGTTATTTAAATTACGGTGATGATTTGAAAAAACGAAAAATGTAAAGCTGTAGGAAAACTAACACTTTGTGGCAAACAAGCACTTAAAAAAGACATGATATTACCACTATAACCAGTAGACACACATATCATCAGATCAAACATTGCTGACGTAGAAACCAGGAGAAACATTGTGCCATGAACAAAGTTATAGAAGGCATTCCAGTCCACGAATCACCAAGATTTACCATGGATTTAATGTACTAACTGTAATCATGGTATTGTGGCAGAAATAGTTGATCGCACAACCTTTTGAGAGTGAAATTCAAGCACTTTTCAAGGGCTTTCAAGTGCTTCACACTTTTTCAAGCAATTCAAACCTCTAAATATTATACAATTTTAATGTTATTTAAATTACGGTGATGATTTGAAAAAACAAAAAATGTAAAGCTGTAGGAAAACTAACACTTTGTGGCAAACAAGTACTTAAAAAAGACATGATATTACCACTATAACCAGTAGAGACACATATCATCAGATCAAACATTGCTGACGTAGAAACCAGGAGAAACATTGTGCCATGAACAAAGTTATAGAAGGCATTCCAGTCCACGAATCACCAAGATTTACCATGGATTTAATGTACTAACTGTAACCATGGTATTGTGGCAGAAATAGTTGATCGCACAACCTTTTGAGAGTGAAATTCAAGCACTTTTCAAGGGCTTTCAAGTGCTTCACACTTTTTCCAGCAATTCAAACCTCTAAATATTACACAATTTTAATGTTATGTAAATTAAGGTGAGGATTTGTAAAAACTAAAAAATTAAATCTGTAGGAAAACTAAGGCTGCGTCCCAATTCGCCTACTTATACTACGTCCTAAAAGTATGTACTCTTTTTGTGAAGAAAAAGTACATACTTTTGAGTGTGTAGCAGAAGAGTATGCAAGCTTTGGGACATACTACTTCGTCATCTTTAACGGACTCTGTTACGTGCGTCCTGTCACCGTTTGTCAACTGTCAATCATCGTCACAGTTAAAATCCCCCACTTTAAATTTAATTTCCTACCGTATCAGAGAGAAATGTAGTCGCTCGTTGATCTGCCTTTCGTGGGTCTTTAATGCAGAGACTCCTCTCATGTGTTTGCAAAGTTAATGGCCAAATGTATCATTAGGCTACAAAAGTTCTCAATGCTGCTGCAGGTGAAATATAATGTGGATAATATTGAATAAATATCTTTTCGTAAATATCTGATAATTGCTCACTCAAACCACTTTATCTAATCCTCTCCACTTAACCGTCAGACTCGCGTAACCGTCATGTTTGTAGTTTTTTGACACTTTTTATCCGCGTTTGTAGTTCTAATCGAATCCTCGTCCATCTCGCAATGGGTTGTGGGCAATATCAGCCGTTAGAGTGCGCATCGATCTGCACTTCGGATTCTGACCGGAAATAGTAAACCATCCGGGAATCTTTGGAATACTCTTTTCAACATACTACGATTTGGGACATACTAATTCTTTTTTCGAATACTATTTAGTACAGATAGTATGCGAATTGGGACGCAGCCTAACACTTTGTGGCAAACAAGCACTTAAAAAAGACATTATATAACCACTATAACCAGTAGATGGCGGCAGAGACCTTATTGAAGCACTTATTGAAGTAGCCATTTCCACTACCTAAATGGGAAAAAGGTGGGAAGTCACAAAATCTCACGAAAAACTTGTGAAAAAAATGTGACTGAATTACATTGAAAACAAGAGCACATATGCGTACCAATTTCAAACTGCACTCATTAATGCAAAAACAATAGTAATTGTATGATTCAATTAATTTTATGGAACATTTTCTCCCAGTGCTACCAAATCAGGTGCTGGCGCCACTATCTGTAGAACTTAGTGGCCTCTGCTCTCAAATGTTAGTCTGGAGCCCTGCCATCTTATTCCCCTTCTCATTGCCCAATACTTATTAATGGTGCTTTCTGGGGTACACACGGTTGGGTTAGGAATTTGAAATATTTCGCTTTCAGGAAAATGCCTTGCGTCCTTGAACTGGAGTTCTCTTACACACAGTGATGGAGGTTTCAGTCGTGTTTTGTTTACCTATGCTGCATTTAGCTAACAAACTCTCATTATTACTGATCTAATGCTCAATAAGCACCGCAGGGGTTCACTTCATTAGAGCAATATTCCTCTCATCTGTTTAGCCCTCCCCTCTTTATCCTCCGTTCACTTAACTACTTTTTTTTATTTCCCTTCCTCCTTCCTTCCTTCCTTCATCTCCACCTCTCTATTTTCCTCTCCTCTCCATTCATCTTGTTTCTCTTTTGCTTTGTTGTTATTTCTGGTAAAGGCTTCATGAGTGTTCAGCACCCCTACCACTTCTTCACCTCCATCTCTCTCTCTCTCTCTCTCCCTCTCCTTCCCCCTCACATCTAACCCTGCTCTCTCTGCTAATTGACATAGTGAGGGTTCGGGGGACTCCGAGGCCAATGCCGTGCTGTTTGCGAGCTGTTTTGTACCAGAGGCATGCACCGCGTGCTGCCATAAATATGGTGTCCCGTGTGACTCGGTAGGCGCAGTTAGCGAGCGCCCTGAAAGCGATGCTTGGAGCGGGAAATACTTCAAATGACCTCAGAGCTACACTGAGCCCAGATAACAAGATTGAAGGTGCATCGGGGGCAGGATAAGCAAAATCACAGCACACTTCTTTGCGCAAATGCTTGACGTTGAACCCTGGTGCTCATATGTGTGATTTTTTTTTGAGTTTGTGTTTGACCTGCAACATGTACCAATGCAATTCCCATTCTCATGGAAAGGGGTGGGGGTTATGAGCTATATAAGGTACAAGTGGCCGTCACCGGGGAGGTACCCTTAAGGGTACATTTTTGTACCTCTAAGTCAGGGGTAGGCAAGTTCGGTCCTAGAGAGCTGATGTCCTGTAGATTTGAGCTCCAACCCTACTATGCCACCACTGTATAAAACTCATGGCTCCCAGCATGCATTGCAGCATTAAGTATGTCACCATTGTTGAGATTCATATGCCGATATCTGTGTGTGTCTAAACTTTTTCCCCATTGAATGTATTTAAAAATCTAAATTCAGAATGTCTGATCTGTGGCAAGAAAGTATTGTTGGTGAATATTATTTATTAACATTTTTAGTCTGTGATGAGTTTTGTCAAACATTTTTCTTCATGACAATTTTTGTTTTTTGATTTGAACAGATTGTGTTTTGTTAACACTGTAAAAAAAAAACACAAACTCACATAAAAAGCCAAGAGTCAAACTACCCAACTAAAGGAAACACTGATCCCCATAATGGTGATTTTTCAATAAAACATCAACATCTAAACCTCTGTTAATTCTCAATAAGAGCTTCTATAGATGTCTTTCAGGGTTGGATCCAAACTCTCCAGGACAGCGGCTCTCTAGGACCGAACTTGCCCTGCTCTAAGTAGAGGAAAACTATGGTATAATTGTACAATAAGGACCAATTGTGTTATACATTTTGTTCCCCAAGGAATAAAATTGTACCTCTACTGTACCTTTTTTTCTGAGTGTGTGTGTGTTTCCTATTACTGTCCATTATACTAAATTAATCTCCCCCCAAAAATAAACAATCACAGCAGAAATGACTCTATGATAGAACAAAACAGAAAATAAACTTAACATGCAGTACTTTGTTGAAATTAAATAAATCAAAAGATGTTCCCTATAGATGGTTCTTATTATTAATTTGAACGGAGAAACAACTCACCAAAGGTGACTTTAATGAACCACATCGTCTTGTTTCCTGTAACGATTAGTGCTTTTCTCAATCTGATGTTTTCTTTCGAATAGATATTTATTGTTTTACATTAGACCACAGCTGTGGATCGCAATCCATATTTTGTTTATGAGGTTGCGCCTTGGTGACTGGAACATGTAAGCTGCCTTTTCTCGTTCCACAGGGAGAAATTAAACTATACTGAGCTTAATCTGTGATGACTAGCCTTCTATTGATTTCTCTGAAATGTTTTTGCTGCTCCGATGCTGTTGAATGAAAGCACCATGGTAAAGTATATCATTTACACAATGCCAATTCAACTTCTTACAATCGATTCCAGCTTGAATTTAACTTTCAGATTGCACCAAGCCCATTATAAAGTAATATCTCTGCTGTCCATAAATAGAGTCAGCGCGCACTGGGTATCTGAGCGCTGGTTTATTGGAAAGGTCCATTAGGCCTTTTTACTCTGTTTGGTCATCGGTGATGGAAAGAGAATACAGGGCACGCTACCCTTCATCAGGGCAGTAAATTCATCATCCCTCTCCTTTTGCCGCTGTCTAATAGCTTTCTCAAGGATGTGTGTACAGCTTGAATGAAATATGGTTGTGCGTCAGTCTATTTGAATTGAAATGAGATGTCTCTACTTCTCCCTGTCATTTAGTGGAGCTAAAATGGAGGACCCACATAAATCAAAAGATTTTTAGGGTGTTGCTGGGCCACTTAAAATGAAAGAATGAATATAAATGAATAGACAAAAAAATTGAGGCTTGAAATGAAAAGCTGAATCAACAGAATAAGTTGATGCGTTTATGTATCTTAGTGGTAAGCAAAATAAAATCGCATAAGCAAATTTTCAAGTGCAAGTGTACCATTTCCAGTACGGTTTGACGTACATGGGTAAAAAAAATGACACTTTTGAACACTTAGATAGCAATTAATGATGCCATAAAAATACATTTAATGACAAAACATTGAATCGAATGGCATCCGCAAATGAACATGTTTCACTAACATTCATAACCAGAAACAAATGATAAGAGTATAGTGTTTCTCACAGGATTTTGTGCGACTATGGTGGGTTGACATCCTTGTAGGGGGGTCCAAAAATTAAAAAATATTACATATATATAAATGAATATGGTAAGTGTAAGTGCACTGCAAAAAATGCTTTTCTTACTTAGTATTTTTGTCTTGTTTTCAGTCCAAATATCTAAAAAATCTTACATTAAGAAGCATTTACTAGACAAGCAACAGTTTTTGTCTTGTTTTGGGGGAAAATAACTCAAAATTAAGGGAGTTTTTGCTTAAAATAAGCAAAATAATCTGCCAATGGGGTAAGCAAAATAATCTTAATTCAAACAGAAAACAAGATTATTTTGCTTACCCCATTGGCAGATTATTTTGCTCATTTTAAGCAAAAACTCCCTTATTTTTTGTTATTTCCCCCCAAAACAAGACAAAAACTGTTGCTTGTCTAGTAAATGCTTCGTAATGTAAGATTTTTTAGATATTTGGATTGAAAATAAGACAAAAATACTAAGTAAGAAAAGCATTTTTTGCAGTGTGTAATCAGTACCGTGCTATATCTCAAAGAGCAATGGTATTCTGATACTTTTGCACACACATAGCATCAGTTCCATCCTGTCACCCTTCCGCCCAGTTCTCTCGGTGTCTCTTTAATACATCACTTCCTGCCTTTGATGTTTCTGGGAAGCACAGTTTTTGCATGTTGCCATGAGCTCTGCTGTCGTCTCACAATTTCAAATTGAATTTTACAGAGCAGAGCAGGAGGGGAAAAAAATCAGTCCCTCTTCCTCCCTCCCTGCACACACACACACACACACACACACACACACACACACACACACACACACACACACACACACACACACACACACACACACACACTCACACAATATCGAATGCATTCAAACACACACCACCCTCTTTACAGCTCTGCAATGTTTAAATACGCTTTAATCAGTTTAAATTTGTCACTTCAAATGCCACTGTTGTTCCATATGCACAGAAGAATATGAAGTGCCACACAAGAAAACACACTCATTAGCCGAGAGCGAGCGAGCTAAGAACAGGGATTGCTTTCAACCTCCTCTTTCTCCTTTCTTCCAAAGTGGTTTAAGTGTATTTTTAATGGGATGCCGAATCGAGAGCTTTACCACTGATGCTTTCCGAGCTTTACCGCCTCCGCCCCCGTTTCATAGGTGTATAATTAGATTTGGTAGTCCAATGAGAAATACATTTCATAGGTATGTTTTATCTGCTGAAAATACGTTTCACCAGTTCTTCTCATTTATTAGTTGGATTCACTTCAGCACACCGGCGTCTTATCGGAAATTGCTTTGAGCCGCTAACACCAGGCATTTTACTTACAAATGTCTAATTGAGGGAATTTATTTTTGCCTGGCATTGCATTTGCGTCTAGCGTTCGCGCTAAGCTACAATACATGCGAGGCGTGTGTTTGTTCATCCCTGCGGTATTTACGCAAATCTGCCCTATACACATTGCCTTCATCGGATTTTGAGATCTGCGTGTTGTTCTCCATTTCTGATAGAAATCATTTTTGAAGAAATTGGGGGGTTTTATGGAATGTCCCCTTTTAGCTTTACTCCTTTAAGCCAAGATGAAATTTAACTTGCAGAATGAGAAACTGCAGGTACTGCTGAAGACCGTTTTGATGAAAACCTGGAAATCTGACTCACTAATTGGCCTCATTTTCTTCGCAATCATAAACCACAGGGTGGCTGATAGTGTAGATCTCAAACTTTGTGAAACAGATGTGGTTGGTTAAAAGCTTTTTTGCTCTTTAGGGAACTAAGAATGTTTTAATACATGTAGGTTTCATACACATAGTTCTTTTTTGTGTACAATTAATCAGTTCACGTTGTTTGTTTGCATCACCCCCCCCCCCACTGTCTATTGATTATGGTAGCCAAATAGCCATTGAGCCATTATTTTATGCTAATATTGTAGTCAATTTAAGGTAACACTTTATTTTAGTGTCCTTGTTACGTTTGTTAAATGTACTTACCATATTAATAACAGTAAATGATGCTAATCCTACCCTAACCCTATAGTAAGTACATGTAGTTTATTAATATTACTCAAATATATAATTACACTGTAACAATAACACCTTAAAATAAAGTGTAACCCAATTTAATGATATTTAATGTCAATGCAATAATAGTCAAGGCAATAATACCAATATTTTTTTTTTAAAAGCGTTAACGTTGTTGTACATCAAGATGCTTATGTCCTGGCCAAAAATATATGTTGAATATACTTTACTGTAAATTATTTGAGTGAGACCTAAAGTAAAACTATAAACTTATAGTAAAATCTGCCAATACCGTTGACTAAATTACATGACTGTTCCCAAGTTCAAGGTCAATTTAAGATTTATTTTTGTTTGTTTTTGAAAGAAATGAATACTTCAAAATGTATCAAAAGTGACAGTAAAGCAATTTAGAATGATACGAAATATTTGTTTCAAATAAATGCTGTTCTTTTGAACTTTCTATTCATTAAGAAACCCTGAAAAATTTTTATCAATTTTTTTTTTTACATTATGATAAAAAAAATTATGTTTCTTGAGCAGCAAATCAACATTTTAGAATGATTTATGCAGGATCATGTGATTGAAGACTAGGGGTGTAATATCCATATAATGTGTAATGACGATATCCAAACGCGCCCCGCCCCGCCCCCTGCCTGCCTCGGCCCAGCTCTCATATCACCTTATTTTTTTCTTCCTTGACGTTTGATTAAATAGTAATTAGTAAATTTTTAACAACTAATAAGAGCTGTATTTTTTCACTAAATATTATAATAATATTATTTACTAAGTATACACTAACTTTTGTATCCCAAGTGCATGTTGTCACGTGACTTGGGCGATCGCTCAAGCTTCATGGAAGGGCAAAGAGAACCAGCTTCCCCATTTAGCCAGGTAGGCAAAATGCTACATTGGAGTCCCAGCAATATCGTCATTTTCGTAGCTTGTTACAAAATAAAAAATCTTTCTCACCTCAGAAAACCGCTTTCCTGTCCTGTCAGCCGTTATACTGCACTCCAGGGCCGTGCAGAGAGTTCGTCAGGGGCAGGGGCTCAAATGTAAAAAAGGGGCAATATATAAATATAAATATATATATATATATATATATATATATATATATATATATATATATATATATATATATATATATATATATATATATATATATATATATATATATATATATATATATATATATATATATATATATATACCCTGTTCGGGCGAACCAGCCTCTTATTGCATTTCGTTGCCTTGTACCTGTACTTGTGTAATGACAATAAAGTTGAATCTAATCTAATCTAATACACACACACACATATACATACATATATATATATATATATATATATATATATAATGTGTGTATGTATATGTATATATATATCCTTATGCTCATCAAGCCTGCATTTATTTAATCAAAAATACAGAAAAAACAGTAGCCTAATATTGTGAAATATTATTACATTGTGTTCTTTTTAACTTTTTATTAATTAAAGAATCTTGAAAAGAGTATCACAGTTTCCATCATTGACATTAAATCCTCATATTAGAATGATTTCTGAATGATCATGTGACACTGAAGAGTGGAGTAATGATGCTGAAAATACAGCTGTGATCACAGGAATAAATTATATGTTAAATTATTTTAAAATAGAAAACCATTATTTTTATATACGCAATATTGCTGTTTTTTATCAAATAAATGCAGGCTTGATGAACATAAGAGACTTCTTTCATAATGCTACATAATATTCAAAAATGGTAATCAGTCCTTTCATTTCGCCAGCCTACACTTCGCTTAATAGGCCTGTAGGAGCCGGTGGCACTTGGGTTTTGTTAACTTTGATAGTTTCATGAAATAGTAAATGGTGTATCAATATACATAAGTACAAGTGAATTTAACACTACTTACCATTAATGCGACGTTTGCTGCTGTGGTTTTGTGCAGGGATTTGTTTGTTGTCTGTTAAAATCCATTTTGTCAGTGATGCAATTTATAAAATGAGACAAACCGCAGGAAATCGTTCCACAAACGTTAGTTCGTCTGTCCATGTATTTTTCAACCGATTTATGAATAAGAACAGAAAATTACCGTTTCACATCGCCCAATGGACTTTGAACTTGCTTTGGCAGATCACGATTGGTTGTTGTATAGCCTATACATGACAAACGGGCATTGGTGAATTGTGTAATACTTTAAAATATATAGCTAATATATAGCTTTGTAATTAAATCAACACATTAGCTCTGATTATGGATGAAAAAAAAAACATTGGCTTACTTTTTTCCCGCGAGGCCACACACTCTCTGAAAGGACCATATTTGGCTCGAGAGCCGTTTCCGAACAGTGGAAAATCAGCTGTCAATCAAAACGCACGCAACCATATCAACGCGTTATGGCAACGCCTCAACAGAAATTATTCGACTTTTGAGCCGTTCGTTACTATTGTATACATTGTCATGTTATAATAATCACATTTATTTAGTTTTATTGACCACGATATTATCCTTGATATTTGTCTGAGAGGGGCACTTTTGATTCATTTTGAAAAAGGGCAGGGGCTCGAGCACCCAAAGCCCCCCCCTCTGCACGTGCCTGCTGCACTCGTAGCGCATATTTTTTAGTTGCACGCGGCGGCGCGCGCCCTATCACACCGTATATGCGAGAGTGCAACGTTACGATGTCAATTTGTAATTCTTGAAATAAAAGTAAAGTACCAATAAATCGCGAAACTGGTTCGACGTGTGTGAGCTGGGAAGGATTTACATGCAGTTATGATGTGCATTCTGTTTATCAGGAGCAGTTTCATAAACAGTTCATGAAGTATTCGCCATGGTAACTGTTGTTTCATAACCACAAAATGCCTCTTTATTTTCACTTTGTGTTATTTTTTTAATTAGTGTGGTGGCTACTTTATAGTATTAACAAAAACTGCTATTTAATATCTTTAACTTATAGGCCTATTTATTAATCAGTATTAGTCATATTCACACAATTAATGTGCTTGTTAAGTAGGCTACAGCGGGACATTACTTGTGTGTGTCATCAATTTTAATGAAATAAATGTGCTTTTTTAATATTATGGTAAAATGAGTAGATTATTTCTGACTAGTCTACAGTGCAGACTTTTATTTCACTTGAGTTTACTCAGGTATGCTAACTGCTCTAAAGAAAACGTGAAGTATGCAAAATTTTTTCAGTAAAATATCCAAAAACCTCTAGGCCAGTGTTATATATTTTGTTCAATTGAGTACTTACAATATCCCAAATGTTTCCAACTCTTTGTAAATCGTGAGAAAGTGCTATTTTAACCAAGGAACTGGGACGTGTGAGGAAGTCGCCTGTCGATGACATCATATCTTCGTTCCCCTCGGTTTCCGGTTTTATTTTTGCAGAAATGCTTTACTCTCACTGCAGTGTGAACAAGTGTCATAGCAGCCGCCGAGAGAACGCACAGAGTAACGACATAACATAATTTTCAACACACTCAGATGTATCTAATATGATCAACAGAGCTGCGTTACCTCACACTCATGACCGGAAAAGCGGAAGTGGCGGCGGTGTCATAATAAAAGTCCTGCTGCTCGCGAGGCGTGTGTTGCGTTCATCTTATTAACAATCGCTCCAGCGGCCTTTCTCAGCTCCACAACACTCGGTCCTGCTCTGCTTCACTACAGTAACGTTAATAATCACATCCATGAACATTTTTTCTGCCCGAGTCCTATCCCGATTCTTTTCCACCGGCTGTGAGGTGAAGACCACATGTCCCTGCGCTCAAACGTGCCGTCATCAAACTACGCCTTTGTTTTGAATAGGCGACCTCTAGTGGACGGAAAAGTCACACAGTGCACCTTTAAATTATTGCTGTTGTTATTATTAAAGGGTAACTAAACCCTAAACCAACTTTTTTTAGTTAATGATCTGTAATACTGGGGCTTTATTAATGCTGTTCATTGATTCGAGTAAATGTTTTGACATTTGAGTATAAAGTGTTTTAATTCTATAAAATATGGTGTAAAACCGCCAAAGTGCTGCCCTCTTAAGGTTGAACGGTGGCTACTGCAGTTGAATTTTCCTATTGGACGTTGTGGTACATCGTGACGTAGGATGGTACCTCCAACGGCTCACTATCCGCGCCCCTGGCACGAGCTCACCACGCCCTCAGAAATGTTTCCCCCAATCACATGATGAGAACGGCTTCACTCCAGTATGAACTGTCATGTTACATGAAGTGGAAACATTATGAATGAAACTCACTTGACACATGCTTTAACATTGTATTGAAGAAAATACGGATAAATAATGCAGTTGTCAGTACACGTCAGGCTTTTCTTGTCATGTGTACAGATAATTTTCATACATGAGACGCGCTTTCAAACCCTGACACGTAAGTGGTTGCCGCGGACGCAGATAGATTAGGTCAGTTCTCTTGCGCGGCTGCTTCACTAGCATCGTCTGCATCGGGAGTTAACGCAGTTTGAGCAGCGGCTCGCATTGATAAGGCTCCGGGTTTATGTCTACAGACAATCCACCCTCCTCCACTTCAGGTGAAGGTAGGAGAAATGACCGCTCTGTTGCAAAGCTGGCGTCACTCCAGTCATTCTATATCTTTGCGACTCGCGAGTCTGACAGCTGTCAATCAACCCGTCCCTGCGGGTCTCAGGTGCATGCCCTCCGCTCAGCCCCGCCCTCGGTTCGTCCCCTCTGTGTCCGCCGGGCTCTGCCCACTTTTCCAGCATTTTTTGAAAATTGCCAGTGGGTGGAGTTAAGCTCTGAGCAGGGGTTTAGTTACCCTTTAAGTTAAAAGTGAATCTAGTGTTAGCCACAGCAAACCGAACCGAACCGTACTGTGGCTCCAAAACCGAACCGTGGCATAGGTGTATCGTTACACCCCTACTGAAGACTGGCATAATGGCTCATCCATCAATGGAATAAATTGCATTTTCAAATATATTAAAATACAAAATAGATGTTTTAATAATATTTCACAATATTCCTGGAGTTTTTTTTCTCTGCCCCTCACTCATTTCTCCATGTCTCTATGATTTCAGCACAAATTTAAAGTGTAGTGAATGGTATATTTGGAAGTGCCACATTGAGTGATTATGAAGCAGTTCCACACAGCTAAATAAGCATGATTCGGAAAGTGTGTGTGATGAATGTAGGTGCGTAATCTACTGAGCCTGCAATCCGCAGGCCCTCGGTGCCACATGCCGCATTCACTGAATTTATCATATAGAATGTGTGTCTGCACGTGCACATAAAATTATAAAAACGAATTACAAGTTCGCAAGGCAGCCTAAAGCAAAGTTGTACGAACACACACCCCGTCCATGATAACCAGATGACATGAATGATACGTACAATTGTGTGTGTAGCCGCGGTCGATCACACAGTTTGTTCTGGTTGGCAGTGTTTTGTTTGTTTTAAAAGCTTTGCAGCCACCAGATGGTTTTCCTGCCATGAAGCAGTGGGTCTGTCATTAGCCACTGGCAGGAGGGAAGAGCTCGCCGTTTGCATTGGGCCAGCGCTGAGCTGTGTGTGGCCCTCTGTCTGTGTGTGTGCGTGTGTTTATAGAATAGGGGTCTCATCACCTCATGTGGGTGTTAATCGAATTTCCACATTCACAAATTTCATGTCCAACACTTTGCCGCATCCAGCCATGGTGAGATTACACTGTGGAAATCTTGACGTCGACTAGCCTCCCCATTCACAGCCTTCGCTCTTGTTTTCCACACCACAAACAATAATTTCAGATGTGTATTAATCTCGTCTCCCGTGTCTAGGTGTGTTTGCCAAACCTAAGCTCTCGTTACAATGATTTTGGGAGGAGTATATTAGCTAGAAATGGTCCTTTTGACAGCTTCAACATTTGCTGCTTCTGCAATATTGCAGAACAGGTACATCTTATTTTCCTCTTTTGGTTGCGCTGACATTTTCTGCGTCCAATGCCGTATTGGTGTTTGAGCAGTAATAGATTGGCGGTGACCTGCGACGTGACCCCTTTTGCATGAAGGAGCACCACAGGTCTCCGTATCGATTCAGAATCATTAGCCGGATGGCAGCGGCGTGTGTGGTGTCATCGCAGCAAGCTGAGGCTAAACACATTGCCTGTTCTTTTTCCAGAGGAGGTTACGAAACACATGCAGTCACCTACGCACAAAACGGGACCTGTAAAACGTGTGTTTGTCAATGTTTTTTGACATTAGCACAATGATTTCTACTTAAAACCCGAATATGAAACATTCACAGGTTGAAAAACACAATCGCACCTCTGTCAGCGGAGACATGTCTACGGCAGAATCACGCTAATCTTCGTCAAACAGGTTGGTGATGACTAATTGTTTAAAAAAAATGTAAATGAGACATAGAGAAACTGAGATAAATGACACGAACGAGAACTTGACGCAGGAAGTGCGGTATGTACCGTCGTGATTTATTCATACGGAAGATCTGAGGAGCATATTGCAGAGGGCAAAGAACATTCGCAGTTTCACAGAACACATGGCGGCCTGGTTGGGATCCAGCCCTTCTGTGAAAGCGCTGTTCACGGTGTGTGTTTTGTTTCAAATGACAACGCAGTTCTCATTGGGTGTGGATCTATTCCATGCTTTTTTTTCATACACCAATTCTTATACTCACGACACTATCTTTCTCACTCTTCCTGGGTAAGCAGATCACAAAGGAAAGTCATGTAGCCCAGGGACTGTTGTTTTTAGTGAACTTTGGTTGCGTGTGTATGTAATGAAATTCTCCGCTGCAGCATGCAGGACTAATGAAGCCAGCAGAAAGCATAATGCAGTGCCTGATAGACTCCAAGGAGTTCTGGGCAAACTAGGAGAGAGAGAGAGAGAGAGAGAGGTACCGAGAGCGATCCTGGCATTCGGTAGGAACCTCGAGGGACTGAACTCCATGGCCAGTTCTAGCTTTTGTATGCAAATAGAAGTGAGGGAAGTAGAGTGCTATTTCGAGGTCTTGTCTTTTTCTCTCTTGTTTCCTGTGGGCCCGAGTTCCATGCCCGAACGTCCTGCCCCGAGGCGCCCCCTTTTCCACACACTTTGCACACAAACACACGTCCACTGGAGCGGCGCCAGCGTCTCCTCCCAGTCCCAGCCACGGGAAGCAGTTTTCTCATTCTCTCTCCTCGCGGTGACTGACTGCTGTCTAATCGAGGCTTGCAGTTCACTCCGCTGGCATCTTTAGCATTCTTAATGCCCCACCATGAGCGCGAGGGTTTGCTAATCACAAACAGGTGCAAAAATGATTAAGCACCTCCTTGTGTACAACTTGTGATTCTCACACACACACACACACACACACACACACACACACACACACACACACACACACACGTTTGTTTTTGTGAAATGTGAGGACATTCCATAGGCATAATGGTTTTTAGACCGTACAAACCGTATTTTCTATCCCCTTACACTGCCCCTGCCCCTAAACCTACCCATCACAGGAAACTCATTCTGTATGATTTATAAGCATTTTGAAAAGTGAGGACATGGGGAACGTCCTCATATTTCACCCTCTTTTTGTAATACCTATGTCATACCCATGTCATTATACACATTTGTGTCCTGATATTTCACAAAAACATGCCCACATGGAGGAACGACTGATATTGGCAGTGAGCAGTCATACGGAGCTATATGGGCGCGGGACAGGCGGAAGTGCCTCTGAAAGCGGCCGTCATAGGCCCTGTCCCAAATGGCACACTTCATGTGCACTTTCGGTCTTGTGGACTTACAATGGCCGCTGTGTGCGGGTCCACGAGACCGCAGGGTGTCCCATTGGTTATTTTAGGTCTCAGGAGGGTGCTCGCGAGCGGCCCCCGGCAGTCAAAACGGCATTACGTTGTGAAAGCACAGGTCCAGCTCCTGGAGCTCCTGGAGCGCCTCGAACGCGCGTCTATGGCCCTGTCCCAAATGGCACCCTAAACCCTCACGAGTCCGCACTTTCACAACGTAATGCCGCTTTGACTGCCGGGAAGAAGTCCGCTGCTTAACCCGCACCAGTGCAATTGATGGGTTAGTCCGTTTTCAACCCAACTTGGGTTATTTTTAACCCAGCATTTTTTTGAGTGTAGGTGCACTTAACTTAATCTCTTGTAGAGCAACACCAGCGGTAATTCAGGAAAAAATCTCCCAATGCTCCACGTGAAACTTCAGTCTTTTGACCTTTTACCATAGTGTCAATTCTCAATTGATTTTGATTAATATGCGCGAGGGAGGGAGAGCAAGACAGTTTGAAGACGGTGAGAGCTGCCTGTGGACGCCTGTCTGTAAATAATACAGGGGGAAAAAAATCGGCGAACGCAGCAGCCTTGTATCGGCTGATGCCGATACACGTAAAAATCGCAAATATCGGCCCGATATATCGGCCTAACACTAATACATATGGAGCTGATGATTTGATGCAACTGCCAAAGTGTATTAGTTTATAAATCGTGCACTATTGTAAAAGTGTTTTGAGGTTATAACCTAGTATTGTGCAAGAAAATAAGTCTTCATTGATCGATAATCTGCCCCTGTAATCATAATTTGCGTGAAAGGAATACAAGTTGTTGCCACTAGTGGTTATTTTACCTGGAAACTCAAGTGAGTTGTATGTATTGGTAGAGGCTCTTATTTCAGCAAGCATAGCTTGTTCCTGTTAGATCCTGCTTTAGATTTGCCAAAAATGTTGGATGCTTCCTGAGAGGGTCAACCTCCATTTGAGATGTATGAGTATCCGACAGACTTTTGTCCAGGTACTATAGTTATTATAGTTATCCTTTTTAATGCCCCATTAATCAATGAACAATGGGGCTGCATGCTTCCAATGTGTTGACCAATCATTCATGTCATGTTTTAACCTAATTGGTCAAGAAGCGAGATTACTCTGTTCGCCTTTGTTACAAATGGCTTTTGTAATGTTCAGTGTAGCTGGATGCTTCTTTTGGAGACCAAAGACAGTCTAGTTCATCTCTCTTTCTCTCCCTGTGGACTATCTTAAAGGGCAACCATCATTACTTCAAATTATGTTATTATGTCTAACAGTGTCGCCTGGCGCTGCCAGCACCATTTTTCTTTCTCCCTCTCAATGTCTCTCCCCCTTTCTCATTCTCTCATTCCCTGTTTGACACACACACACACACATACACACACACACACAGAGAGAGTCACACACTGCTTGTCAGCTGCTTAGGCGCCTTCCGATTTAATAACAGTCCATTTCTCTCAGTCTCCTCTCGCGCTCTTTTGGACTCGATGCTTCATAAACAAGAGACCTCCTGTCTTGTCCTTGAAGTCATTAAGATAGCTGCTTAGCCACAGGACCCTGATGTAGACATAACAAACGGCAAAGGCTGATGTCTCGAGACCTCATAGCCTTTGTCCTGTTAGATTCACAGTGTGGCATGTTTTTAATCACAGCATGGACGGGACGCGAACTCCCTCACCAGCGCCTGACGAGTCTACAGGCATTGATATTGAAATGCGTACAAGACACAGGAGAGTTTTGCACACTCGATGCAAACGTGTCACCTCTCTTCACAGCTGTGGGATTTGAACCGCGGCAGGCTGAAGCAGCTGTCCGCTGTCGGCTGTTGGCCTTGCGATGTGGCATCTGTTACGGATATTTCTTCTCATGTGCCTTGACCTTCAAGCCTCTCTTGAAGAGAAATAAAAGGACCTGTTCTTCATTTCACTTTCTTGCCCTCCTTTCTATTCTCCATCTGTCTCAACAGAGATAAAAGCACACAGCACTCCTTTCAACCGACATTGTGATGGGGCCGGAGCCCTATCTGGCCCAAGAAAAAAACTGAAAAAAGGGCGCCGGCCCTTTAAATATCTTGTTTTTGACCAGGAATCACTAACATTGGTGGTCAGTTGTCCCCAACACGGTAATGAAGGGTCTTTAGTAAGGTCCCTTGTGAAATAGACAACTAATTGGGCCAGGGAAGGGTGGCCCACATACAACCCTTGCTAGATTGAAGCAACAACATGAAATCCAATTGAATTCCAGAAGTTTGAAAGAAATACCTTGATTTTAAAACCTGTTAACTGTCACTGGCTCACCGGTGGGCCTATTTGCCACTGCATGTTTAAAAGAATTATATCCTATATTTATCCTGATCTAATGTTGACAACCTATATATCATCCGAAAGCTTACGAACTCAAGATTCATCCTGTGCAATCCGTTTTCAAATCGGATTTTGCGTTACCATAGAAACGGTACTCTAAGTTCTTCTAGCTCCTCCTCCCCTAGTGGGTGTCGTCATGTTTCATATTACAACATTTATTTGAAAAACTTTAAAAAAAAAAACCTTTTCTAATCTTGACAAAAGCTTACGAGCTGTGAATCTCTCTGTGATTTGATTTAATTTAAATTCAGTTAAACAGCACTGACTTAATAAACAACACTAACGTGCAAATCAGCTGAGCCGATTCAGTTAAAACACTTTTCAAACAACAATTCACCAACATTTATCATGGATTTACTGTGGTAACACTAACTATAACCATGGTCATTTGTTCAGAAATGTAGGTTAATATCTAATTTTATTTAATTTGTAATGTAGACATGTATTAGCCTTAATGAGTAATAAAGGCCAAATTGCAGACTATTTTTGTCATAAACTTGCAGTTTTATGCATTTGTATTTATATGTTTATAGACTAAATACCTTAAAGCTTTTTTTTTTACTTTTTGCCTTATGTGCACTGCAAAAAAATGCTGTCATTTAGTATTTTTGTCTTGTTTCTAGTATAAATATATATAAAAAAAATCTTAAATTAAGATGCATTTACTAGATAAATTAAATGACATTAGATATTTTTTCATATTTTCTGGAAAATAAAATGAAATTGAAGTGAGTTTTCCTTAGTAAAAGCATCTTGATGTAAGAATTTGTAGATAATTGGAAAAAAGACAGAAATACCAAGTAAGAAAAGTATTTTTGCAGTGTGGTTTTACCTGTGGTGATCTAAATAGAGCACTTGTTAAATTTAAATTAGAATAGAGTTCTAACTCAATAACAATATTTACATTTCACCCATTCAAACTTTTTGGTTGATGAAAGTTTTACAGATATTGTTAAATATCTATACATTTACATCTGTGTCCTATCTCAAGCTACTCTACTGTCAGCTCAAGCTTTTGTCAAATCTGTCATGTTTCCAAGAAACAAAACATGCTATATATATATATAAAATAGAAAAGGCACCGGCCCCCAGGTATGTCCACAACATCGAATCTGGCCCCCTTTTAAAAAAGTTTAGACAACCCTGGTCTAGGGCTACTGTAGAAACATGACGGCGCAAAATGGTGATGTCACTGTAAGGGGACCTGATAAAGATAACGGTTCATTGTGTAAGGTACACCACTGAAAACAGTTATGTATATTATATTGCATTTCTATCAATAGATCCTCAAAAACACTACACTACACACTGCACCTTTAACTTATGCACAAAATTGGAATATCACGTAAAACCTCCTGATAAACTGGAGCTATCAATGAGTAAAGTAAGAGAAGATACTATATATAATAATTTTCATATATGATAAATGACTTGCATCTCAGAGGGCGTAGACGAAGCTCAATAAACGTGTTGTCTTGATTTTGGAGGAAGCTGCTGCTGTTAGGGAATATCTTACAGTTATGTAAGCAGTCCCGCTGCTGGCCGTCTTGGTGCCCTAAGCGTAATTACTTTATGGTGCCCACGGTTGGCGGCCAAAACAGCATTTCAGATACTGAGCAAACAGATCAGTCTGCTGGTTACATGATTCTTTTGATGCACATCGAAGAATGTATTCAGTGAATGTTTCATCTTAAACTCATGTTTTCTTATCGGATAAACAATTTACCCGACTCAAGTGAGCGCATATGTTTTTTATGCAAATTTTTCGAATTTATGTGCATCTATCCAGCAGTTTTTGATGCGAAATCCCAAAATGCGCATTTAAAAATAGGTGGATGGAAACATAGATACAGCCAGTTTCCTCGTTGTACGGCTCTCAGGTCGGTGAAGCAACCATTTTGGATAAAAGGAGTAATAGAGATTCCTGCAGTCTGATGGTACCATACTAAAAGTAAAGTAAATTATACTTTAAATGGAGCTGATCCTGTGTCAAATATTGTACTAATTCCACACAAAATGTACATTGTCTGCTGGCTAAAATGAGTTTTATTTCTCTGTGCAAGAGGTTGCACATTATTGATTTTTCATTGCTGTAATTTGCATCTAAAATTAAGCCAAATATTTGGATTGTCATAAGAGGATTCATATTGACTGAGATATTAAGTCTTTACTGTACATCAGGAGATTTTGAGTCAGTTCAAAATGTTTTTTTTTTTATTTACATTGAGCCATGCACCAGTGTCATGTTTTTTTAATAAAATACAATGGCACGGGCATGGTACATGTACTTTATTGTATGTGCGGGTTTATCCTGCTCGGCTTGAGAATTGAAGCATGGTGTTAAGGCTAAAGGGGTGAAGCTGTTTTGTTTTTCGGATGCTAACAACTTGCCCTAATCTCTGCTTCTTCCATCTCTCCTAGTGTGTTCGCACTGTATTTGCTGCCGTCTCACATTTCTGGGCAGATTTAGGCAACAGATGTTGCTCCTAGTGTGTAAAAGCATCTCCACATTGAACGGTGGTGTATATATATATATGTCCTGGATGTGCCCACAGGGTGAATGCCCTTCAGAAGAGAGACCGGAGGAGAATATTAATGAGTCCATTAGGACACACATACACATGCTGACCCCTCCTGTCCAAAAAGACAAAAGCAAAATCAAGGTTAAGTGCATGAATGTGAATCCCTGATGTGCATTTCAATGAAGTCAGTGCAAACTTAAAATTCAAAACTATCTAAATGAAAGAATTAAGCAAGAGGACAGGTTTTACCCTCAGGCTGAAGTCACCATTAATCACTGAACATTAATAACCGAATGTCAGTCACAATTGAATAGTGGACACTGACAGCACTATTGTTTTCGCCTAGAACCTTGTACACTAAATTCCCACATACTACTTAATACAGTTTTATATTTTTCCTAGATTGTATATTGTTAATTGGACACACAGTGGTGCCAGAAAGAGTTTGGCCACTTAGCCAACATTTAAAAATATGAATATGGACTAGATCAGAGGTGGACAAAGTACACAACTCCATTACTTGAGTGAAAGTAAAAGTACTACTAGTCAAATATTACTCCGTTACAAGTCAAAGTTGTTAAAAACTATTTTTACTTAAGTAAAAGTACAGAAGTACTAGCTTTTAAAAGTACTTAAGTATCAAAAGTAAATTTCCTTTTTTATGTCGATGCATTATTTTATTATTGTTGCATTGTTGTATAAATACACGCTATTCCATGGTGGTTTAAGCCAGTTAGTGATGCTCCATACGACCACCTTGAACTAATTTAAATACTTAAAAGTTACAAAGCTTTTTACAAAGCTGCTGTCACTTTAAGGCAGAATGCACAAATCCAACACACTGATACACATCCGATATTCCCCCAACTGTTTACATTCACTTAAGACATAATCAACTTTGTTTACGTGAATACTTCCCAAAATGAAAATTGACATTTTGTGTGTATTGGTCTGTTTAAGTGCGAAAAACACACAAAAGAAAGCTCTATTCAGTACTCGTGCATCTCAGAGGCACATAAAAACAGACTGAACTGAGCTCCTTCATCATGCTTTTTCAGATTCATCCATATGTCTATGCTTCTCTTTCTCCCAGACATTTACATTTAGCAAAAAAAACTAAATGAAAACTAAAAAAAACCTTTTAAAGAAGAAAAAAAATCATCCACTGACTTGCAAAGCTGCTACAGAAGCGACTTTTGACTTCGAGGGCCTTGACAGAAATGTAGTGGAGTAAAAAGTACGATATTTGTCTTTCAAATGTAGTAAAGTTAAAGTAAAAGTTTCCCTAAAAAATAATACTTCAGTAAAGTACAGATACTCAAAAAGTGTACTTAAGTACAGTACTCAAGTAAATGTACTTCGTTACTGTCCACCTCTGGACTAGATCAGGGGTTTTCAAACTTTATGATGCCAAGGACCCCCAACATGATGAACCTTTTATGAGGGACCCCCTTCCTAAAATCAATTAATATTTTTTTATGTATGAAAAACATTAAAAACTGTTAGATAAATAGTAAGTGTGACATTATAATACTACATATTGTTTCCAAACTTAAATTGGCTATATTTAAAGGAATAGTTCACCCAAAAATAAAAATTATCCCATAATTTACTCACTCTCAAGTCATCTTAGGTGTATATGACATTGTTCTTTCAGACGGATACAATCAGAGTTATATATATAAAAAAAAAAGTCCTGGCTCTCCCAAGCTTTATAATGGCAGCCCAAAATTTGAAGCCCAAAAAAGTGCATCCATCCATCATAAAAGTGCCCCACACGGCTCCGGGGGTGGCCTTCTGAAGTGAATCGATGGGTGAGTCGTGAGTGTAAGAAAAATATCCATAATATTTAAAAATTCTGGAAAGTTTGTATACAGCTAGACACATTTAGATATGAAACAGTTAGAATGTCCGTTAGACTTTTAGCCTTTTTTATTCTCTGGAGTTTTCTGGGGACCCCTTAGAACCTTCTGGAGGACCCCTGGACTAGATACGCTTATTTTAAATATCTATAAAGTAACCTAAAAAGCATCATAATGATAATTCGATTCCTGAAACGATTCAGTATCCTTTATATCCTCCAGTATGGCATTGCTACCTGATATCATCCTTGTACCATGATATCATTATACATTTTTTAAGGGTCTGCACAATATGCTTGTAAGTGTAAGCTTACCTGTCCCAATATATTTATGATTCGTTTCTCATATAAACGTACCAGCAGGCAGAGTACAGCTGTATTTTGAAATACTGAAAGCATTTTAGGGTCAGCCGAAGTTTTTGGCAGAAGCCTGTGTTCCACAGGTGATGGCAGCATTAGCATAAGTGCTAGCATGGCATGTGAGAATGATGGACTTTTAACTAACTAAAACCCCATTATAACTGTTCTATGTGGTACAAAGCTGGGAATGTATTACCATTTTCATTATCTAGTCAGTTTGTGTGTGTGGCACACACTAGCCTCTGTTTCTTCCTCATTTCTTTCGTTTCATTCTACAACATTCTCAAAATATATGATCGTCTGTACAACTCTTTGTCGAGCACCGATTGCGGTTAGCATAGAGACCTCCTTCGGTTTCATTCAAAATAAACTTTTGTGACACACACTTTCATTAAGCGACGATTGGCCCATCCTCGGAAAAAGCATTCCCTGAGTGGCAGTTAGACGACATCGCATGGCTCCTCCGAGACTTATCTCGTGGAGAGTTCCGGAATCCGTGTCTGAAAATGAAGCCCTCATAACTCTCCTCATTCTGTCATTGTTTCTGTGGAGACAGCCTGACAAAAACGTCAACTCCCAATATCTTCCTCATAAAACTCTGCAGCTCTAATAGAGGGATGTAAATCAATTACGTCAGAATTCATTTAGAAGAGCCGGGCTAGATGGAACCCCTGGCGCCGGCGATTTGATCACAGAAGGCAAGAGTACACTGGCATCGGCTCGCAGTTGATTCTAGATTTTGAAAGATTGTGCTTTAAGCTGATGTTGCTTGTTTTTGAACAATATGACATTCTTTTGGTGTGTGTGTGTGTGTGTGATGCTCGCCTAGTCTCATGCATGCTCTTGATCATGTGTGTCCGTTTGTGTGTACAAAGGCTCTTTGTGCATATTGGGCTGAATTGATGCTGATTGATTTCGACAGGGTCTGGAGGATAGGAGATTCTGTGTGTAGATGTGTGTGTGTGTGTGTGTGTTGAAATACATGGTAATCTGGCTGTGAGTTTCTCCAATGGTGGTTGGTTGTTCTTGGTATCTCTTAGTATGTTTCTCTTTCCTCGGTTCTCCCCTCCTGCTTTTAAAGAAGGGCAAGAGATGTACCCCACGCAGGGGCAGAGGGTGTCAAACTCATTTTTTTTTAGCTTGCCCCATATACCACAGAAATGAAGCAATCAAAATCGGGAGACTTAGCTCTGTCATACTTGTGCACTTCATTAGACATTTTCCTTTTCTTGTAAGTGCCTTCATCTGTGCATGTGTGTGTGTGTGTGTGTGTGTTTTAAAGCCATACTCTTAGGATGAAATTGAAATAGCGACATTTGAAATTGGAAGGATACATTTAGGTATCCTTAAAGGGAAAATACTTCATAAACATTGTAAATAAAAAATCTTTATCTATAATGTTTATTTAAATCTTCATCTTTAACTATATAGTGTAGAGCATCAAGCTACAGTGTTACCACTAGGGTTAACAGCTTTGAAGAGGGCATTACACTAGGGCTGCCACTAACGACTATTTTTATATTAATTAATCTATTGACTAATTTATTGATTAATCTATCAACTAATTTATCACAATCATTTTCAAAAATTGTACTTAAAAACATTCAATTTAACTTTCAACGTTGTCCTTCAGTATTGTACTATAAAAAAAGTTTTAATGTAAACCCTTGAAACAGTAAAAAACAGTAAAAGTAATTGAATAATATGACAGAACTTACTATTCATTGTTTTATCATTGTTTTAGAAACTCACTTGTCCGGCATGTTCCTGCCCTGCCCTGCTTCACACAGAATATTAGGAGCTGCACAGACCAAATTCATTGTAACACCTGATTTCTCATTCAACTCTGTATACGTTCAGTAAAGACATATCCGACTGCGTTTACCTGAATATTCGCCAGGAGGAGCACATATTTTTGACCATTCGCACCCAATAATCCGCAAAACTGGCATCGCAATCTGTCTGAGTGAAAGGCATGTGGCAACTTTTCTGTTGCGTTCTTTTTCCTGAGCTGCACATATTTGACTGTTCTGCTTCCATTTTTTAGTGAACGGTGGAAGCAGAGCTCACACACACGTCCTCACTCCTGCTGTCACACATTGACGCAAATTAAGAAATATTGCTCTTATTATAGTGCTGTCAATGTACCGGTACTAATACAATTTCATATCGTACCCAACTTACCCAGTCGACTAAAAATATTGACGTTGCTGATTAACAGCGTCGACGCAGTCGATTGTATTGACCAATCGCGACAGGCCTACGTAACACACACAGTTTCAGCCCATCTCATGTTAATCCTATAGGTAAATTGAACCTAGGCTATAGAGTAGCGTTGCAACCTTCATATCTCCAAAGAGTCTTTAGTTTAATCATATTTATAAAAGACAGATACGCTGTACCGATTCTTTCAGAAAACAGCTAAACTCGTGGAGGCGTGCAGTGGGCGGAGCTAAAGACACACACACAATACATCATGGCATTATCCCTCTCTGGATACTTTTGATTCACTATATGTTTGTGTTGTTCAAATTATATGCATTTATGTGTCGATTGCCAACAAAACACAGACATTTGATGCAGTTTCACTCACCGCCTGCGGTTTCCACTCCGAGAACAAACACACACACTTGCAGAACTCCATTGCTGCTCCGGAAAAACAAACTGCATCCACCGTTTAACGGTGAGTTATTTGGGAAGCTGAACAAGGTTATCTTTCCCTCACAACCAGAAACACACTTCTTTAGTGACATTGTTGATTGTGTGGTCTAAAAACACAATGCCAGCGCTGCCGGCGGCTCCCGTAACCCGAGCGAAGCTCGTTGATGGGCGCGATCTTGCGCTCGCTCTGGTTGATGTGTGTGTGTGTGTGCGAGTGCTCATCCGGGAGAAGTGCCCATACAAGGAATTCTGCCCTTTATGACGTCATACAGGGCCATATTTTAAAAAAACTTTCCGAAACTACTACAGAAATACTCTGTCATACGTCCAATTAATTTTTTTTTTAAATGTTGTCCATGTTTAGCATGAGATTCAACTCTTTAACAGTGTAAATAAGTCAGAATGCATGAGATAGCAGTAGACCCCCCTTTAAAGGTCCCATGGCATGAAATTTTCATTTTATGAGGTATTTCAACATTAATATGAGTTCCCCTAGCCTGAATATTGTCCCCAAGTGGATAGAAATGTTGATCGGTGTAAACCCGAGTTCTGGCTGTCTCTCTCTGCCTTTGAGAAAATGACAGGCCAGACTAGCCAATCCTGACGTCTCCTGGTTTGACGTCCAAGCAGGAACGGTTTCCTCCCTTTCCTCCGCCCAGAGAATCTGGCACGCCCATGCAAACGCTCGAGAGATCATTAACGTTACTTGTGAACGAGTGAACTGGCAGTTTCTCAGTGTTTGGATGTACAAATGAAAACAGAAGTCTTTCTTCAGTTCCTTCTGATCTGTGATCATTGATTTCTGATGTGTAGCTAATTATTTATTATTCGTGCACACGCAGCGGCTTCTCTCTCTCCCGACAGAACGGTGTTTTCTATCTTGTGAGTCAGTGTTTTTGTACGTCCTCGTCGCGTCTATCTGTTCTAAAATGTGCATACAGTCTTTTCTGTTTAACATCAGCAGTAACATCTTTAGAGATAAACCTCACACACGCCGAAGCTCGGCCTTCAACATCCCCGACCCCCAGTACTGCATCTGGCCCACAGCGGAGGCACCAAACGCGGCGTGAGATTAAGCAGAAGGGGGGTAAGCGTGAGGGTATCTGGGCTAGGCTAGCCAGCTTTCCCCACAATAAACTGGATTACATTCGATTACTGCTGTTGTGTCTTTGTTTGCGCTGTGTAAGTTACTCAATGCGCATCACTGACGCTATTCATATGATTGGAACATATCTAGAAATAATGCTTTAATCAAACTTACTAACTCGTTCATCTCGCTGTAATGGTACATTGCATGTGTTACAAAGTTGGTAGAATAATGATGAAGAGGACTCGGTGTGACTGGGACTCGTGTTTATTCAGAACTCTCAGATACAAACACAATAAACTCGCGCTGACAGACAGCACTCTCATAACTCAGTAGTTACTATAAATAACTTTGTTAGCAATCGCTCCGTCTCCGTGATGTCCTGTTCGCGAACGAATCATTCTTTTGAATCGGTTCTTTTTAGTGAACCGAACCAGTTCACCAAATCGGACTGAATCGTTCTAAACGGTTCGCGTCTCGAGTCAGCGCTGATCCATAATTTACTAACTTTCTGACATGAGTGACAGCCCCTCTGACTAGAAATAAACTAATAACCTGAAGTATATTCTAGTAACTACAACAGTTCACCCTGAACTGAGACGTGCTGAGAGAACTGATGTGAAGTGAACACAGGTCCATCTGTCTCTGGCAGACTCGTGCCTGCTCGTGCCTCGTTAAACCACGCCCCCTCCGCTCATTTAAAATGCAAAGATGTCAGCCAATCACAACAGTGGGCGTTTTTCCTGAAGTCTCACAGCAGACACGCCTCTTGAAGCAGGGCAGTCAGCCACAGGGCAAACAGCAGTATAGAAAAAATGCCTTTTATTTCTAAATTATGACATTTTATGATGTAAAAATCATACTAACAATATAAGTACACCTCAGGAAACACTATAAAATAATAGAAAAATGCCATGCCATGGGACCTTTAACAAGCCCTTTTTTGTGCCCCCAATCCAGTCCGAGTCATTGAATATTGAGTATCTGCCGATACAGAGTCCCAATCCACTACTTGAATTTTTTTAGTGCTTAGTGCACACTTCAAGTATGTTAAAGTTATTAAAATCAATCCAATACAGGGATGTGCAGAGAGTTTCTCAAGGGACATTGTAAACAGCCTGCAAGGTACATTGTAGAACAGACCTCATTTGTTTTTGCGCTTCACGGACACACATTTGAGCTTTTTCTTTTCTGTTTAATAGTGGTCGTTGGTTGACAAACCCTTTTGAATGTACATAGCGCCACCTACTGCATGACACCGGCATGACAGCTGATGTAAAATAGAGGATCTGGCTTATGATAGCCGATAGTGATATCTGATATCGATACTGCATATCATGACATTTAAAGAATCATTACAGATATTAGATTTCACGTACAAAATAAAGTTAAAATGTAAAATGACCTTTTTTATAATGTATGGTTTAGGTTGGACTAAGTATTTAGGCTTTAGGCTACAATTGGGTAGCTTCATTTAACCCATAAATGCATACCTTGGGTCTTTAGCGGGTCTTTTTGGGACGTCATTCACTACCCTCCTTCTCATTAATTTTTTAAAGTTAGATATCAACCTTCTTAGTATTCCTCAATCAATTCATTATAAACAATATAACAAGAAATACATTATAAAATTATAAAATAATGCCTGTTTTTCCATTCGTTTTTTTGTAAAAATTGTATAGGGTCGCGCGACCCGAGGTGTGTAAGATTGTACGTATATTTTTTTCTGCACAATAATAATTGAATCTTTAATGACGGAATAAGTGCAATTCACCTTTATTCCACAAGGTGGCAATGTCTGATACACAATGATGACGTGGCGTTTCACTCATAGTCACTGCAGACAGAAAGCAAAAGAATAATAAGTATGATCTGCAAAATTTGAAATGGCTCAGCGATTTACTGCTGAACGCAATCAGATATTACTGTCACTGTCACTTGATGGTGGATCTGGTGAAGAAGCTGTCAGTGATGAAAATATTGATTTTGAAGTTGTTGAAAATGAGACAAAATGGAGGTTTTGTTTGAGATGGCGAATATGAGCCAGATGCTGAATGTACTGGGAAATGAGCTCTGACGAGGACAGGGATAATGGCATAAAACATCTGCTCAAACTGAACCCTTTCAAGCTCCAAAAGGTAACGAAATATGCTAAAATCAAGAGAGCTTTATATTATCACGGCAGGAAGAGATCCATACGTGTTAGATATAGATCCGGGTCGCTAAAGACCCGAATATGTAAGAATGATTGGCATAACAGTCATGCATTTAAGGGTTAAAGGAGTGTGTGCAAAGAGTTAAGTCATCTAGTTAGTGTCACTTACAGTGTTTTTCCACCATCTGGCTGAATGATTCTGAGCACAGTGAATAACGGTACCAGTAGCATTTCTTTCAGATTCAGTGTACAAACCACTCATCAATGTATTTCTCAGGGCGGTTAGCTAATCATACTGTTGAAACTGCTGTAGGGACTCAAAATAGGTCTTGATCGGTGGGACAGACTTGATTGTCCATATGACGAACTTTGGGTTAGATTGTTTGTCCAACTTGAATGATCTTTTTCCATTCATTCTTTAAACTTTCTGTTTTGCTTTCCTAGAATATTATCTCTCTAGGCTATCTGTTTCCAGGCAGCCCCTTATTTTTCTCATTTGAGCCCTGAAAACTTTCCCCGCAGCGGCTCTGTTGGGTTGGGACTACTCCACAGTAGTCTCGAGCACAATTGGACAAGGTGCTGTTGCCAAATTATTTGGTTGTTTAAAGCACATTGTTGAAGACATCTAGAGAAAGAGGGCCTGAGGGTTCAACGATGTGTATTCACAGGTGTTTGTGGAGTGACGCAAGAGCTGGTAATAGCCACCGAGGGGGGTTGGGATGAAACTGTCAGGAAAGCTCTCCTTGAAACAAGTGAGTAAACAGGCAGAACTGGCGAGGTAGAGATGCTTGGAAGAGATCTCTGAAAGACAGAAATGAAGAAGACACATCTCTAGAAGAGGTCGACTCTGCTGCTGATGTATAGACTCTTCAGAGCAGCTAAAGGGGTATCCTGAGTCTCTCCAAGAGAGTTACTCCCAGGAAGTAAGTTTTCGAGTGTTGGAGAGAGGGGGAGAGCTTCATTGATGGATGGACAGGGACAAAGGGAGGGAGGGAATGATTGAGGGAAAGAGAATAGGAGCGTGAGTGACATATCGGGAGGATAGCGACTAAGCCTGGCATGCCGCATTGCATAATTACATTTTCTGTTCAAAGAGTATCGGCAATCAATAATGTAATTCATAGAGAAGCCATAGCATACCCTCTCATTGGCATTCACTGCCATGTCCGAGCCGCTATCCTGAAGAATTAGAGCATCGAGGAGCAGAAGGCAGTTTGTCATTGAAACAAAAAGTCACCCATTGTTCATATCAGAATATACTTACCCAGCATGCTTGGAAAGAGAGAGAGAGAGAGAGAGAGAGAGAGAGGGGCCTTGTAAATTGCATTATGTTTTGAGTGATGGCATTTAGGCAGTGTGTCCTTGTTACCAGAGTGTGGTCAGCACATCGGCAGGCTTGCGGGAAAAAACGTGGCCGTTTCTCGTTAACATCTTGCTGTGGTTTTAGTCCTTTCTTAGCCATTTTAGTGCTTTCTTCAGCTATTCTCTTCCTTCTCTTCTAGTGACTCTTTTTTTTGGGTCAGTCTAGATTTAAAATGGCAGTCAGCCCCAAGTCCTGCCATAGTGAGTTTGAGAGTTTGGATGTGGACGACAGCTGTAAGGCTGATCTCACGTCGTCTCTTCACCTTCCAGTGCATCCCCGGCTTCCCACAGCCAGGAGCCCAGGGGTCGAGATCGCCTCTGATAAACTCACACGGAGGCCACAGGGTGCTGGGATGTGTGCCATCCTTCCTAACCCCTCCAGACCCTGTTGCAAGTCGGAACAAATTCTCATTCAACCCAGCCATATCTCTGGCATCCTTGACGGCCGAGAGGTTTGGATTCCTGTAAGCTCCCCAATCCTCCGGTGTCGTAATTTCACAGCTAATATGCGCCTTAGAGCCCTGAGCAAGTATGGGAAGGGGTCTAGAACTCCTGTTGGGTCGAGTCTAGATTAGTTCGGCCTACCGGTGGGACACAGTTGTCTTGGTGTCTGTGACAGAGCCTCCGTCTCTGGCTGCCAGGGCCTTGTCCGCAGCCTCTTTGCCTTGGTACTTAGCGCTTTAGCCTTCTGCTCACCGGCCAATCAGGCCTTGTTTATTTATTTAGCCCCTCATACATGTTTAATGAGGGAGGGGAAACTGATCCCAGAGCAGACAGGCTGTAAATACCGCTGTGTGGGGGGCTGTTTTTCTCTCTAATGGAGTAGGTTTTTGAGCCAGATTGGTTTATACAGGATTTAATGACTTGGTTCAGCCGGAGATCGCAGGCTGGAGTGTATGAGGTTGAGTCTTGTGATTTGTTTGTGTGACTCAGGTTTTAAAATGTAGTTTGACCCTCATGATTTGTGTACTCACTAGTGCTCTGTCTTATTGTCGACCGATATGGATTTTCAAATGACTGATTTCAATACCGCTAACTAGAGAGTGGGGTGTAGGGTAATACAATTTATTTATTCTTGGAATACATACTGAAATAAATAAAAAAATCTATTTAATACAAATGGTTAAAGATATAAGAACTGAACTTCTCTTAGGAGATTTTGGAACACAGAAAGCTTAGACTTCTATGAATCAGCCAACAGATTCAAACCCACATTGCCCACATGAGCACCACAGGTCACATTGTCACAGCATTAACTCTTTCTCATTTTTTTTTCTGTTTCAGCAGTGGCTGAGTGGGAGAAAGCTGAGCATCATGACCGGCCAATTGGTGACAGGCACCGCAGAACGGCCGAAGAGTCCTACTGGGCCTACTCAGGTGAGCAAACCACACTCATTCATACAGCGAGACGCTTCTGAAAGAGTAGCATTTAAAATTCTCTTTTGTGACAGTCGTTGTGTTCTGCCACCACTAAAACACATAAACTTCCTCTGATAGACAGCCAGTTCATCCAGAGCTGTCCACCTCACCCCCAGTGGCTTTGCCTTAGGGTCTCCCCTGGCTTTTGCTTTCATGAATGCTTTGCTGTTTAGAAAGTGACTCATGTTGTCCCTCTGAGCAATATTTGCAGAAGAATAGCATTAATTTTTAACTGTGCCACCAAGCCTGCGGCAACCAATGATATTTATTTTATTTATTTAAATGCTTTCCCTTTTCCCTGCCATGGGTTTCTGTTGTTTGCGTGACGGGTGGCCTCTTGCACAGATGTAGCCTAAAACAAACGCTTGGATACCTGCACTTCTGTGATCTTGTGTTTTGTCTTTATTGTATTTTTCTCTAACATCCACCATTTAAAGGATTAGAGCACTTCAAAATGAAAATGTCCTGATATTTTACTGATCCCCATCTCATCCAAGGTGTTCGTGTCTTTCTTTCTTCAATCGAAAAGTAATTAGGTTTTTTGAGGAAAACATTCCAGGATTTTTCTCCTCATAATGGTCTTCAATGGCAACCAAAATGTTGAAGGTCCAAATCAACGCAGTTTCAAAGGAAGGGCTTCAGAGGCTCTGAGTCTGATAGAGTCTAGCGAAACGATCGGTCTTTTAAAAAAATAAATAAAATGAATATATTTTGTACCTAAATTGCTCATCTTGCGCTGCACTGCAGCTCGCCAAGGATATTGCAATCTCGTCAGAAAGGTCACGCTAGACGTAGGCGGAAGTACCGCTCCAAGCGAACGAGCGAGGACTGATACAAACGGCCCTTTACAAAAAACACTCCATCTTCAACTTCAAAATCGTCCGACTTACCTTTTTTTTTGCTTAAGGATGTTTGTATTAGTCTTCGCACGAGCGCTTTGTAAACACGGGGCGGTACTTCCGCCTACGTCTAGCGTGACCTTTCCAATGTATATCATTTTTTTTTTTTTTTCTTTAAAATGGCCGATGGTTTGACTAGATAATAATTCCTTGTCTGGGATCAGGCTCTGAAGCGCTTCCTTTGAAACTGCATTGATTTGGACCTTCAACGTTTTGGTTGCCATTGAAGTCTATGATGGGGAGAAAATTCCTGGAATTCCTGGAACGTTTTTTTCCTCAAAAAACGTTCTTTCCGACTGAAGAAAGAAAGACAGGAACACCTTGGATGAGATTGGGGTGAGTACAATCTCAGGAAATTTTCATTTTGAAGTGAACTAATCCTTTAATGTCCCACTAAGGTGTTGAAGCGTCTTTCAGAGGAGCAGTTCATTGTGAATAGTCAATGTTGGTATTAAAGGCTTTCTGTATTAGGCGGTATGTGTATGCTTATATACTCTATTCAATTCTCTACTAAAAAGAGCTGAGATTGTAGTGTTAGATGTCACAACCTCTATGTGTGTGCGTATGCATATATTAACACATCAAAGACGCCTTCAGTCAAAGGATCTTGATGTTTTAGTGTTTTTATACATCTATTTTCAAGTGATAATTACACAGTCTTACATTTGAATACTTCCTGCAGGCTGACATTTGTCATCGTTCTCTAGTGCACATGTTTGGATGTCTGTGTTGGCATTGTGTGCCAGTGTCAGGGATGCACATTTAGCACTGTAGCTTGCTAAGCTGTACGCTACTCGTGATGTAAAGTCGTGCAACTACAGTCAAGCCACTCTTTTGAAAATGTGTGTAGTTACAAGTAGCTACTAAAAAATATTTGGCAACACCATTTTAAAAGAGGAACTTTCTTTAAAACAAAAGCAGTGAGAATCTTGCACTAATTCTTGGAAAAAAAAATAGCTTGAGAAGTAGTAGCAATTAGGGCTGCAACTAATTCTTTTGATTAGTTGGACGATTAATTCTTCGATTAATCAGATCAAAAAAGCCCAATTTTCTTTTTTTATTGACAAAACACTATTCCACTTCCAGCTCAATGCTGTCCGTCAAACAAATGAATGCTATGAAAACATATATAGTGAATATATCCATATCTATGCTATATGCAAATGTGCAAAAGGACCGTTTAAATCCCTCCATTAAAAATAAAAATAAAAACAAACTTATTAGTAATTAATTATCTTATTTTATTTATTGACTTTTATGTTGTTTTTGCCATGAAAACATTGCCATTGTTAAAGGTGTTTCGGGTGTGACTTCTGCACATTATGTGTTTGTTCTTCCAATGGAAGTTGGAAGAACATTGGCATGTGTCGTACAGCGTTTCAGTCGTTGAAAGGGTTTCTTATGATATTCCCTTCTTGCTTAGTGCAGAACTGTAGGCATATGTTAAAAGCTTTGCATTATTCCCATCAACCCCTGCTGTCCAGAGACAGGAGATGCTTTGTGCGCTTCGGTCAGGGGTTTGATGGGGTGGGTCACCGGGGCATCTGTAGCTTTGCCCAGAGTTGCTGTGCAGTTTGCCCGCTGTGTAGTGAGACATCTCTGGCATCAGCCTGTGCGGAGAAAGGGAGAGAGAGCGCGCTATTTTTAGTCAGGCATGGATGGCAAAACAGCAAGTCTGTCACAAGTACAGGCAATTAGTACATGCTAATTAGCAAGTAAGTTTTAATCAGTAACCTGGTGAAAAGAAGAGAACATGACGCCACATTACGAGGAAACTAGATAATTCATAAATAGAAATACAAATTATTTCCCTACAAGAACCGAAAACGTCCTATTTCGGGCATTCGGGTCAATGACATGCCACTTGTTTTTGGAATTAAAAAGAATTTCATACACACAGCGACTTGAATACACCTCTTATATGATGAGAATGTTTAAAATGTCTTTATTAAAACTCATTTTGGGGGAAAAAAAACTGCAGACTCACGACTATGTGTCAAGGTCGATAAGTCTCTCAAAATATTTGATAAGTTTACCTTTTTAATGACAAAGCAAGGCTAGGCCAGGTGGTAAAATGTAATATGGTGTGATGTAATGATATTTAAAAATTAATAATTCAGAATATTTGTTAAAAAAATAAGAAAATGTACACTTTTTACATCAATAATTGTATTTAAAATTTTTTTTTTAAATGATTAAGATATAAACATGTTTTTTTCCCCAAAACTGTATAAAAAAAGCTTATATTTTTCTCTTTATCATAGATCAAACAATTAGTTCAGACCAGGGATGTCACAATACCAAAATGACAGTAATCAATACCAAAATGTATTCATTGGTACTGGATTGAGTCTGTATTCTTGATACCGTATAAATACCAGTTTCACAATTCATTAATTTATTTTTCTATATCGACTTGGTTCAGAAACTACTGGCATTTTGATATCCCTAGTTTTCAGACAATCTTACAAATCCCTGTTTTGCTAATGGCAATGTTTTTTTTATATATAAACTCAAATCAATACAACTGTAGACATTGATTCAGAGTCAGCATGTGTACTCGAGTCAAATCCGCCCGTGGGTTTCTTACGCACGTCAAGGGTCCTAGAGTGTTAAGACTCAAAAACTGTGATTGCATGGCAAGATATCGTAAAGCGCATGCACCCGTATGTATTTATATCTCCACACGTGTTTTCTGGTGGTTGTGCGCTCGTTGTTTTCATGCACGTACTGCCCTGAATTCCTTTGGTCGCTGAACACCTATCGCTTCTTGTGAGCAGAATGTTGTTGACGAGCACAGATGACTTTGTCCTGGAGGCAGATTTAATGAACTCGGCAGATGATCCTCGCTCTGAGAGCGGCTCGTCGTCCTGTCGAGTGGCTTTACTCTGTTCGCGCCTTGTAAAGCTGCCGCGCTCGTACCCTCCGGTTAGTCATCATTCTCGGTTTGCCCGGTTACAAAGCGCTCACCGTTTTTGCATCAAGCTCCATTATCAGTTTATTTATTGCTCCCTAAAGAGCCCTGGAAATTATGCTTGATCAAACAAAACCCCTAACAACGTGTCTTATGTCTTCTCTGGGCTACAGGGCCCACTGGGCCAAATTTAGCTCAGGCAGATTAGACTTAAATATTGTTAGCTATTCCCATATTTCTATGTGGAACTGGTGTGAACGGAATGCTCCAAGGCCCATTTTCTTCAATGTTATTGTGGTCCAATGGTGTTTCTTTGTGGATGTGGTTTTGGTAAAGGATCCTCGTTGTTTTTCTTGGCATCAAAAATGTAAAACGCAGTGAAAGTCACCATATTAGAAAGGTTTTATTGATTATACTCTGCCAAACTCTCTATTGTGTAATAATCTCAACATCTATAATGTGCTGTTAAACATGCCCACAAAACGGCAGATTCAAATGATTTTTGATGCGTAAATAGCGCGGCGGTGAGCGATGTTGAAATCCAGTCCAAAAACCATGCAAGTTTTGTTTTCGAGATACATTATGCATAGTAATTCAAAGCACTGAAGCAGTCGCGTGTTGGCAGCGAGGCACTATTATCTTTAAAGCATCTAAATGGAAATGCCTCTCACAAAAAAATGTGCTAGATTTGGACTGTAAACAAAACAAGCATCTCTGAATGATTAATGAACTGAGAGAAGCTGCTCTCTGGCTAAACACGGTATCAAAAACCTTGAAACAAGATCAATATCATCTTCCAGGAACCGTGTGCCACACCCCGAAATACATTTTCTGTATGACCGTTCTTGACAGACACTTATCAACTGTGCAATGCAGGGCTGCGGTAGCGCTATGATCTCTGCGTGCTAACCTCGGCCTATTCGAAGGATATTAATTTTAAATCCTTTGTGTTATCGGCAGCGCTTCCATTAATAGGTTTTAATTTAAAGGACGGCAAATGTACTGCTCCTTTCTTTTCATGACAACCCACATAAGGTAATTTTATCCCCAGATGCCACCTTTGAATGAACAGCTTGCAGCTACTGCGAAGCTCTATTGAAAGCAGTATGAAGATGGAATTTGATATTTTTGCCTTCGCTGTACCATTTCTGATTGTTAAAAAGGCCATCAATTGGAATGCTTTCACGTCTCATGATTTGCTTGCATAAGTTTAGTGCATAGACATTTCAAACAGTTAATTTACTCTTAAAAATGAACATTCTGTTATTTACTCACCTTCATGCCATTCATTGTTCTGTTGAACACAAAAATATATATTTTTTTTGTCCATGGACAAAAACAGTTCAAATAGCTCTGACTATGAATGTCCCTGTGACATTCATAGTCAAATCTTGATTTAAACGATTGTTTGTTAACAGACTGTGAGTCTCCCAGATCTTCTGTTCACCTCTCCGCAGGCCTTCATCATCATCATCTACCCCCTTCCCATCATTCTCTATTAGCTCCGAGCTCAAGGCTGCCAGCTTTTGTTTAGCAATGTTGGCAACCTGGACACAGATGTTGACCCGCTCCAGATGTTGTGCAGAGCACAGCAGGTCGACCCTCATGTTTGCTATTTACACTTAATCAGACAGACAAAGTACTTCTTGTGGGGCGTGTGTGTTTGTGTGTGAAGGCAGTATGCAGATTGTACTGTTATGTAACACATTTAAAGGAGTACTACACAAGTAACTCCCGCTATAAAATGTTACTACATTAATTAAAAGTGCACTACATAATACACATTTAAAGGTGTGATATGTAACTCGCGCTATGAAAATATCATTGTTAAAGAAACAAGTAGTACTTTTAATAGAAGCCAGGTTTTTGTACTCGTGGTGGCGGCCATTTTGAGTTCACATGACCAGTCGAATACTACTTACTTCCATCTCGATAAACAATAAATCGCAATAAATCACGTGAATCATGTGTGACCACCAGTGTTGGGGGTAACGCATTACAAGTAACTTGAGTTATGTAATATTACTTTTTCCAAATAACTAGTAAAGTAACGCATTACTTTTCAAATTTACAACAAAATATCTGAGTTACTTTTTCAAAAAAGTTACTTTTTCACATTCATTTGACTGACAGCTCTCCTGCCCCCATGTTTAGAAAAATAAGTGCAGAGGTGTTGTGTGTAAACATGATGGTTATTGTAGTTCTAGACTAAATGTGAACATTTATTTATCTCACTTGCACAATAAAGATTCTGTACTCCTCAAAATGAATAAAATCAGTCAAATGCACAATCAGAATACTATGCAAACCTCCAATAATTAAATGTTAAATAAAACAACTATTTTTATGCATAATCTACCTTTATATTTAATTTACCAATGTCTTGCTGCTGACCTTTGATGATGAAAATTACTAGATGTTTTGTTTTTATTGGTAAAATTTTTTTCTCCTGCATCCTATTCTACCATTATCCAGAATGGCCGCACAGCAGAGCTGCGCCCTCTACTGTTCATGCGTGAATTAGCATTTTTACCTCAGCCTGAGGCTTATTATTTCAATTCTGGTATGAAGAGGTCTTTACCGTTGCACAAAAATATAACTTTTTTGTTATAAAAACAAAACAAAACCGAGAAAAAGTAACGCAAAAGTAACGTAACACATTACTTTTCTTAAAAAGTAACTAAGTAACTCAATTAGTTACTTTTTAAGGGAGTAACGCAATATTGTAATGCATTACTTTTCAAAGTAACTTTCCCCAACACTGGTGACCACTATGTCTGTAAATAGGGTAGGTCAACCCTGTTTGTGATGTTTCCTCCACACCAGTAGGTGTCAATATTAGAGATGCACCGATGTATTGGCTGCAGATTTTTGATCAAAGCCGATATAACAAAGCAATGGTTTATTAATGAACTGCGTTAAGGCACTGAGCTGTATAATGTCTGCTGCATAATCCGAATATTATAATGTAATATTCCTGCTGCGCTGCTGTCTGCGTTTTAATGTTAATCAAACAACATTATTATCCACTATCGATCGCCACTTACACTAAATGAATGCAGAATCATTCTTGGATTTTGTGATTCCCTAATTATTTTTTGTTATTGACGTTTTAATCAGGCTACTTGTCCGGTCTGGCAAGTAAAATTCTCTTTCACTTGCCCCTTCAAAAAAATCCACTTGTCCTGGACAAGCAGACAAGCATTGATGTCGAGCCCTGCCAATCTCGTGTCTCGTCTCGTGTGCGAAGTGTCTCGTTGCACCCCTATTCTTTATGATATAAATTCAATTCAATTCACATTTATTTGTATAGCGCTTTTCAAAATACATATCGTTTCAAAGCAGCGTCACAGAAAATGTGAATGTGATTTGTCCACGTTATGTATTTCAGAGATGCACATATACAAAGCACATATTAGCTAACAATGTATTATTAATCAATATAATAATTAAATTAAGGCACAGAAATAAGTGAAATAAGAATACGGTAACACTTTACAACAAGATTCATTAGTCAACATGAACCAATAACGAACTGCACTTATAAACCATTTATTTATATTTGTTAACGGGTAAGTTCACGCAAAAATGAAAATTAGCCCATGATTTACTCCCCCTCAAGTCATCCTAGGTGTATATGGCATTCTTCGTTCAGACGAATAAAATCGGAGTTATACTATATTATACTATATTAATAAAGTAAAATAAAAATATCCATATTTAAAACTTTATAAAGTAACGTTTCGGCCAATCACCTTCCGTATTCAATTTATGGAAAAAGTGTTGAAAGTGCCTTTGCTGATCAAAAGGCTTCTGTTACCAGGTACGCTCGTCAGACGTCGCATACGCATCTTGAATTGCAAGAAGGCACTTTCAACACTTTTCCACAGAAGGCGATCGGCTGGAACTTTACTTTATAAAGTTTTAAATATGGATATTTTTCTTACACAAACGCCTTTATTAACCCCCTAGAGCCGCGTGGAGCAGTTATTTGACGGACAGATGCATGTTTTATGGACTTCAAAAACAGAGCAACAGTCACTGCCATTATAAAGCTTGGAAGAGCCAGGACTTTATTAATATAACTCCGATTTTATTCGTCTGAATGTCATATACACCTAGGATGACTTGAGGGTGAGTAAATCATTGGCTAATTTTCATTTTTGGATGAACTATCCCTTTAATGTTAATTTCAACATCTACTAATACTTTATTAAAATCTTGTTAACATTAGTTAATGCACTGTGAACTAACATGAACAAACCATGAACAGCTGGATTTTTATGAACTAACATTTACAAAGATTAACTAATGTTGTTCATGGTTAGTTCATGTTAACCAATGCATCAACCAATGTTAACTAATACAACCCTACCGTAGGTATATAGAAATACATAGTATTCATAAAACAGTAGGTAAATGACCACTAGTGTACATCTGATGCTATCCCATGAGGACACGGATTAGGAGTTGTTACATGATGCCAATGACAACATAGCATACATCGCAAATGTGTGTTGTATGAATAAAATCCGGATGTACTACATCCGCCATGTTTTCATTGTCATCATTTACCTACTGTTTTATGAATACTATGAATTCGGACATACTACTCTTTTCACATACTGTTTTTCTCCTACTATGAGTAGGGTTATTCAGACACTGGGGAAGTGTTACATATTTTTCATACATTTTATATTTAAATGATTTTTTTCTTTATTTCAAGTCTTAAATTTCATATCAGAGAAATTCTGATTGTTTTGATTTGTTATCGAGTAGAAAGGGATTGTTTGTCATCTTACAACTGATTTCCAATCTCCACCTCTCTAGATTCTCGGCTAACTCTAACTAAATGTAAATAGAGACTCGCCCAAAAACCTAATCCATTGTTTGCCTGCTCCTTTTTCTTTCTTTCTTTCTTTTTTTTTGACATCATTGAACTTTCTTTTCTGACAGCTTTTGTGCTTTGAGACTGCGCTGCAGTAAATGGGGTGCTGCGTTAACTTTTGTCATTATTTGAGTTATTTTGACAGGGGTATTTTTCATCAGTTAGACCGCTAATTAGACGACGACAGACGCATTGATGAGATAGATAGAGGCGGAGGGAAGAATTCATAATGCCCCGTTTTCCCTTTTCTTAAAGCGGGTAATTATGGGTGGGTCTGCGGGTTGAGGGAGCTGGCAGACCCCACTACAGCTGGATGTGCTCTGAGCTAGCCAGACCAGAGCCGTACCTGACTGAGCATGCTAATGAGAAAACTCGCCCCTCTCTCGCTCTCTCTCTCTCGCACTCATTTTCTCTAATTCTCATTTTTTCTTCAACAAGAAACAAGACCTCAGAAATATGTCTGAGCGTTTTTGCTCTCATTCAACCGTAGTCGTTCTGTCATGCTTTGCTATGTATGCTAACTTTTGCATATTTCCTGTCTGTTTCTCTCTCTCCCTCTCTTTTTAATTCTCCCTCTGAAAAAGAAGTTCTCTGAAATATTTTTTTTGTCTCGGTTCCTTGCTCTCAGTCATCCACGCTTCTTTCACATGCTATGCTATCTATGCTAACTTTCACTGTCAAAGTGCATCTCTGAAATTCGTTCTTGTTCTTCTGAACTAAAAAAAAGGCCATTATATTAGTTTCTGAGTTTCTCCTCACTCTCAAGTCTTGCATGCTATGCTAACATTGCTAACATTAGCTTATTTTCGAATAAAGTTTTCTTTCTCTCTGGGTGAATTTCGATTGCGTTTTGTGCCCGTGAAGGGCACTGTGGGATGAGGACGCTACTGAGGGTCATTTCAAACAAAAGTGAGCTACTGAATCCCTTCGAGGAGGGTCCTTCCACAAGGGCGTTAGCGAAGTGTGCATACAATATCGTATTTCCAAAAATAGAAAAGGCAGTAGGCTAACTGTTTTGCAATGAGTGTGTACGCAGAGCAGCCTACGAACTCCTTGCTGAGTGTTGAGGTTGACTATTGCTGAAGAAACTGCAAACTATTCTTCAGTATAATTTTCTTCAGTTGATTTAACCCAGGGGTCTCCAAACTCGGTCCTAGAGGGCCACTGTCCTGCAGAGTTTAGCTCCAACCCCAAATAAACACACCTGAACCAGCTAATCAGAGTCTTACTAGAGCCTTGTGAGACACTGATTACCTGGGACAGGTGTGTTTATTTGGGGTTGGAGCTAAACTCTGCAGGATTTAACCCCTGACTCCGGGTCTTCGTTCATCATATCTGGTGCTTTGGTTTTTAACTGTAAAATCCCCTACACGACACAGGATACAGTTACTTAGGGACACGTTTATAAAGGGATTCTGCATGCAACTGCTACAGAAAGCGAGAAATGAGTTGGAGGGGGGTGATGTGGTTTAATATATTAATCAATAACCAGCTTTGGTTTGAATGTGCTGATCTGTTGAATCTGGCAACAGTGAGTAACATGAGATCCATTATGAGATCTACTTTAATAAAATGAGCCGGCAGCACATACTGGAGAGTCCATCACAGACATGCGCTAGCGCTACCGCACGTCACTCGATGGACCGGCTGTTATTGTGCAATTTACTGCAGAGCCAATAACAGTCCTGTAATGGATTATGACATGGTGCAGTTTGAGTTATCCTCCCATTGTAGAACCCTGACCCAGAGGCACATTTCATCTGAGCTCTGTCCCAAGGTGCACTGTGTGTGTGTGTGTGTGTGGAGGCAAGTAACCGATTCAGATGAAGCATTCAGGTCAAACTGTGAGCAGTGTTTGCTCATGTGGGATGCTGGATCATCCAGGTCGCCTTTAAATCTCATCACAGGCCTGAAATGTACTTACTGAGGTACACTATCGTTCAAAATGTTCTGTTTCTTGAGCAGCAAATCAGCATATTAGAATGATTTCTGAAGGATCATGTAACACTGAAGACTGGAGTAATGATGCTGAACATTCAGCTTTTCCATAACAGGTATAAATTACAATATAAAATATATTGAAACAGTGAAACACTGAAAAGTATGTATCTTACTCAGAAAGCTAGTAAGTAAGTTAGCTACCTAAATTATTACTGGTTTAAATTAGGGATGCACCGAATCCAGATTTTTGGGGTTCAGCCGAATACCGAATCCACTGGTTAATTGAATTTGTTACATTTATATAGCGCTTTTTCTAGGCACTCAAAGCGCTTTACATAGAAGGGGGGAATCTCCTCATCCACCACCAATGTGCAGCACCACCTGGATGATCCAACGGCAGCCATATTGCGCCAGAACGCCCACCACACACCAGCTGATTGGTGGAGAGGAGACAGAGTGATGAAGCCAATACATAAATGGGGATGATTAGGAGGCCATGATGGACAGGGGCCAATGGGCAAATTTGGCCAGGATGCCGGGGTTACACCCCTACTCTTTATCAAGATTCTGCCGAATCCGAAACCGTATACCGAATCCTACTCCCATCCTCAGTCCGTTATCACAGTAAACATAATAATAAAGTAAAAAACGTCCACAGCAGTGTATTTTTAATTTAATTTGATTTAAAATGTAAAAAAAAAAAAAAAAAAAAAGAATAGGCAACATTATGCCAGGATGACTGTCCTTCCTTTGCCGTACCTGAAGTTGCTGCATGTTGGCTGCTGTCTGTAGATTCCCTCATGCATAACTCACATTCTATCGGATGTTTCATACGCAAATGTTTTAACATCGGCTATTGTTTAGGGTCCTTGCCACCACGAGACAAATCAAATTGAACATGTAGCTCGACTTGAATCGCCTTCTTTTAACTGAAAGTACTGCCAAACAACACGTTTTCTATTCACAAGTTCGATTTTTCACTTTCTCACAGCCTACTGCATTCGAACGGTCCACCTAGTAAACACTTTCCAATAACCTTCCCATAATCAACTGCGGCGTCATTACGTCGACCAGTGGAGAGCGCGGAGTGCAAGCCTAGGGTTCGGTTCTGTGGGAAAAAATTCTAAGGTTTGGCAGAAACCGAACCCCGTCAAAAAGCCTGGATTCGGTGCATTCCTAGTTTAAATGTACACATTTGAAGCAAACTCTATTGCCCACTTCCAGGATAGAGGATTACTGCCAGAGGAACACAGAAGTGATAACACATTCACATCTGCATTTGCATATTTGCATAAATTATGTCTCTCTTCTACTGAAAAAAAAAAGTTACCCACTCACTGATTTGTTTAACTGCTTAGCAACTCATTTGTTTATTCTGGTTGTTTTACTATCCCTCTTTCCTCCATCTCTTCCTCCATTGTCTTTCGTTACGAATCCACGCCTGGCTTTTAAAGGCCAGCTCTGTGTGTTTGGAAGTACAGAGTGGCTGATATATCCGGAATGTAAATATCAAACCCTCCTCCTTCACTACACACACACACCTGACTGGTGAAACACACCGACATGTTGCTGTTTCCGTCAATGCTAGGCAAACAGACCCAAGGCTGTGTTAGTATTCAGGAGAGAGCAGAAAGACGGATTGAGTGAGGGAGAGAAAAGGAGAGCGGTGAAGGGGAAATGTTGCAGTATTTACAGAGCTGAGGCTCATCTCCTGTGGCCTGTGCACGACTTCAGCCTAGTGAGGACGTCATATTAGCCAAGCTATTTGAGTTTCATTTATGAAATCTGCAAAGTTAATAGATGAGCATGTTTTTTAAAAAAAAAAACTTACTGTTGGGGTTTGCTAAGTGTGATCATATACTGTGGTTTGTATGGCCTTTTACCATTTATAATCTTGTCTAAACTTGATTAAAACAAATGTCCTCAGTATTTCAGGAGTGATTCCTGTATTTGTTTAGTTTCAATTAGTGATAAGAGAAATATATCTTTTCGAAATTTTGCATGGATTGAAACAACTTTAAACCAAAATGATTCAGTAGCTGCGTTTACATGGACCCTAATAATCTTTCTGTAATCTGACTAGTAGTACAATCGAGATAAAAAAAGTCACATGTAACCACATGAATCGGAATGAATTGGCCAAATTGTAAGGGGTAGTTAAAGCCATTTTTAATCTGTTTGATAGGACAGAGTGTGTGTAATGACGTATGACGCACTGAACAAGCTGTTGTTGTTTGCCAAAAATGAATGTCATGTCAATCTAAAATTCCCCTTCCTTTTTTCGTCTGTGAAGTGCTGCAGTACAGGGTTGTCCCAGCAGTCCTTTGTTTTGAACTCTCATCCACAGATGTCTTGTTTTAGACTCAACTGCTTGATAAATCTAAGTAGCATGGCACAAAGCTTCATGTGCTCGTCGTCTTCTAATTAGGACCTGAAATAAATGAAAGATCAAGGGCCCTATCATACACCCAGATGCAATGCAGCACCATGCGTGACGCAAGTGTTTTTTGCTAGTTTCATCCTGATGCAGTTATCATTTTCACCTCCAGCGCCACGTTGTTTACATGGCAAATGCATTTGCGCCCATTTGTTCACCCATGGACATCTGGTCTGAAAACCAGATGTGTTCAGGCGCATTGTTGGCGCATTGCTATTTAGAGGAACTGAAAACAACTGCGCCATTGACCGATTGAAACTAAAGTCACGCAATATTATTATTTTTTATTTAAAGAGCGTGTTTGTAATATTCGCCTGTAGGCGGGTTCACAACGCGCGTACCCTCTGCTTGTTACACACACAGGGATGCGCAGCAGCACACAAACATTTTTAAATATGAAAAAATAAAAGTATTCCTCTCTGGAGAAGCGTTCAGTTTTTCCGCAATTGGCTTTTAAAGGGAATGGGAGATGAGACTCTGATTGGTTTATTGCACATTATGCCCAAAACACACCCATTGCTCATTAGGGACAACCCTTTTGGAACATGCATCGGGCACGCCGACCATTTTTCCCATTGTTAAACTTGCAAAAGTGGATTCGGACAAGCCCTTAGGGCACCTGCGCCGTTCGCTTTAGACCATAAGCTCAGATCGTCAAAATAGGGCCCAATGTCTGCTTTTTAAAACAAAGAAATTATGCAATGGTATGAGGTCCTGCAATGAATTGGATTTGCTGCCGTACCATGGGTAATATCATTGCGCCGCTGCACCCATGGCAGCAAATTTTCTTGATTATTACGCAGGAATGAGAGTATAGTTCCTAGCCATATCGTCCTAGAAAATCACAACTTTTCGTTTTTCGTCGGTCTTAGTACACGATGTAACTACAGAAGAATCAAGTTTTAAATAGGAAAAAATATCGAAACCCTTTGGTAATTTTTTGAGCGAGATGCTAACGGTCTAATCAGATTCAATGATCTATGCTAAGCTATGCTAAAAGTGCTACAGTCAGACCCGAGATCGGCTGAATGGATTCAAAAATGGTAAAACTCAACTGTTTAACTCTGGAGGAGTTGGAAAATTAGCCTATTTTCAAAAAATGTGGCGTGTTCCTTTAAGAACATGTTTTAACTTCCAAGGTAATGGAATCCAGCTCAAGCTAGAGGAACAAAGGTGTTAATTGTATTTAAGTGTGGGTGAGTTGTTTCTTTAAATACTGTTGAGGAGCAGTTTAATGACTCGAAGACGGAAACAGATGAATGAGCGGCAAGAAGAAAAAAAACAATGAAAAAGAGCTAAAAATAGAGGGAGGGAAAGAGAACGAGATAGTTCTCGGAATTTATCAGAAGCCTGTGCGCCGCCTCTTTAGTGGAGGATTAAGAAGTCGACTTTAATGAGAGTAAACGGCCCTCACGAGTGTTTGTCGGAGAGGTGTGTGTCCCTCAATGAATACTGAATGGACCAGCATGAGCTGCTGTGTGTGTCGGGTGGGGGTGGACGAGCAATATTCTCGTCTACTATAAAACAAGCAAATGGATTCGCTCTAATTGATTAAAGTTTATTTAAAGCACGAGTTTAAGTGGCAATATTTCATAAGCGTTTGTGTGATATTACCACACAGTGTGTCTGGATTCAGTATTTCAGACTATATATTGCATATTTAACATTTTAGTTGATTTATTTCAAGCAGTATATAATGTGAAGCAGCTGCTTTTGTGTTGATACCACAAATATTCATATCAAATTGAACTTTAAAACTTTTTTTTTGTGTGTCCAGAATAGGGCTGTCACAATATCATGATATTTTCCACACCACGGTTATCGTGGCCAAAATACTTAACGGTAATATATCGCGATATCTATAGAAACCTTGGGGGAAATGTTATCAGTCAAATTCATCTTTACTTTGTTTATAATGTGTTTTGTTTTCTTTTTTAGCCAATGAATCACATCGCATACAACAATTGAAACTCTTCTTTGACTGCCTAAGAAATAACCAGGAGAGAAAAAATACTGTCAAGATACTGTTCAACAGTATTTTAAATAAACTTTAACAACACTAATACCTTAACGTGTCAGCTTGAATCCCCATTTGGAACCCAAATCCAAGAAATGGCATACCCTAAAGAAATGGCATATCCAAATCAAAATACAAATACAAATTTATTATCACAGAATGAGCAGAAATTCTATTATTTTAACGCTATACAGTGATAAATGCTTTGTTGATTAGCATTGCATTATATACATAACCAAGATGGCTTGAAGAACACAGATAAACCATCTACTGTCACAATGGTGTGTTAATTCTCTTCATGTTTAATCAGTTAAAACGTCTCTATCTGGGGTTTATTCTGCTTCAGCTGTCCATATTAGGGATTCATAAAGTTGAATACTTCAATGGGTCTCACTTTTGGACTTTCTGCGCAAGGATGTCGAGTGTGAATGGAACAAATTGCATGTGAGAGTTTAGCGCACCACCGCCCTATTTTGGAAAAAACGAATATATTTGAAGTAAACATCCATAAGTTTTTATCCGAATGAGCACACTTTTTGACTAAAAGCCTTAAGGGATATAAACAGAAAGGCGTCAGCAGTAGACAGGTTAATGTAACATGTCCCGTTTCAGGACTAGCCAACTAGTAAAATAATCGCAACTTACTCTCTCTGTATAGTGACGAACGTCACAGGATGACGGACGTGGAGGTGAGTAAACAGGTTGGTGGTTTTGCCGCCTTTTGCAACATTTTCAATAAATCCAAAAACGCAGCTGCGCGCACAGCGTCTTCTACTATATGACAGATGGCAGCATGAAGGTGAAATACCACCACCTATTATACTTTGAAACGTCAAGCAGGTGCTGCCACTGGGTTATTTACAGGGTCATATTATCATATGTGTACTATTCATTTAAAATATTACGATATTGTCACACCCTTAATTAACACGATATCGATATTTCATGTTTTGAATATCACGGTTATTGTCAATACCGGTATATCATGACACCCCTAGTCCAGAATGACATGAGGTACAATTTGTAAATGTATGCAATTTATTTCTCGATTATTTGATAATAATTGTCATACAATTACATAAATACAGTACTGGTCAAAAGGTCGTTTTTTGTGACCACCAAGGCTACATTTGTTTGATCAGTAAAAACAGTAATATTGAAAAATACTTTTACAATTTCAAAATCATTTTCTAATTTAATATATTTTAATAGTTTATTTATTTATTTCATAGCATAGTTGAATTTTCAGAGCAGCCATTACTTACATTTTCAGTATCACATGATCCTTCAGAAATATATATATATATATATATATTATATTATTTTTTGTATATTAGTGTTTGTTTGCATCCCTGTGAATATCGTATGATATCAGGTCATGTTGTTGTTTAGATGAACAGCACTCGTGGGACTTTGTGAGTGTGTGTATTTGCACATATCCATTATTCACCAGCAGGCTCCGTGCATGTACAGTCATCTCTTCGGGGCATTATGGGTGCTCAGGGTTCCACACGAGATGGCCCTTGAAGAATGTTCCTAGGAGTTCTCTGCAGAATCCTGTGATGAATTGCGTCTGTGGTCACATGTGAGGACTTTTCAATCGTCCTTGTCCACTCAAGAGCACTAACAGAGTCCTGCGTCGTGTGCGCTGCGGTCCCCTGCTGCCCCTCTTAATTTCATTGCCATTGGTTCTGTAGAAACATGAAGCATCTGAATCATGTAGGTCTGGTGCTTCTGTCGTGAGATGCATGAGGTGAGAGAGAGAGATAAAACCAGAGTTTGGTGAATGGCCTGAAGGCATTTGACACCAGGGCCATGTGGAAAATGAGCTCTGGCTGGGAGAGGTAATGACTCACAGAAGAGAAGAGCTTGTTTCTGTTCACCATGCCCTCCTGGACACACACACACACACACACAGAGAGAGAGAGAGGGAGCTTGATTCTCTCACAGGATATGTACCACACCATGACATATCTTAATTTTAACTTGTGTGTGTGTGTGTGTGTGTGCTGAAAACCCCAGGTCAGACACATGTACCTGGGTGTTTCTTCAACTTTTGGTAATTTTAAGTATTTATTTCTTCATCTTTCTTTTTGTTATACAAGGGTCTCATTAAAATGAATGTGTAAACCTTTTTACTGTGCTGCAATAATTTATTTAGCTACATTTTGTTAAAAAAAACCTTTTGTATAGATAAATAATTACTGTTTTACCCAGATTTTTAATATTAAACTACACAAATCCATTATACAAATACGAATTATACACACTACTGTTAAAATGAATACACTGCTGTTTAAAAATGTGGGGTCAGAATTACGATTGTTTTAATGTTTTTTTTTAAAAAGAAGTCTCTTTTGCTCACTAAAACTGAATTTATTTGATTAAATTATAGTAAAACCAGTAATATTATAGACTGGGTAAACCCAGCCTGATCTGCCGGCGATTTGATTTCGCCCTGCAACTCAGGCTGGAAACCTGTACATTCATTTCTACTGCTTCTGTTACACTTTTGCGGGAACCAATCAAAGACTGGCTTATCCACCTGGCGCGCTTTTGGCGGGTTTAACACGATGACGGATAGAGAAGCGATGGATCGATGCTCGTTGATCACGCATCTTGTGGTCTGATTGGTTGAAGGACTATCCAATTGCATACAGAATCATTTGAATTATTCTCATTGATCACGCCTCTTGTGGTCTGATTGGTTGAAGGACTATCCAATTGCGTACAGAGTCATTTGAATTATGCTCGTTGATCACGCCTCTTGTGCAGTAGAAAATACAGAGCAGACTCCCCAGACCAATGTTCAATCTTAAATTGAGCTTGGTCTGGTGATAGGCAGACAAGTAATATTATGTAATACTATACAATTTGAAATAACTGTTTGTAATATATGTAATTTATTTATTTATAACTGTATTGTTTATATACTCTACACTTATGTACATGATATTTCAGAAATTATTCTAATATGCTGATTTAGTGTATATTATAAACCATTTTTTTATTGTATCATTATTATAAAAGAACTGAATGTTTTTTTTTCACATTACAACTGTCCCTTAGTCCCAAGCATCATTAGACGAAAGAATGTCCCTTTTTTTGTTCTTCTTTTTTCAAATGTTAGTGTAACATATGTATCCAAGGAAACGACAGTGTCAGTGAAGACCTTGAGATTAAATACAAGATGTGATGTGTGAAGAAAAAAAATCAAGTCTACTTTTGTTATGCGTGATTTCAAGCTGGAATTTTGTCAGATTATGCAAAAAGTGTAAAACAAAAAGTCTGTGCATTTAGAATGCATACAATTCTAGTTGTCAAATGAGCCTTAGCAAGACAAAAGGGTCATCTATTTTCTTCCAAAATATTCTCAGAACGTCTCTCAGATCCAGCCAGCGTTTCACCTTGCATGAGAGCCAAACGATAACACAACTGACTGGAGGCAGGCTTTTGTTGCTCAGGACCATCTTTACTTTTGGTGGAAAGATGTGGAATGGGGCCAGATTTGGCACCAGCTCTAGCACCTCACCATGCTGGTGTAAAAAATAAATGAAAAGTGGTATAAAAAACAAAAAAAGAGAAACTTCTCATGTAGGTCTCTTTCAGCTGCTTTCCCGATGTGAGAGAAAGAAACGGCTGCATTCACGTTCATGTCATTTTCATTTGAAATGAAACATTAGCCTTCAGTTCAGCTCAACCTTTTTTTCATAAATCTTGAGACCGATTCTTCTGAGTAATGCAATTTGAAAATGTAGCAGACAGTTTCTAGGTACATACAAAGTTGAGCAGCTGAGGTTACATCCGAATGTATTCAAGGACAAGAAGATATCTGTACTGTACATGCAAGGACAAGTGCCAGTGGTGACATTTAAGCTTTTTGCAGAAACGCACGCAAACTCTAACTCATCTGCGACTGACATTCGACTGGCTATTTTCTCTGGGAGGCGAGTGATATGCTGCTTTATTAATTGCTCTTGAAATATTAAAACGGCTCCATCACACATGAAATATTAATTAATTTTCGCTGAGATCATCACAGCTAAATATTTCCTTGTATTGTTGTACATGAGGGGTGAGGGATATGGCGTGGGAAGGAAAAGACAGCACGGTAAACAGAGACGCCGGCCCTGAGTGATAAAGACCCAGCATTCCTCTCTTACACCATCCATTCGTCTCTCTCGCTCTCTCTCTCTCTCGTCTTCTTGTGAGCATTATTAATCTAAATGGTTGATGAATTCACAGAAAAATTTGTGTGTTTAAAAAAAATTATATTTGAGGTTTTGAGGTTGGCATGTAATTACTCGTCTGCAACTGGGAAAAGATTTACACAAAATTTCAGAACAAAAACTTTTTACAATCGCATGTTTAAGTCCACAGATCACCAAATTTAACACTTAAGATCTATTAATATTGATTAGGGAAAGAATGTGGTAAAGTTATCACATTTATCAATACTAGATTGATGCTTTTCTAGTTGCCCACAAAAATGTATTTACTTGAATAATATATGAACCTGGTCATCCGTCACGGTTTTGGGTTTTGTCATGTGTTCCTGTTTGTTATGTGCTCCATTGTCATGTTATGTTCTCATTAATAAAGCTAAGTCAATATACTCTGCAATGGTTCCAGGAATGTCACTTTCAGGCATTAAGTAATCCCAGTGATCATCAAGTCCATTGCGAAAAATGCCCTTGAGGGCAACGTCATTGAAATCTACCTGACCTGCTGACAGAGTTCACAAAAGTCCTTGGCATATTCCTCATTGCGCCGTTTGCCTTGACGAAGGCGAAGGAGGACAACTGCTGGGTCCATTATTTAGGATCGAGTATTCTTTAAAAGATTCCACTGAAGGAGAGCGTAGTTGAAGAACCAAAGTGCTGTTTATTTACAAAACAAGGACTTGACCTGAACAGACTTGACCTGAACAGACTTGACCTGAACAGACTTGACCTGGACAGACTTGACCTGGACAGACTTGACCTGGACATGGACAGACTTGACCTGGACAGACCTGACCTGAACAGACTTGACTTGAACAGACCTGAACAGACTTGACCTGAACAGAATGGACCTGAACAGGCTTGATCAGAACAGACTTGACCTGAACAGACCTGAAAAGACTTGACCAGAACAGACTTGATCTGAACAGGCTTGACCTGAACAGGCTGGAGCTGAACAGACTTGACCTGGACAGACTTGACCTGGACAGACCTGACCTGGACAGACCTGAAAAGACTTGACCAGAACAGACTTGATCTGAACAGGCTTGACCTGAACAGGCTGGAGCTGAACAGGCTGGAGCTGAACAGGCTGGAGCTGAACAGACTTGACCTGGACAGACTTGACCTGGACAGACTTGATCTGGACAGACTTGACCTGGACAGACCTGACCTGGACAGATCTGAAAAGACTTGACCAGAACAGACTTGATCTGAACAGGCTTGACCTGAACAGGCTGGAGCTGAACAGGCTGGAGCTGAACAGGCTGGATCTGAGCAGACTTGACCTGGACAGACTTGACCTGGACAGACTTGACCTGGACAGACTTGACTTGAACAGACCTGAACAGAATGGACCTGAACAGGCTTGATCAGAACAGACTTGACTTGAACAGACCTGAAAAGACTTGACCAGAACAGACTTGATCTGAACAGGCTTGACCTGAACAGGCTGGAGCTGAACAGGCTGGAGCTGAACAGGCTGGAGCTGAACAGGCTTGACCTGGACAGACTTGACCTGGACAGACTTGATCAGAACAGACTTGAGCTGAACAGACTTGATCTGAACAGGCTTGATCTGAACAGGCTTGACCTGAACAGGCTGGAGCTGAACAGGCTGGAGCTGAACAGACTTGACCTGGACAGACTTGACCTGGACAGACCTGACTTGAACAGACCTGAACAGACTTGACCTGAACAGGCTTGATCAGAACAGACTTGAGCTGAACAGACCTGAACAGACTTGATCTGAACAGGCTTGACCTGAACAGGCTGGACCTGAACAAACTTGACCTGAACAAACTTGACCTGAACAGACTTGACCTGAACAGACTTGATATGAACAGACTTGACCTGAACAGACTTGATCTGAACAGACTTGACCTGAACAGACTTGACCTGAACAGACCTGAATAGACCTGACCTGAACAGACTTGACCTGAACAGACTTGACCTGAACAGACTTGACTTGAACAGACCTGAACAGACTCGACCTGAACAGAATTGACTTGAACAGACCTGGACAGACTTGACCTGAACAGACTTGACCGGAACAGACTTGACTAGAACAGACTTGACCTGAACAGACTTGACCTGAACAGACCTGGACAGACTTGACTAGAACAGACTTGACCTGAACAGACTTGACTAGAACAGACTTGACCTGAACAGACTTGACTAGAACAGACTTGACCTGAACAGACTTGACCTGAACAGACTTGACCTGAACAGACTTGACCTGGACAGACTTGACCTGGACAGACTTGACCTGAACAGACTTGACTTGAACAGACCTAAACAGACTTGACCTGGACAGACTTGACCTGGACAGCCGTTTACAGGGAAAAATACTCGACAAGGCAACAAGGCAAACATGAGGGCAAAAGTACACAGACTAATGACTAAAGACATACATGTGAACAATCAAGACAATGAACCAATGACAGAACTGAACTGAGAACACATGACAAAAACAACCAATGAGAACATAACACACAAGGACAAGGGAATCACATGACAATGGAGCACATGGCAGGATCACATGACAAACAGGAACACATGACAAAACCCAAAACCGTGACATCATCTGAAAGATTTTCAAGTTTGTTATAAAAAAAATACATATTTATAATTTCTTCAATATAATTTATTTATTTTATTTACTCTTAAACACATTCAAATATAGTAAAACAGGTTTCAAACAGGGTCTCACGTTGACTTTGACATATTGACATTGGTCCCTATATATTATTCAGCCCCTCCTTCAATGGAAGTGGTTTCACGGTTTTTATTATCCACCAGGCAAAAATCGTTAGCACAATTCCTTAATTGTTTAAGCCCCTAAATATAAGCTGTAATAATGAAGATGCTTATCTTAGAAAACATAATAATGATACTAATAATAATGCCTTTTTTTAGATAATTGAAAACCTCCGGTAAAGTGTTTCATGCTAACAGAGTTTTTAATGTCTTTGTCAGAACGCCATTCGGAATAGGCCACAAGGCTTCTACGATGACTGATAAAATGTCCTTTCCGCAGCCCCGCTGGAATCTGATAAAACTCTTAAAATCTATTTTCGGTAGCTATTATTGTGTCTTGTGTGGCTGCCCTGTAGTCTCCTCTATGCATGTGTGTGTGTGTGTGTGTTTGTAGGTAGGGAATTTAATAGTTCCACTGAGGAGCTAAGCAGTGCCATCATCAAGGAGAACACCACAGCTCGACGCCGCTGCACAATGCCCTTGATTTCTTTGCATGTGTCTTTGTAAGTGAATGAGTTTCGGAGAATAACAGGGTGAGCGTGTGAACCACACTCCATTATTTTAATTGCAACATATTTCAGCGACAAAGACGCCTTCGGTGCTTTTTTGCCCTCTCACATCAAGGTCTGTCTTTAGCTCCACCCCACCTCTCACCTCGCTTCTCCTTTCAGGCAGGTAGTGTATTAATGGTCCAGGTTTTAATGTCCTTGTATTTTATAATGATTCGAAGGCAAAGTGGTCTTACATTGTTAGTACGGGACCCTTTCTTTAAAGAATTAAAATGCCTAAACTAATGGATGTTTAGAATTGTTTTAACAGCCACAAAGATTTGTGTGCGTGTCACGGAACGATTGGTGCAAATTCTCTACTATGGATCTGTGGTGTTCATGTGGGAGATCTGATTATGCCTCTTTTGTTCCAATAATTTCTTTAAAATCAATGAGAGAGAAGTGCCAAAAAGCTTGAAAATAAAATTTGAAGTCGACATGAAATTAAAGCTGCTGTCCGTAACTTTTTTTGTGTTCAAGATTTACAAAAATTATATAATGAGAATGTACAACATGTATCCATTCTCCAAACCGTGTTTTTGTCTTACCCTGAATCATTATGGTATACTTATAATAAGTGTTTACATGTGGACTATTTCAGACCGGTCTGGTAGGAACTGCTGCGGAGGAGCACCGTCCCTGTGTGACTCGCCATAGACATAAAAAGAGAAAAGTAGATCCGGCTGCAATGTTCTTCCACAAGACACATGCAGTTCTGTTCATTAACCGCTAGAGCGCAAAAAGTTATTGACTGCAGCTTTAAATCTGACCATTTATAAGCACGTTTATGCAATGTTGGAATTAGAACATTAGAAAATTCTCGTAGAACTCGAAATTACAACTTGTAAACTCAAAATGTTAGTGCCTTAGCAGTAAAACAGAGTTAAGCATTTATTTCATAATATATCTGTTTAATAATTACTATAATTTACTTGTTAATGTTTTCATAATCAAAGAATAATCTGAAAATAAATGAAAGATCAAGGGCCCTATCATACACCCGGTGCAATGTGACGCCAGACGTGACGCAAGTGTTTTTTGCTAGATTCAGCCCAACGCAGTCATCATCACGTCCAGCGCCACGTTGTTTAAATAGCAAATGCACTCGCGCCCATCTGTTCACCCATGGGCATCTGGTCTGAAAACCAGGTGTGTTCAGGCGCATTGTTGGAGTGTTGCTATTTTGAGGAACTGAAAACGACTGCGCCATTTACCAACAAAAACCTGCTCTAAAGTCAATAGCGCAGTAGTTTTTTGGGCGCGTTAGTAATGTGTGCCTATAGGTGGGTCACGAACATGCCAAATATTACAAATAAAAGGATTACAATGTAAAAGATTAATATTGTGTACATGAAGATAAAATCGCCTTCATGTCATAATGGATAGTCATTGGATGTATCAGAATGACCTTTTTGCAGTAATTACGGATGAAATTGGCTACTTTTTTAACCAATCGTGGCAACACACACATGTATTCAAACTGAATCGATAGGTTGAGGGTCTATATTACGCCATGTAAATAGCGAATCCGCCATGACGCAAGCACAACTGGCTTTTAAAGGGAATGGGAGATGAGACTCTGATTGGTTTATTGCACGTTATGCCCAAAACACACCCATGACTCATTAAGAGACTAGGTACAACCGTTTTGGACCATGTGCCTGGCCACGCTGACTGTTTTTTTCCGCAGTTAAACTAGCAAAAGTGGATTCGGACACACCCTAAGTGCACCTGGGCCATGCGCTTCAGACCATGAGCTCAGATCGTTAAAATAGGGCCCGTAAAGTTTAAAGGTGCAGTAAGTTCAGAGGAACAGTTTCACTGTTGATATTTGAAATTGACACCCAAACAAACACAACCCTCCCTTCATTATCAATAAAGAACACACTTTGCAACACAGGCAACAACTAACAACTGGCGCAAGTGTAACGGAGGCCAGCTAGTGAAAGCTTTGCAGGTAAACCTCATTCCCCTGGCCTCAAGAGGCACACTAGTAACTGGCGCTAGAGACTGTGGTCTTTAGCGTCCTTGTTAGCACGTCAGCCTCCCAATGCTTGTGATGCGCGCTCGAGTCCCGCTCAGAGCAGGGCGAGAAGGATCGAAGGGGTCACATTGGTGCCGTGACCCAGGTGGGAGTGAGGTTTAGGTGGGTGAGTGTAAACCTCATTCCTCTGATCCCAAGAGGCGTTCTAGCGACTGACACTAGAGACTGAGGTCTTTAGCAACCTTATTAGTGCGCCTGCCTCTCATGCCCGAGAAGGCGGTACGAGTCCTATTCAGAGCGGGGCGAGTAGGACCGGTAGGGGTCACACAAGTTTGGATGAATCAGCTACAACTACAAAAGCATATCTTGGTTACTCATATATTGAGAAGAAACAAAGCAACCACTGCATCCATTTTCAGGCGTTTCCACTCTCTAAGGTCTCTCTAAGGTGGAAAGCTTTTCTAATATTAATGCGGATCCTGAAGCTCTTGCCTGATCGTAACCCTTCTTTTTACAATTATATTCCTTGGACATTTTCCTCTTTGGTAATATCTCTCTTTCCACAGTCATTCTACAAATGTCCGGTTTGCTCACACTCTCCTCCCCCATCATGAGCGTGTACGTCCCATATTGCGAATAGGCTACAAGAGTGTTTTGGTGCTTGGTCTGATCGGTCCCTGACAATTTCTTTTTCCTCCTATTTACACAGCCAGGACTATGTACAAACACAGCACATACACAGCAGACATCTCGCAAATAGTCACAAAATTGTTTGTTCAGGTGTTGATTTCAATTTTGATTAAATCCCGTGCTGCACCTTTAACTATTTACTGTCCTGCTAAATAAACTATATGTTTATTAATATTACATTTGCATAACGACTGTTACTTCTTGTGTTGTGGTTTTGTCTATTGATTACTCAATTTACTCCGATTCATCTTGCCATTTAATAGTGTTACCATGGAAACCCATGATTCCAAGTCCAAGGATGTGAACAGCTCAGAGTAGAACGTCCCGAGTTGTCATCTAGTAATCATGGTAATTACTGTAATTACGACATGGCGTGAACGCAGCATTACTGTTAGGCCTTAAGTCAACGTGAATTGACAATCGAAAAACATTTGATTTCCATGATGTGTCATTTGTTGGAGTGAAATAGGATATTCAATGAGAACAAATTTAAGACAGGGCTTTATTATATCCATCTGGATTTGATTGGATTGTGAAAAGTGGGCATTGCCATTCCTAATGCAAGTTTGCGAACAAATTACTTATTACATTATGTAATATTATGGAGCAATTTTCTTTGGAATAACATGCAACTATAAATCATTCATAAGAAATAAATAACTGGGCTCTTTTTTGAATACGTATTCTCTGTCTTAATATGAATAATGGTTCATCTGTACATGTTATTCGAAAGGAAAATAAAATATTTCTGTTTTCTTTGCCAAGTTTTAACAATTTTCTGCACCTCTGAAATTGCTTTATTTTTGGGGTCATTCCTGGGATTTGGTGCCCTTAGTGTCCCCAGGAAAGATCATGATGTTACTGCCTTAAAATGTTGAACAGTATCCGTTTTAAAGTCTTAGTCATAAATAACACCATTTGAACTCTAAGCATATTGAAGTTGATTCAAAAAATAATTTGAGACATTTTACAGCATTTCACTGCACCATATATCATAAATAAATACAACACTTGATTTTTCACTTGTCCCCCCCCCAAAATGTACATTATTGGGTATACAGTATCAGTAATGATAAATATCCATCCATACATCCATGCATCCATACATCCATGCATCCATGCATCCACCCATCCATCCATCCATCCATACATACATACATACATACATACATACAGTACATCTATACATACATACATACAACCATACATGCATGCATCCACCCATCCATCCATCCATCCATCCATCCATACATACATACAGTACATCTATACATACATACATACAACCATACATACATGCATGCATTCATCCATACATACATACATGCATACATACATACATCCAACCATCCATCCATCCATCCATCCATCCATACATACATACATACATCCATACATCCATACATCCATACATACATACATACATACATACATACATACATACATACATACAGTACATCTATACATACATACATACAACCATACATGCATGCATCCACCCATCCATCCATCCATCCATCCATACATACATACAGTACATCTATACATACATACATACAACCATACATACATGCATGCATTCATCCATACATACATACATGCATACATACATACATCCAACCATCCATCCATCCATACATCCATACATCCATACATACATACATACATACATACATACATACATACATACATACATACATCTATACATGCATGCATGCATACATACATCCATCCATACATCCATTCATCCATCCATCCATACATCCATACATGCGTGCATACATACATCTATACATACATACATACATACATACATACATACATACATACATACATACATACATGCATACATGCATACATACATACATACATACATACATACATACATACATACATACATACATGCATACATGCATACATACATACATACATACATACATACATACATACATACATACATACATGCATACATACATACATACATACATACATACATACATACATACATACATGCATACATGCATACATACATGCATACATACATCCACCCACCCACCATTTGTCCACCCTGTTATTATTTTGTCCACTGTTATTATTTTGTCCACTCTGTTAAGCAGTTTCCTTTACAATAATGTCATAAAAATAGCAACAAAAAAATACTAATAAGTCAGTGACAATGAAAATGTATTGGATCATCGATAAAGTAGTACTTTAGAAAGTGAACAAAAACACCTTTTAGGCATATGTATCTGAAAATGAAAAATATATATATAAAATAATTTATTAGCTGATATGCTTTTATAGGAACAAAGGGACATGAGCTGTCTAAGAAAATGTACACAATGCCCATAAAGTAGAATCGTAAGGCTTTTTAAACTGTTGTTCAATTGTCCCTAACAGGGTGGACATTTTTTGATCTACCATTTCATTGATTTTGTTTAATAATTATTTTTTCAAACGTTTTACATAACCATGTTATAATTACCACACACATAAAAACTTGTTGTCCAAAAGGCACCGAAATGGCCCTTTTGCTACCTGTTCCTTTCACAATCACCTTGACTTTCAAACTTCCAGTTTTTAAATGCTAAATATTCTTTCACTCAAAAATGGTGACCTTACAGAAGTAAGATGGGTTGCCAACACAAGAAATAGAAGAGTTTCTGTTCATTTTGAACCATCGCAGAAACTATCAGCCAGTCCTGGCGTGAGTAAAGGTTGTGATTGTTCCCTTTGGGTGCCGCAGTGTGACAATCTGTCCAACGTTACATTTACCTGTCATAGAAAAGATCCATGGCTCTTGACCTTCACACCTGAGGCTGCGACCTCTCTGTGTACGGTGGGAAGTTCATTAGACAGGGTGACCTGGAGGTCGAGAGTGCGTCAGAGCCATTTGTTCTGACTGGAGCTCCACGCTGAGCCGCTGATTGTGAACGATCAGTCCGACCTGCTCTCTGCTGCCCCACCACTGGCCGGAATTTATCACCCTGCCTAGAGGCCAATGACAGCCATGATGAGAGCCACGAGGACCATCAGTCACACTGGCTAGGACATCAACAACCGTGAGCGTGTGTCTCAGAACACAAAAAGGAGAGCGCAGCCTAATGTTCACAGCACGCTACGATTGCCTCATCTCACAACTGCCAGCACTGCATTCGTAAAGTCTACGCTACGTTTTACAGCCAAAACACATAGCAAATGCATTAATAAAAGATCTCATAGAGGAAAACACCTCATGGGAAGAGGCCAAGGTCATGCTTTCTGTTGATTTATTTATTTATTTGCCCTTTCAGAACTTTGCCAGGCTTTCCGGCTTCATCTTCAGTATCATCTAATGATCGGCCGGGTAATTTACTGCTTTCACGCACCTCCATCCGTCTCTGTCCTGGGTGGCCGGTTGGCATGAGTGATGTGCCGTTGCGCTGGTAACGGTAGTACACGGGCACTAAGGTTCAGCGCTCAACCGCCACACCTTTTAATTCCTTCCTCTGATGTATTAGCTTGCCGGAAACCAATTCTGGTTCTCGAATTGAGCTCTAAATCATCGAATCACTCGGTCGGCAACCTGCGATTTATTACGCGCGTCAGATAAAAAGGTAAATATATCATGGATGTAAATAAATTAGAGGTTTGTGATCACGTAACTAAATATTGTATCGACAGGTGTTGTTATTCTAGGCTTTGAAGGAGGTGATTGATGAAAAGGAGTCCGACGCCTGGATTTTCTCGGCCTTCAAGTGGTCTTTGAAGAGATTCTGTCTTTAGCTTTAGAAAACACCCCTGAACAACATCATGTGTTCTCTGACAGGCCTTTTTGCAATTTTCTCAATGAACCGCTGAGGAATGCATATGGAATACGTCTTTCTTTTCATCTGTATATATAGTGACATATTACATACTATAGTACATAGTACATATTATATATTGTGTATAAACACCAATCAGGAAAAACATTATGAACTAATATTGTATTGGTCCCCCTTTTGCTGCCAAAACAGCCCTGACCCGTCGAGGCATGGACTCCACTAGACCCCTGAAGGTGAGCTTCAAGTCCTGTAAGTTGCGAGGTGGGGCCTACATGGATCGGACTTGTTTGTTCAGCGCATCCCACAGATACTCGATTGGATTGAGATCTGGGAAATATGGAGGCCAAGTCAACACCTCAAACCATTCCTGAACCATTTTTGCTTTGTGGCGGCGCTTTATCCTGCTGAAAGAGCCATAGCCACCAGGGAATACCCTTTCCATGAAAGGGTGTACATGGTCTGCAACAATGCTTAGGTAGGTGGTACATGTCAAATTAACATCCATATGGATGACAGGACCCAAGGTTTCCCAGCAGAACATTGCCCAAAGCATCACACTGCCTCCGCCGGCTTACCTTCTTCCCATAGTGCATCCTGGTGCCATGTGTTCCCCAGGTAAGCCACGCACACGCACCCGGCCATCCACGCGATGTAAAAGAAAACGTGATTCATCAGACCAGGCCGCCTTCTTCCATTGCTCCGTGTTCCAGTTGTACTGGACAGGGGTCAGCATGTGCACCCTGACTGGTCAGCGGCTATGCCGCCCCATACTCAACAAACAGAGATGCACTGTGTATTCTGACACCTTTCTATCAGAACCAGCATTAACTCCTTGAGCAACTTGTCAAACTCGCTCAAATTTTCCTGCTTCTATCACATCAACTTTGAGGACAAAATGTTCACTTGCTGCTTAATATATCCCACCCACTAACAGAAGCTGTGATGAAGAGATAATCAGTGTTATTCACTTCAGCTGTCATAATGTTAAGATTCAAGATTCAAGATTCAAGAGTTTTATTTGTCACATACACAGTTATATACACAATATACAACTGGCAGTGAAATGTAAACAGGTCCGCTCCATGGACAGTGCAAATAACAGTTACTTGTTATGTCTGATCGGTGTGTATATATATATGCTTAATTATCATAAAAAATGATTTACTAAAGAAAAAAAATCGTAATAGCTCTAAACATAGGATCTATTTTTTTTCATAGGATTAGATTTTTTTTTTTGTTTGTCTCCTTTGATTTATGGGTTATAACTATGTTCCAGACAATCCTGGCATATTTTGTAGGATTCATCCAAAAACTAGATTCTGCAAACAAAGATTGAAACTGTATTGATATATCAAAATGAAATTCAGAAATGAGGCATAGTTTTCTTTTACAGCCAAAACACATAATAAATGCATCAATGAAATATCTCATAGAGGAAAACACCTCATGGGAAGAGGCCAATGTCATGCTTTCTGTTGATTTATTTATTTATTTGCCCTTTCAGAACTTTATCAGGCTTTCCGGCTTTAGTTATCATCCAATGATCGGCCGGGTAATTTACTGCTTTTTCACGCACCTCCATCCGTCTGTGCAAAATATCATCCTTCTTCTTCTTTTTTCCTCCTTTGAAACTGACATGAAGTGGGACCTGGTCTTGTTTTTTGCGAGATTCTCCCTTCTATTTTCAAATGAGCTTTATTGGCAACTTGAGTTAAGTAGGCAAACTGTGTAAAACTAACATTAGCAGTCATTAGGAGAAGTCTGGCTTTGCAGTCTCATGGGAGAGTCGTCCAACTCTTGACAACTCAGATTTCATGTGTTTGTATAAGTGTGTGCGTGAGGAGAAAAGTGCCTGGAATATAGAGGAGAGGCGCTACACTCCCCATTAAAATAGAGGTGTGGGCACATAGTGCGGAAGATGAAAAAAACGCTGTATCATCCCTCCAAGCAGATCGAAAGAGTGAGAGAAAGCAGGGATGAGAGGACGAGAAAAGCAGAGAGAGAGAGAGAGAGAGAGAGAGAGAGAGAGAGAGAGAGAGAGAGAGAGAGAGAGAGTGCAGACTGTCAGGGCCTGTCAGGGAAGCAGAGCTCCTGTCAGATCGACACGAGCCCAGCTGGCCCTTCGGTGGCCCGTGGTGTCACTGTCAGCAAGAGCGGGCTGGTGGTCTCGTCACCGTGGCAACTGACAGCTGGGATCCCGGGCCGAGCTGGAGCAGCTATCTGAATCCACTCACCTCCGCACAACACAAGCACTTCATTATCAGCTCTCCCCATCTCCCCCCGTCCCACCGCAGCAGGCCATTTTTCTACGACTACCATAACTTTTTTATTCTCTGCCTTGTTGTTTTAGTGCTTTTATTCTGGAACATTCCAAACACCAAAATTTCACTGCTATTTTCTTTCACTTTTGAGTTGCAAACCAGATCTGTACTATCAGAATTAAGTGTGTAGAAGCATGTGCACAAACTACTAAGCCACAGATCTGACTCTTCTTCCAGTAGATATTTCATATTATATTACTATTAATTATATTGATGTAGCTCAAGAATATTCAAAAAAAAATTGCAATTGGAATTTAATCATGGAGTAAAATTAAATAGCTATAAATAAACAACTTGTTGACACAGTAGCGTTGTCTTATTTCCTATGCACGAAGCCCCTTAAAGCTGCACTATGTAACTTTTCCGTCCGCTAGAGGTCGCCTGTTCAAAACAAAGGCGTAGTTTGATGACGCCACGTTTGAGCGCAGAATCTTGGGACATGTGGTCTTCACCTCACAGCCGGTGGAAAATAATCCAGATAGGACTCGGGCAGAAATCATTTTCATATGATTATTAACGTTACTGTAGTCTGAAGCAGAACAGGACCGAGTGTTGTGGAGCTGACAAAGGCCGGCGATTGTTAATAAGATGAACGCAACACACGCCTCGCGAGCAGCGGGACTTTTATTATGACACCGCCGCCACTTCCGCTTTTCCGGTTGTATGAGGTAACGCAGCTCTGTTTATCATATTAGACACATCTGAGTGTGTTAATGATGTTATGACGTTACTCTGTGCGTTCGCTCGGCGGCTGCTATGACACTTGTTCACACTGCAGTGAGAGTAAAGCGTTTCTGCAAAATAAAACCGGAAACCGAGGGTAACGCAGATATGATGTCATCGACAGGCGACTCCCTCACACGTCCTGGTTCCTTGGTTAAAATAGCAATTTCTCACGATTTACAAATAGTTGGAAACATTTGGGATATTCTAAGTACTCAACTGAACAAAATATAAAACACTGGCCTATTGGTTTCTGGACATTTTACTGAAAAAAATGTACATAGTGCACCTTTAAGGATCATGGTGATGGGGAAAAAAATAGTTATTAATATTTCAATTCAACTTTTGCATTCACTTTTACGCTCCCCTGAGAAATTTGTGTTTGGTCTGAAAACTCATACGCTCTCTCACAATACGTTTGCATATTTTTGTTTGTCCATTACCATGTTCCCTTAGGTGCTCTGAACCTATGAAACAAAAAGTTTGTCACGGAAGGCTTTTTTTGGGGGATTTAGTTACATCACAGCTAGGAACCATAATTTACTACTCCCTTGTTGGTTGCCAGTGTTATTGTGGGAGGGACGTGCTCATTCTAGACATTTGACTGGACAAAAATACGCGTAGTGCACAATAAATCATCAATATTTTAGCTCTGTTGTCGCAGAAAGGAAAAATTGTTGTATGTGTAACACATGGTAAGAGTATGTTTAGCTGATGTTTAGGAGGTCACTAGCATGTAGGTTAGCTTCAAATCTAACAAACATTAGCCCCTTCCACACAGCAATCCCATTAAATGACCATAACATTACCAGAATTACGTAAATACACCTATTCGCTGTTCACTTTTTACTGTTAAGAGACTATTCACTCATCAGCACCAAAACACCATAAATTCTGTGATGTCAGTCATCGGAAATCAAGCGTGACTTTGGTGATCGCGGAATCGCGTCCATCCATGACGCGATTCCGCCTCATTCACGCGTCCAGTTCATGCGAATGGCGCAAATCCGATGCGAATTGAGCGTCTTGCGCGAGTGGTGCTTTTTGTGCATTCACGCATTTGAAGCGAATTCGCGCCTGATGCCCGAGTTGAAAAATCTGAACTTTGGCGTCAATTCTCGCAGCGTTAACCAATCAGGAGCCTGCTTGCTGCTGTCACGTGGTAAAGTGACGTGATGAGAAACCCTGCATAATTTAAAAATACTACTTTTGTGTCACAAAATGTAGTTTTAAGACTTTTTCAGGTGAAAATGTAGTTGTTTAAAGCTCAAATCTGTGGTTTATTTATAAAGAGCGCCTATTTAAAAAAAGAGTTGTGAGATCCAGGCGATCACCGGGCACTCAGTGCTCATTAACCCCGGCGAGAGCAGCCTTTCCTCGGCTTGTCCTTCTGACGTTTGCCGCTGGCTCTGATGTCCTGTAGTGGTTCTTCTTGTGTGGATCTAACGGGCGATCTTTGCTCTCATGAATCTATAATTTGTTGTCTGCCAAATCGTTTTGACTGAGGGCAAAGAGAAGTTTCATAACTTTATTTTTTAAGGATATTTAAATATACATGCAGTGAAGATAATGTAGGAGTTGCCTGGACCACATTTGTGTGGCTATTAATGTTTAATATATATTTTTAATGAAAATGAAAAGAGGCAGAGTGGTGTTTTATGACATATTTCTCCTGGAGCGCCTTGAACGCGAGTTTATTTCGCTTCAAACGCTCGATTTATACACGCAAATGGATTAACAATTTTCAAGCGTCCAACTAGACGCGATTTTGACGCTCTATTCGCTTTTGGTGTGAATGCAGATTTGGAAACGAAATCTAAAAGTAGAATTTTTTTTTTTAAAGCAGCAGAACTTACTGTAAACAGCATGGAGTAATCACGTCATCTTTATAAAAGCTTTATTATAGGCCCAAAGCATACTTCTTACGTCAGTAAGTTCAGACCTCGCACGTGCTCATAAGAGCCACAAAACTTTCATTTTGATGTCAGAGGATAGGTCAAGATTAGCACAGAGGAAAACTCTCTCCGATCTACTCTCATGAGAGTGCAGTAGCAGGAACGGATGATGCTTTAACTGCTGATGAATAGCATAAACAGCATGTTTGTGTGGAGGTGCTGGCAGTCAGAAGGTACACGTGTATAGTGTAGGCCGGAGGGTGGAGGGGGTGCTTGACGTCGGCCCCAAGGCGGCATGATGAACTGCTGCAATGTGGCTGCGACCCTCCTGTCCTTGCGCGAGCTCCCCGGTGTAATTAAAGCTCTTAAAGATGAGAAATCATTCACCTTTAATTAATCAATGTGCCTCAGATGGGCCTGACTCGAGGGAGACGCTGGAGCTGGAAATAAATGGGTGTGGATGTGTTGGGGACTTAAAAACACAGACCACACATGCACACGCTTAAAAACACACTTTTACTCTGGCAGCATTTAGTCATTTTTATCCTTGTGTGCACGTAAACACGCTAGGCTAATGCTAACACACTCGCGGCTTCTCACACACATTCATCACGCGCGCAGCCGCACACAGGTAGTTTCGTTTAGCAGATGTTTGGCTCTGTTAATGACCCGTTTGTGCATGGCGGATTTGGGATTATCTCTCATGCCCATACTAGCACTGAACATGTGGATCAAATTAGCGTAATCTCACCCAGCAAATCCATGAAGGAATTAGGATTTTCTGCACCCTGATCACACTCAAATTTAGCCTGACCCGAGGGCTACAGTTCAGCTGGAGACTCTGGACAGGTTCTAGATATAATACTGACACGCTCAAGCCTAAATGAACAGCCTTTTAAGACTCAGTTGGTGATCACATGCAGATATGACCCATTTAAAGCATGTGGATCTTAGTGATTTAAATGGTTGTTATGGCTTATTTAGTAGAGTCAGTATCTATCTATCTATCTATCTATCTATCTATCTATCTATCTATCTATCTATCTATCTATCTATCTATCTATCTATCTATCTATCTATCTATCTATCTATCTATCTATCTATCTATCTATCTATCTATCTATCTATCCATCCATCCATCCATCCATCCATCCATCCATCCATCCATCCATCCATCCATCCATCCATCCATCCATCCATCCATCCATCCATCCATCCATCCATCCATCCATCCATCCATCCATCCATCCATCCATCCATCCATCCATCCATCCATCCATCCATCCATCCATCCATCCATCCATCCATCCATCCATCCATCCATCCATCCATCCATCCATCCATCCATCCATCCATCCATCCATCCATCTATCTATCTAATATTTATTTGGCTGAATGAGTGTATTGTAACAGATTAGGTGTCTATCCTTTCGGCCATGTTACTGAATTGTTACTTTGTGTCTTTTCAGGACATTTCTCTGTTCCTTTGAGTATCTTTTTTAGGCAGCTTTGTGGCAGAAATAATTTTTTAAGTTAAATATAAGATAGTTTCTTCGGTCAGCATCTCTGACCTGATGTTTTACTGCAGTGGGAAGGACATTTTCAGTAATCCGTCCTTCGGATGAGACGTTAAACCAAGGTCCTGACTCTCTGTGGTCATTAAAAATTCCAGGATGTCCTTCGATAAAGAGTAGGGGTGTAACCCCGGCATCCTGGCCAAATTTGCCTATTGCCCCCTGTCCTCCTATTCATCCCCGTATAAATATATATATTAGGGATGCACGATATATCGGCAACATATCGTTATCGGCCGATAAATGATTATTTTTGATGTTATCGTTATCGGTCCAATAAGAAAATTTGACCGATATAGTAAAGCCGATAAATAATGTATTATTTCCTTCAGCTGAGACGGACGCGCTGTCCACCATGATGGGTTTGAATTGCTCTAAATATGTTTGGAATCACTTCGAAAAGGAAAATACAGTTATGTGCAACATGTGCAGCGCAAGTCTTCTATAATCTACATAAAATGATAATGAGAATAGAATAGGCTGTAAAAGAGCGTTGTGTTTCAGCGCGTTTGTTGAGGGAAGAGCGCGCCCACGGAGTTACACCTTCATGACGAGCACAGTCAAGTTCGCTTGTGCATTCACAGCCTTTTGTGCCATTGTAAGTTGTAATATTATATTTATTATTATTATGTGTATGTAATATCATATAGGATGCGTTTGGTTGAGTTAATAAACGATGCAGTAAAGCACTTCATTGTACCGGTCTTTAGCTTCAGCGCGCGCCCACGGAGTTACACCTTCATGACGAGCACAGTCAAGTTTGCTTGTGCATTCACAGCCTTTTGTGCCATTGTAAGTTGTAATATTATATTTATTATTTTGTGTATATAATCCCATATAGGATGCGTTTGGTTGAGTTAATTAACGATGCAGTAAAGCACTTCATTGTACCGGCGCGCGCATTTCAAACAGAAATGCACAGCATTAATAACTACTGGGACTGTCCTATACATAACACTGCAATGAGAATATTTCTGTTATAAAACATAGTGAATTCTCTGGGTTTAGTTGTTTTTCAGCGCGCTGTTGTGGGAAGCGTCAACAACGCATTCTGACCAGCACAGTCAAGTTCGCTTGTGCATTCGCGTCATTTTAAGCATATGTAAGTCGTAATATTACGTTTTTGTAGTATAAACATCTGATTAAAGTCATATAGGATGTGTTTCGTTAAGTCAATAACCCGCAGTGCTTCACTGTACCGGTGATCATCTTAAGTTTCAGCACGCTCTCAAACAGGGGAAGAGCATCCACAGGAGTTATAACCCTTCACCCATGCGTGATTTTGTGCTAATATAAGTTGTAATATTATATTTATTTTGTATAAATATCTGATTGTTCTCATATGATGCGTTTAGTTGTTAATTAAACTTCTAAGCGCTTCAGTTTATGGTTGTTCGTTCATTCTCTCCAGCTTCAGCGCGCTCTCAAACAGCAACATTATTCCTAATAGACTAGACTAATATTACAGATGTTTACTATTACTGTAATATTAAACATATTTTTTTTTCAAAAACACAGAAGCATTATTTTTTATAATTAGCAATTTTATTGTTCTCGTATAATTTCCATCAACAATATGGTTTGATTAAAACCATTTCTTTATCGTCTGTGCGGAGGTTATTTCATGCACTTGCATTCTGATTCTTTATTATGCAGCCTAAGTAATGCTGTTCAATTACTTGTTTGCATTATTTAGGTATATTATTTTTATTTTTTAGACAATATAATTTTGGTAACATTTTACAAATAAGGTCTCATTTTATTAATGCATTAACTATCATGAACAAACAGAGAGCAATAACCTTTGTTCTTTTAGTAATAAAATGTTTGTGTTTTGTAACAGTCCATTCACAGTTCATAACTAATGTTAAAAGACACAACTTTGGGTCTGAATATGTTGAGATTAACATGAACTAAAATTAATAAATCCTGTTGAAGTATTGTTCATTCATTGTTGGTTAACTAATACTAACAAAAATTAAACCTTATTGTAAAGTGTTAAAAAAAAAATTTGGCCATAGGAGTGTAAAATTAATTTGAAAAGGTAAGGAATCTCACACTGGTTCAAATAGGCTACTGTAGTGTATAGGTTTGATTTATGTTGAAGTGTTTGGGACATGGCTTTTAATGGTGAGCCTTTTGTTTTTGTAATCAGGCTCTCAGAGTTTATTAAAATTTGTATTTAGATTTATCGGCCAATATATCGGTTATCGGCTTTCAAATATTAAGAATTATCGGTTATCGGTATCGGCCAAAATGTTCATATCGGTGCATCCCTAATATATATATATATATATATATATATATATATATAATGATTGGCTTCATCACTCTGTCTCCTCTCCACCAATCAGCTGGTGTGTGGTGGGCGTTCTAGCGCAATATGGCTGCCGCCGCATCATCCAGGTGGTGCTGCACATTGGTGGTGGTTGAGGAGATTCCCCCATTCTATATGTAAAGCGCTTTGAGTGCCTAGAAAAGCGCTAGTTATAAATGTAACAAAATATAATGTACTTCTACGTCTATAGGGGGAGATTGTAAAGTACTGTGAATAATACTAAAAGTACTAAAAATACTTTTTATTTAATGAAGTATAGCCTTTAGACTAGATGTGACCAAGCATTTATATTTATATTTTTTATATATATATATAATATATATCTTAATTCAAATACACCTTCTACATTTCAATGAAAAAATAAAACCAAGAATGGTAAAACAGAACTATAAATTACAAATAAAGATATTCTTGGCAATGGCATGGTCACCAGAAATATCAACCTATAATAATAGTCCCATACAAGGATGAATTAGACAACCTTATACATATACTGTATGTGACCCTAGACCACAAAACCAGTCATAAGGGTCAACTTTTTTAAAAATTTAAATGTATACATCAGCTGAATAAATAAGCTTTCCATTGAATGTATGAATTTTTAGGATTGGACAATAGTTGGCCGAGATACAACTATTATGAAAATCTGGAATCTGAGGGTGCAAAAAAATCTAAATATTGAAAAAATATAATTTAAAGTTTTCCAAAGGAAGTCCTTAGCAATGCATATTACTACTTATAATACATGTTTGATATATTTACAGTAGGAAATTTACAAAATATCTTAATGGAACATAATCTTTACTTAATATCCTAATGATTTTTGGCATAATTTTGACCCATACAATGTATTATTGGCTATTGCAACAAATATACCCGTGAGACGCACGGCTGTTTTTTTGGTCCAGGATCACATATAATACACTAACACATTCCCAGAGGATGCATGAACTGATAGAATGTGCACATTAAATGCAATCCAAGTCACTTTGGATAAAAGCGTCTACCAAATGAGCAGAAGTAAATGAATGTTTATTTCATGTCAATCACAAGGCTAGTGAAAATGTGATCTCTCTTACACACATTGCCTAGTCAAACACGGCATCCATTGATCATTAAACGCTCAGTGTTGTATCCCCCCATTATTACACGACACTTCATCAAAATGGCCAGCGCAATTAAAACCAGGTCGTGAGAAAAAAAATTAGGCCGCGAAAAAAACTCTAAAGCACACATTGTCAGTTTCCTAAAAAACACAGGCAAATCCTCCTGTGTAGATGGCAGGCTGATTACTTTTCCCACAGAACACACATTCTGCAGACTTATTAGCTCCGAGCGTGTTTAATATGCGCCCTGCGGACGAGCTGTGACGCTCTGGAGTTTACTAAACGGGGAAAGAGTGCTCGGAATTAAAATACGGCAAAATGAGGAAGGGAAAGGGACAATTAGGAACATGGAGGCAGAAATAAGGAAGCCAGCAATGCAGTTAAGGACGGAGGAAACAAGATGGCCTGATACTACAAAAGAAGATGGATAGACACAGCAGAACTGTATCTAGTTAGAAAGGGGACGATCGAGATGAGGGGAGAGGTGATCAGAAACAGATGAATATTTTAAACTGAGAGAGAGAGAGAGAGAGAGAGAGACGTGCTTTCGCTGCAAGGCAGCTGGCAGGGCATTGCTCTTCTGTGACGAGTACGGTGCCAGTATTATCTCTCTTTCCCATCTCTCCTGCGAGTGTCCCGTGATGGATCGCTCCCCCGCCCGGAACCGGCTGCTTTATTGCAGATGTTTAGCAGTCTATAATTGAAAATCCGAGGGGAAATTATTGTTCAATCTCTCTTGCCGAATACCGATGCTATTGATCGGCTCGCGGAGCAGCTGGAAGTATAAATGATCTAATCAGAGTGCGCCGCATTGGTTATTCTGCATTTATTTCAACTTGAGCACAAGACAGAAATGTTCTATCAGAATAACAGTACTTCTTTTCTGACCGCATGGGGATTGAGGATGCTAAGACATAAACTCTCGAAGAGCCGGTCACTTTTGGCGTGACGTGTGGTACACTTTGCAGATTATGGACTTTTTTTCAAATTTCTTGGTTTGGAATACATACCAATATAGCAGGGTTGACCATAGCAAAGCATATTTTTTGCATTACCTTTTGCTCCAAGTTCCAACAATGACCAAAAAAATTGTGTAGAAACATTTTTTACTCAAAATAAAAAAACTCAAAACATACTTCAATCATCTTTGTTTCAGATTCAATAAAGTACATTTTAATTCAGTAACAAAATGTTGTGTTGTTCAAAGACACAATGGGTCTGCTATGGCTTTTGGAACTGTTGATGAAAAATGGAGCAAAAACTGACAATATTGAGTCTAAAATGTAACACAATATTAACTTCTGTTGAACTGCTGTATAAAAACAATCAGATTTGCAATTGTACTGATATTTGGAAAACCAGCACTCTTGTTCGTGTTATACATTACATAGTCTTTACTGGGTAAATTAAATATACATTTATTCTTATTAAAGTTACAAAAGTGATTCAGTCAAGCACAGTGAGAGATGTTCTCTCTTTTTTGTTGTTTGATTAGCATTAGTAACGACAGCAGGTCAATTTGGATGCTGTCACTTTAAGACCGGCTGCACAGATCCAATACACTAGACATTTCTCAACTGTTTACATTTACTTAAAGGGATAGTTCACCCTGAAATGAAAATAAAGCCATCTTTTACTCACCCTGCTGTTGTTCCAATGCCCTATATCTTTTTCGGACCTCAAAAGCATACATTTAAAAAAATTAAATTTGCAATGTCATGACAACATTGCGTGAGAGGCTGCTGACGGCTTGCACGTACTCACAGGAACGACCACAGAGTAACGGCCGAGTTCAGTATTTTGACTGAATAATATGGTTTCTTTCTCGCAAAACCTTATAGTATGCCTCCTGAACACTTTCCATATATGGTGGGCGTTTCATTGTATCATTGCTTGATACTTTTGTATCATTTTTGTAATGTTTTAGCCTGGTCGCTATTCAATGTTGTTACACGTTTTTCCAAGTTCAAGTCCACCGACGTTAATCTACTAACTCTCCTGACTGCTTTGTCGGACAAAACGGCAGATTCGGCGATGTGATTGGTCAGATCGCCTGTCAATCAAACTTGCGGTGAAGGGTGAATTGAAGATCGGTTTTATATCCATTTTGCGGATACACATTCATGTGGCTAAGTGTAGATAAATCAGATAGCTATCTTATCTGTAAAAACGCATAAAGTGACCAGGCGTAAACAGTCCCATTGACACATAGGTATGTGTATTTACCCATTCAAGCCCAATTAGGCGGCAAAAAGCAGTCCGTTCAGTTCTCACGTACTGAGAAACGGTTTAAAATCACCTGTTTTTAAATGGTACGGCTTAAAAACGCATGCAAACGATAATCTCCCATGACCGCGCAGCACTGCAACGTCACATGAGCGTTACCACGATTGAGACAAGGTCCAAAGTCTTTAACGGTTAATCCTGTTTACCGGTGTATCGCCCACCCCTAATATAAATACAAGACAAAACAGTTCATTTTGTTTTTCACATAGCATTTAGGAGCAGTGATTCTGCAATCAAAAGCTCTTTGTGTGATAAACTCGGACTATGGGTGGTCTCCACCTACTGAGCTAGCCTGCCCTACACTTTGCGTTTGGGAAGATGGCAGCATTTCAAGACTAGTGTGAAGCACAACTCTTAGCATCAGCTCTTTATGGTGCCTTGGAGAACAAGAACTGTTGGCTTTCTTTCATTTTATTTTTCACTCTCACATCTCGTCCTCTATGCCTCTGCCCTTGAGCTGGGACTGTTTCGAAGCAGCGAGATGCTTTCAGAGAACGATCGAGTGTGCGCACGTGTGTGTTTGTTGGGGTGGTGTTAACAGGTTTATGCCGGGAACAGGATTAGTGTGGCTGTGTGAATGGAGAGTGAGTTACATTAAGTGTAAAGCAGCCCTGGGGTGGAGGATGACTCCTGCGAGCTGCTCTTTCTCTGTTCCACTGTAAATCCCGCATTGTGCCGCCTGATCCCAGCTCTCGACAACAGCTCTTCCCAGCGCTCAACTCAGCACGGACCCATCTGATCCTCAACACATACTATCCTACCGTCGCAGGCTGTCATCAAATGTTGTCCCTGGGCCCACAAAGTGTGTTTGAGTATATACAGAGTGACTCGCCTGTAAAAATCAGGCCATATTTCACACAGTTCCCATTTGAACCTGCATTACTCACGTGAGCCCCACAGCTCTATCTCATTGTGCTCACCACTGCACCATGGCTCCATAGAGATTGATGTGTTTCTCCTGTTTTCTTTCTCTCCATTTCCTCCCTTTCTCCTCCTCCTTTCACTTTTTTATTGTCCACCCTTTATCTGCTGTGAAGTGCATTACATGAGTGTCTATTGATTTCTGTCAGTATAGTAAAGGAGTGGAACGCAGCGAGGGTAAACCTATTGCACTTCTCTTCTTTCTGCTCCATTGTGTGGCTTAATCTAACTCCGGTCTAATTACCTGCGTTAAAGAGCCGCTTGTACACAAGAAAGAAAAGACGCATCATTTGCTCCCCGATGCCATCCTGTGAAGGCAGGCAGTTTCATTTCAACTACCCCACTTTACCCCCCTCCCTTCCAGTCTTCGTGTGTGGCTCCAGCTCTTACTAGTAAATGAGTATTAAATTGCAATACGTTCGACAGGAGGCAACGCCCCTGGAGCCCGTCGGCAGGATTCATCTGCATCTCGTGAATATGCTCGCCGTTTGCTAATGTATGCAAATTGGATGTAAAAAATGCCGGTAATTGGTGGTGGACGGATGACAATGCCGATCAAAGGCGGTATGGGAGGCACCATGGGGTCTGGAGGGCATTGCAACACCATTTGCTCTGGTGGAGACAGTTCCAGCTAAACTGCAACCAGCGGAGCCCCACTTTTCTGTGATGTTATTTTTAACACTTTTTTGCACTGGTTTTAAGGAAAAATCGGTGGAATTTAATGTGGTAAAATTTACACATATGTGTGAACCACACTCTGCATTATAAAATGAGCTAAAAATATTTATTAAAGGGATAATTCACCCAAAAATGTAATTTTTTACTCACCCTCAAGTTGTTCCAAACCTGTATGAGTTTCTTTCTTCCGCTGATCACAAATGAAGATATTTAGAAAAATGGCGGTAACTAAAAAGCTGATGGGCAACATTGACTTCCATAGTATTTGTTTAGGATTCATAGTATTCATCAACTGTCTGTTTACCGACATTCTTCATAATATCTTCATTTGTGATCAGCAGAAGAAAGAAATTCATACCGGTTTGGAACAACTTGAGGGTGAGCAAATGATGACAGAATTTACATTTCTGGGCGAATTATCCCTTTAATAAATATTTGTAGCAAATTTTATAATGCAGAGTGTGGTTGGCACATATGTGTAAAACATTTTACCACATTGTGCAAAATAGTGTTAAAAAATAACATCATAAACCATGTAAATGATGACAGAATTGTCCTTTTTGGGTGAACTAACCCTTTAAAAGAACACGCCGACTTTTTGGGACTTTAACTTATTCACCGTATTCCCCAGAGTTAGATAAGTCCATACATACCATTCTCATCTCCGTGCGTGCCATAACTCTGTCTGACGCACCCACTGCTAGCCTAGCTTAGCACAAAGACTGGAGGTAAACGGCTCCAGCTAGCCTACTGCTCAATAAGTGACTAAATAATGCCAACATTTTCATATTTACATGTTGTGATGTGTTTAGTTACAACGAATACTAAGACCGACGGAAAATGAAAAGTTGTGATTTTCCAGACCGATATGGCTAGCAACTATTCTCTCATTCCTGCGTAATAATCGAGGAACTTTGCTGCCGTACCATGGATGCAGCGGCACAGGAATGCTATTACGCAGCGCCTGGAAATAGGCTAACTTCCATCAACATAACCAACGTGACAACCTGCTTGCACAGAGAGCGTGCTGGGGACTATTTTCAGGCGCTGTGTAATACATCACAACATTTAAATAGGAAAAGGTTGGGGTTATTTTGTCACTTATTGAGCAGTAGGCTAGCTGGAGCCATTTACCTCCAGTCTTTGTGCTAAGCTAGGCTAGCGGTGGGTGCGTCAGACAGAGTTATGGCACACACAGAGATGAGAATGGTATGTATGGACTTATCTAACTCTGGGGGATACGGTGAATAAGCTAAAGTCCCAAAAAGTCGGCGAGTTCCTTAAGCAAGTTAGGTAAAGGGAATATGCAGAATTTTGAGAATAAGTGTCTTTAATAAAATATTTTCCAGATATCTCAGATATCATATATATATACATTTTAATTTGCCTTAGTACATTGACAATATGAAAGCTAATTATGTAATTCAGGTATGATCACATTATTTTGGGGGTCCTTGGCAACCCCTGGAAAAATCCTAATTTAGATGGTCTGTTCTTTTGTTCGAAAGTATGTCTCTCTGCCCTAGTACATACTCTATAAACACGTGAACTTCAATCATCTGACCCACTGTCTAGTCCACTAAACACAATATAATTACTCCAAGAAATATTGTCTTTGTACTTTCTCCTTCTCATCCAATTGCTTAATAACAGTAACCTAATTAATACCCCCTAGGCCAGATGTAGTTTATAGACCACTGCATGAAAAGGAAAGTAGATTTTAAAGGCCATTTTTCTCTGTGGAGCTCCTACCAATATCTCCATGAGCGATTTTGGCTGCATTTCTCATCAGGTTGTTAGTTTCATTGTGGATCTTTATAATCTGAGAGAAGATATTATACCTTACGGCTCATATATAGATTTAGCTCCTCTGGAGTAAGATTCATGCTTCATCGATCCATCTGGGGAAGAATAAGACTCAACAAATGAAAAATAAAGTCCTGACAAATAAAGAAACCATCTGTGACTTTATGAGGCAGAAGTGGACTGCAGGTATTGGAGGAGAGTTACAGCTCAAGGGGGGAGACAATGTGAATGGCAGCTACTCGGAGCTATGCAGGTCTTTCAATTAAACGGGAAGGCTGGGAAGGTCAGTAACTCTCGTCTCGGAAAGAGCACTGTCTTATTAAGACTACTTCAGATTGAGTGAGAGTGAGAACAGATTGAGAAAATGAAAGGGGGGTGAGGGGGGTGGAGGTTGGCCTCGTTGTTCAGCTGAAGAGAGCGAGACTGTAAGTGAGTGGACACAGAGGCTGAAAATGAACCAAGAGTGTGGGAGAATAATTTGGCCGTCCCCAGTGTTCATATGTTGACTGAAGGAAGGAGAAGGAATGGAAGGAGGAAAAGGCTGTAATTTCGGCTCCGGTAGATGTGCCTTTGGGAAAATCAGCCCAGCCTACAGTAGCCCTGCAGGCCCATAAATCACCTGACGAGCTCCTGGCTCCCAGGACCGCTGCGGTGGTGAACCCTTCCTCCACCTCTTCCCACACCATATCCCAGTTTTCTCTCGTTTCTAAGATTTGGATGCATCTCATACTGTGTGTAATTCCACCCAAAGTATAATTGCTCTTTGACATGATTCACACCATGTTAACTTTTCGTGCAGATAATATTGCAGAGTGACTTTACTATTTATTACATTGCACATAATATCTAGGCCTGGTTTCACAAACAGGGTTTAGATTAAGCCAGGATTAGGCCTTAGTTCAATTAGGGCATTTAAGTAGCTTTTATAAACGTGCCTTAGAAAAAAAACATTACCTTGTTCATTTCGAGACTTGTTGCTTTCAGTTAAAACAGCTCAAATATGTATTTTAGTCTGGGAATAGGTTTAAGCCTTGTCTGTGAAACCGTGGAATAATGTGCATTCGTAATGTACAGTTCCAGTCTCTTTTCCGCCTTGTTCTCATTTTTATATTGGAACCTCCCACTCCCACTGATACAAAATGCGAATTCTCTCATAATTGTTTAGGGATCACGGTCAGTGGCAAATGGGATCAAAGTGGAGGTTGTTTGAACTTTAGGTGCTGTGTTACAGTGTTCAACCTGTTTTATGCTGTATATTAACATTTTTCTCCATGGAACGCTGCAGTGATGGGATATTTTTGTTGTCACATCTAAAAGTTAGCATCACCCTGGTTCCCTTGACGAAACCCAATCGGCTTTTAGATTCATGAGTTCACACTTACACATAATTTATGGAGAGTAAATTTAAATGCGTATTTGGCGTGCGTTCCGGGGGGAGGGCTTCGAGCTCGGAATACGGCCCGAACCCAGAGTATCCCCCCCATGTATGTAAGTGGTTAGAACTAAAAATGTGGAGAAGGGGTGGTCATATAACAGAGGTAAGACTGCTAGCTGCGTATATATACCTCTTATTGTTGATTAGCTGAGTGCTCTCCACTTGTGTCAATTATCTGAACATGCTCCTTCCGAACTTTGTTAATAAAACATAATTTGTTGCAGAAAATAAGCTCTGTGACCAATAAAACGTTATGATCGGCAGAAGTAAAAAGCTAAAACTAGGCTATAAGCAAACTACACCATGAACACATGACTTGTGAACACATGACATGACTTGCTTCACAATCATTTAGCTTCCAACAACTCTTTTTGTCTTTATCTAAAAAAAAAAATCCCTGAAAGTTTGACTTAAAATAGTTTGTAGGAGCGTGATTATAAACACAATGCTGTGAAAGCGGATTAGTGAGTAGATGAGTTTAACTGTTAGATGTGATGTTCAATGTCCTCTGTAATGTCCCATTTGTTTGCAACCAAATATACCAAAATAAAACCAAATCAGGGCTCCAGACTAACTTTTTGCACTAGGAGCACAGTGGCCCCCAACTGAAAATTTTAGGGGCGCAACCAGAAATTTTAGGGGCGCACACCGTAAATCAACATGCTAACCAAATCTACTAATTTCCACTGTATTACTAATAGGGATCTGGATCGTTAAGGTTTTAATGGTATTACTACTCTTACCGATACTGCTTATCGATCCGGTACTTTAACAGTATTCTTACCGGTTCTTTTTATTATACTTTATTATATTTTTTTATTTAAAAAAAACATAATTAAGAACATAATTAACATGGCTTTATAATCTGAAAAGTAAAATATCTATAGCAAAAGAAACCGCAAAGTTTGAACAAAATATAAAACATCTATTTGTAAATGGACCAGTGTGCAGGCATTCAGAAGGTCTGCTAACATTAATATTACAGTAAAGAACAAACCTACAAAGAAATCTTATAAAGTAATGAAATGTAAAATAACACTGCATAGTTTTCACTGTATACATTGATAGATTCATGCTTATAAAAGCTAAAGTTATTAATTCAAGAGATGTGAATATTTTCTATTTGCCTTTTGTTCGATTTGAATGAATGGCTCAATCGTCAGCAGGTTTATTAGACGCTGCCCCTTTAAGACCGATCGAATGTAGAACTAATAATATCATATTCTCCTATTTCTCCAAACTATTTATGCCCATTTAAGATATAAACTGTTAAAATAACTACTCTCCAATCCGGTCATTTTGACACCAGCTATTTGTTGTTTATTTGATGGTTTAGACGCGCACACGAAGCCTAAAATGTTAAATGCAAGTCGGTCCATTTCGCAGCACACACACATAAGCCGCCTTGAAGTTGGAAACAGCGTCTCTTGCGCGGATTATTGTGCATTTAATAGCTCTTTATTATCAAAGTAGAGACTGCAGTTTACAACAATCACTGAATCTGACGTTTAGTTTAGGTTTAAGGAGAAATGACAGCGCAAGTCTTTGAAGGGAAGGATGTCACGCTCGACGGAACACGGCTATAGGAATAGTTTTACCTCATTCCATCTTTTTATAATTCTTGGAAGCCAAAATCGAAAATAAAATTAGATTAATATCACAGCACATCCCTAAAGTTTAAGCAGACTAAACTTTTGTTTAGTTCTTGGCCATCGTCACTCATTAAAGCTGACTGTGGTGTTGTGTTCGCTGGAGCTCCACGTGAGAGAGCTCGCTCGCTTTCTCTCTCTTCTGGATTGCGAATGGCAAAAATGCATCACGGACAAATGGTTTAATATTCTCTCATATAGAAACGGCTGGCAAAGATAGAATTTGCCAGACATAACGTCTATCAATTATAATTAGTAAGTGTATTTTCTTAATTTCTCCAGTACCGACACTCAAATTTTAGTCGCAAAATGCGACCATTTGGTCGCACTCTGGAGCCCTGCAAATAAAGTCAGATTGTGAAAAATGATGCTGCAATTTTGAGATATGAAGTTGCAATTATGAGACTAACTAAACTCACGCCTGTGAGTTCATAAAGTGTGTTTTCCTATTTACTTAGCCTATAATTTGCAGTTGTGTGATAGATAAACAGTAGCGACGCAAAATTCTATAAAAAGGACTTTTAAAAACTTGCATTAACGCGGGAGAGAACCCATCCATCAGGCCGCAAGTAACAGTAAGACTTTTCAATTCCAAGCGCAGGTTAATTCTGTAAAGCCAGGAACATGCCACCACTGTCTGTCAGTTGTGTAGTGTAGGGGTGAGGAGCGTGGCACTAAGTTTTGACGCAATTCGAGGTTAGAATCCGGCTTTTGCCGAACTCGCTGTTCTTCCTTTTCCCATCACATATCAGATAGGAAAGGGGTTTATTTTTCAATTAAAAATGAAGAAAATATTCGAAAAGTGGAAATAAAGTGTCTAACGGACTGCTCATGTTTTGTTTGTGGACAGGTAGTAGCTACAGTTTTGGTTTATGTTGTCAGTGACACGTGTGAAGTGCCCGCTCACTTTTGCCCAGGTCCGACCAAAAATAAAATTCTGCCTACGCCACTGGTCATGACAAACGTTAGCGATTGGTTATGGCAGATCCAGAGTGGCTCTGGGCAGATCCAATAGTTTTAAACTTCAACAGAGTACCCGCCTTCAAGGAAGTTAACGCTTGTCAATGGAGAGTGGCAAAATTCCGTGTTTGGCAGGGAAGCGTTTTCTCACAAATAACGGAAAATTCTGTGTTTGGCGGGGAAAGAGTTAATGAGAAATAAAGTCACAATCTCTTTTTTATGTTCATGCTGAGATGGAAATGATGCTTTGTCCATAGTAGCAACGTCCTTTTTGAGCGAAACTAGGTATTCTGATGACTTCCGATGGAAACGGATAAATTTTTTATGATTTGATACAAGCATTTATTCTCTCTTTCTATTCATGCACATTAAGATCAAGTTTGAATCCATGTTGACTTTAAGAACAATTCTTGAAGCTGATAGCGCTCTATTGTCTGGCTTTGACAGTATGCTGTATGTGCGATGCACACGCTCCAGGTTCCCGCTGGAATAGCACTGATCATGTTTGAATATAGAGTGTTCTGTCCTTTAACACCCTTGTGCCATTGATCAGTCCCATCGTAATTGTTGCTTCCTGAGGTTATCAGACCCCTCCTCCTCCCAAAGGACTACAGAAAGGCCCGTGCCTGCTCTCCGGAGACTTGTTGTGAAAGCAGCCCAGAGTTGAATATTTTCGGCAATCGTCTCCAGTGGATTTCATGTACTTCCTTCAGTTCCCCCACACTTTGAGTGGAGGTCCGGGGAGAGTTAACGTGACTGCATAGAGGGGAATAATTGTTTCTGAGCTTGAGCGCGGTGACAACTCAACTTCTTTCTTCCGTACTTTTTCTTCTCTCTTCTGTATTTCTCACAAATTTCATTGCAGCTCCCCTGTGCATTGAATCTCTGGATTTTTCTTTCCAACACTCTTTTCATTCCTGATATTAATGGCCTTGAACAATGCATTTAGTCGAACCATTTTTTCCCTTCGAGTTCCAACGATGTTGCCGCAACATTGCAGTGTTATTTTCTTCTTCCTGTCTGGTTCCTGTTGCTGTTTGCATGTCTGATACGTGTTGTGTAAAAACAGAACAAACTGTGAACGGCAGTCGAGTTTTTATTAGGTTATGTTTCCTGAGTGAAAGATGGTTGTTTACGGGGTTATATCTGCTCAGAGTTTTAAGCAATTGAGGTTGCTTTTTTCAGTGGCGCATGCCTTAAAGCAAATTTGTATGTATGTATGCATGTCTGTGAGAACTTCAAAACTGAAATAAAAAAATAAAAATGCTGTGTGTCAGTTTTTCAACACATTTCTTTCTACTTCAACGACCTCCATCCATAAATTCTTGAATTTAGTTTCTTTAGCCTGTCTGTCCTATACTCCATGGCAGGATTTTAATTGTGAATCTTGGGGCCGGTAGCAGAGTCCCCAGTCTCATTTTAGCAGCGCCTGAGACACTAGATGGGACTTAACTGGCCCTGAACAAGCAGAGGTCAAGTCCTACGAGGTCCACATCTACACTAGAGAGAGCGGGCTTGTTATTTTAGAACTGCAGCCCATTTGATCTGCGAAGAGCTTAAGAAATTAATTAAGCTAATGGCAGGAAATAAAAGTTGTAGTCCAAAGTCAGCAGGAGGGCCTCTTCTTTGTGTTCCTGTTATAGTGGACATTTATAGGTCTATGTGGAAAGCAGTATTGATTTCATAAAAGGTCACTCAAAGCAAAGGGAGAAATAGGGCGATTACAGATGAATATATCTTCCCACCCTACATTCATAGGGGACTGTTTTCTATGTTGGTACTACAAAAGTCAATAAGAGCATCTTCATAAGAGGCTCTCAGAAAGAACTTTGACATATCGGTGGTCTAAACAGTCCTTCAGTTTAAATCAATATATCTTTATTTATATTTGTAACTTATTTGTGGCTGGTTCTCCATATTTTATAGGTGACCTAGTCTCCCATAGTTCCCGGACAGGAACCACCCACTGGCAGCAACTGCAGTTGCTTTTTTCATGTACCATTTTGGAGCATTTATGGGTCAATAACAGGATGCTTTTTTGTCTATATTTATTTATTCAAAAATACATTAAAATATAATGGAAAGCTGTTATGGTGCGTTCACACCAGACGCGAATGAAACGTTAAGCACGAGTGATTTACATGTTAAGTCAATGCAAAGACGCGAATTGAGCACTTCAGGTGTTTGACGCACGTACCGCGTGATTTGCGCAAATTGGGAATCTGAACTTTGGTGGATATTCGCGCTGTGTTAACCAATCAGGAGCTTGCTCTAGTAGTGACGTGATTACGAGCGGAGGCAGAAATCCAAACAACAATGGAGGACAAAATCACCGTTGCTGTATGTGGATACCCAGAGCTGTACGATACATCTTCGTATTATTATAGAAACAGGAATAATAAGGATCTTGCTTGGAAGTCAGGAGAATGACAATGGATGCTGTATTTCATCTGTAAGTTGGTTTCTCCGAGGCTTTAGTGTAGCATAGATGCTGTAGACATAGAACATCTGATATTAAAAAAAAAATTCATGTCAGCTATTTTACAACGAGACTGGAGCAGAAGCAGAAGCCCCTCCCATGACACGAATTTGCATCTGTTGTGAAGTGAATTTCCCGCGCGAATGAAGCGAGTAAACTCTAAATGTTTAAGCGTCCAACTACGTGCAAATAGCTCAATTGTTCTGCAAAATTTTGTAGGTGAAATCCAGGAATTTCAATAGAAATCTGTGTGATCTGGAATTTTGCTCAAAAGTAAAACATTTTCCCTTGCAAATTTCGCATGTGGTTTTCAAACTATTTTGCAGCTTCTATTAACAGAAAGCTGCTTGGTAACTTCCGTTTGAGCCGTGCTTTGTGCATCACTGCACAATTGACAATGGAATTTTTTTGCCGGCAAAATGTTATTGTGACTACTACTTAATGGTTACATCACATGCCTTTTTTAGTCATTCAATTCAATACAAATTCAAGACAAACAGTGCAAACAGAACCTGGCACATATTTTAAACTAGATTTTTACTTTAAACCTTCACTTTCTTTTGTCATGGACACTTGCATGTCATTGACCCAAGAACGAGTATATCTTCCTCAGAACTAACTCTCTTTGATAAAGTGATAAAAAGCTGTTCTGGGCAAGGTACGCTGCTTAACTTTCTAATCCAGATGAGGGTGCGGTCCCAAGTCCATTTCAGACCCAATTGGGCTTTGCGGCCAGGGGCTAAAAAGCTGCCCTGGCCTCCACTGAGATCCATTCTCTGCATCTGCCAGGCAGGAAGTGGCATTGAGCACCAGGCCAGCTCAGAATAATTGACTCCGGACTGTTCTAGCCCACCCACTTGATGGATAGCCCCTCTGCAAATAAAACACTTGTGGTACCACTGGTAATATGGAACATTTGAATGAGTAAAATGGTTCACCCTGGGCCATTTTAAGGAAGTGGTGTTGAATGCGCAGTGTTTTTATCATCCAAATAGCACATTTGGACAGAAGGATGTTACCACGGTGAACCCCCACCATGACTTTATATTCATGTGGCACTCTCTCTGTGCAGTTACATGATTTATGTAATCAGCACTCTGACTATGTTTAATCCTTAAAGGAAGGTTCTCTTCATCTAAAATTAAACATGATTCAAGACCTAAAGGCAATGGAAAGTTTCTCTCTTTCATTTCTCAAACTCCTCCTTTCTTTCCTCCTATTTAAAATCGGTTTAATCGATCGGCGCTTAAGCTCCAGAGAGATAATCAGTTTGTCAAATCGCTGAATGGGGCTCCATCAATCGCTGGGTTGTGTATTGTGTACCTGTGCTTTCACTGCAGCTGGGGCTTTGTCATCTGAAACGTGTTTTGGAAATCTATTAAAGTGGCTCTCTCTGACTTCATTGAGCTGGAGAAGTGTGGAAGGAGCAAAGGGACAGTGTCCCTCAGGTGTTGAGACTAAGAATGAGTGAGCAAGGGGTGAAGATTGATTTTTTTTTTTTTTTTTTTTTTTAAGGGAGCTTGTTTTATTAACGCAGGGTCTTCCTTTGCCCGGGTTCCCAGAGTGTGTGTGAGTCTTGTGTCCTTGTGCTGATGAAATGTATGTTTTCACTGGGTGGATAGTTTGTCCTTTATTTTGATTTTGTCTTGTAATTTATATATATATATAAAACATAAAAAATGCAGTTGTACATATAGTATGATACAAACCCCCTTTTTAAGGTCTAGTGGCAGGAAAGAAGTGTAACAAAAGTTGCAGGGAGAGAGAAAGAACTCCCTTCTCCAGGTCCCAAGACAGCCACACCAGATATCAAAGTAAAACGATATAACATGTTTTATTTAAATAATCAGTGGGACTTCAGGAAGAGGAAACGGCCAAAACAATAAAGAAAAGACTTTTGGAAATACAGTAACTTACCTACCTTCAAAAGTAAAAGAGAAATCAAACACATAAACTCTTCCCTTAAACATGGAATCTTAAATGAAATGGCATCCATCCCTCTACAAAAGATCCCACAATAAAGATCTAAATTTGCAATGTATTATTAATACACCTGGGCCAGCACTATATAGTAAGATACGATACAAGGGGTTTCATTAACCCTTTCCAACTGGCAAATTCAAGGTTACCTACTAACCATATTACACAGAAGTTAGCACACGGCATATCTTCCTGCAAGTGACACAACATACACAATGAAAGTAATAAGTACTGGGACCAGAAGATGACAGTCTCAGTCTTATGCTGCTCCACTTACATCTTAATGAAAGTGAAAAGTGACATGTGAAGGTCAAGTATGGTAACCCATACTCAGAATTGGCCTCTGCGTTTAACCCATCCAAGTTAGTGCACACACATTAGGAGTAGTGAGTATTGAACACACACACACTGCAAACCAAAGCAACAGACACACATTTGGACCAGTGGGTAACCATTTTTGCATTTCGGGGGGTGCCTTGCTCAAGGTCACCTCAGTAATTTCCAGTATTGAGAATCGAACCCGCAACCAGTCTGACTCTAACCATTAGGCCACGACTGCCCCAAATAAGTTGGAACATGAATCAAGTAAAAAGTGGGAGGAGCAACAGGAAAACATAGAGATAAGCACCACATCTTACACCAGCAACAAAAATAAACATACTTCCCTATTGACAAGTGACTTGAATACAAGTCAGTAGTGGTTACTAGTGATGTAAAGTCCGATTAATTTCTGCAAACCGGTTGGACAGTTAGTTTCAATGAACCGGTTCAAAAAAACAAACCGGTTGGACCGGTTACTTCTTCTGAACGTGCTCAAAATTCAAGAATCAGACATCACTAGTAGTTACTATTTCTTAGAAAGTCATGTGGTCCAACAAACATAAAAAAAAACCATGATATTCAGCATACCCCTGCAGACTCTCTTGACTCTTTCAAAGTCATTAGTCTCTTAAAAGCTCACATGGTTGGTTCAGGTTGTAAAATGTCATGCTGCAACCCCCAAAAACCTTTAATATTTATGATATTTGTCAAATATTTTAGCTTTAAAAGTATATTTTCAAATCATTTTTTGAAAGTAAGGTTAAGATGACTCACTCATATCCAGGGTGTAGGAGAATATTATTACTTTTACCGCATGACATTTTTTCAGAGGCTTTAATTTCAACTGTTCTTGAAGATGGTTAGAAAAAATCAAAACCTTATGAAGCTAACATGAATATAAAGAGTACATTTCTAAGAACTTGGCAGGTGAGTTTTAAACTGACATATTTTCCTTTCATCAGGGACGCTTTTACATTTCATTGAATGTTGCATCTTTGTAGCGACCTCCATTTTTTCCCCTCTAATTGTGAAGACCCAGAGGTAGCGACTCCTGACAGGCGTTGTCATTTTACTTGTCTTTCTTGCTATCTTTTTCTCTTGCCTCTTTCTAACCCACTCCATCTTTATATATCATTCCCTCCCTCTTTCCCTCTGAAAGGAAAGGGTGACAGGAAGTTTGTCAATGTCTGCTGAGAGCCAGAGAGACAGTGTGTGAGAGAGTGTGAATAAAGATTGTGAGAGCGAAGGAGGAGAAAAACAGGGGGGAAACAATCGTGGGTTATTCATGACACCATTATCCTGGGCTAAGTGACAGGAATTGCACAGACAGCAGGGTGTGTACGCTTTGATTAATGGAAAGAATGAGTGAATGTGACAGGACAGGTGACCAACCACGGGACGCACTCTCCGATGACACTTTAAACAGCTGCCCCGCTCTGCATTCTGGGATACTTCCTGTCATTGGTGCCAGGGAAATTGAGCCGTCCGAGTGCGTTTTACTCAAAGGGTTCCACTACAAAAGCACACCTGTGACATTGCATTTTTTTTTAAAGCTCGAAAGCTTGAGTCCCCATTCGTTTGCTTGGAAATGCATTACATGGAAAAGAGCAGCATGAACATTGTTCAAAATTTCTACTTTTTTTTGTTCCACAAAATAAGGGAAACCATCACGTGTGAAAAGCCCATGGGTGTATCAACAATACAAGTAGTAGTCATATACCCTGTTTAGCGATATAGGAACATTGTGCTGGCCATGGAGAGTGACAGGAAGAGATGGATAAGACAGTTCCCTCTGGTTGAGGATTTCACCGTAGGACAGGTCATCAGCCAATTAAACCTCCGCCTGCTCCCTCCACCATCCCTGCCTTTCTTCCACACATTGCTCCATTTTAATCAGAGCACACAACTCTTTCTCCCACACGCTCTCTCTGTCTGTCTGTCTCCGCAGTTTCATTCCTTTCCTCATTTCCAAACATGGCACAATTCAAATGCAAATGCCAGAGCCCAATTACACATTTGTGTGTGGTTAAGTCCGTATCAGTCCCGAGGAGATTTCATTTGTACAGCACATTGTGGTAGGCTAGACGAGACTTACCGCTCACAATTTTCCTCTGCTCCTGATGATCAAATTAAATTAGCTTTAACATTGTGACAAAACATCTGCGTTATTTTACACCCAACATTATTAATGTGGGAAATCGCCATGGTAACCATTTTTAGTACCGTACTTGCTATTGTCATACAAACAAAAAAAATCTAACAATGCAAGAAATATTCTAAAAACGAACTACTATGAATCCACAGTAACTGTATGTCTTGGCATAAAGCATGTATTAAAGTACAATGATGAATTACTATAAAACTGCATTGATGGTGATTTGGTAGAAAGCGATGTTGTGGCAAATATTTGTAATGCGTTAATCCCGAAATAGCACAATGTTAAGATCATAATCTTAGAATGATAAGCCGGGCATGAATTTACTTGCAGGTTTTCCGCTTATATGGTCAGATAAGTTAAGCTGTTGTACTATTAGCAAAATGTTCTCTTACTCATGCCTCGCTGCGCATTGTGTACGCCAGCTCAGTCTTACTGTAAGCTACTAACCCACTGAGGCACATTTTTAGCATAGCCTTCATTAATGAGATATTAATTGTGTGGTCTAATTATCATGCCCAATGCACATATTTGCGTAATGCTATATACTGATGACCCTCAGCTCCATGTTAAGGCAGTACATGGTTCTGTGCTGTTTAGGATTAAACCAAAGGTCAGAGTGGGATGCAGAAAGATCAGAGAAGTTTGGCGTGGCTCAAGTCTTTGTCTTGGGGCCATTTTCGTTCAATGGTTGCACTAATAAAACCTGGTTCCGGAGGGAGGAGCTATAGTGCTGGATAGGCTCTTCTGCAGCTGACTTTGATGTATAGCTCATTTTGGCTCTTTGCTACCAATTTGTGATGGATGGCTGTGATGGTGATGTTTTGTCCAGCCTCTCTAGTCCTCTTGACTCTGAGCTGGTGGAAATCCATCACTGTCCAGTAACAGTTGCTGACCCCTGGTAGATAGTTCCCCGATGGTCACACAAACCTTCTCATTTGAAGACAAATACGTTACTACATTACACTTGAGGTTACACACAGTTTAAAGGGTACATAACACACACAGTTTCTGCCAGTCTCATGTTAATCTTGAGTATCTACAGAGTAGTATTGCATCATTCATATCTCCAAAGAGTCTTTAGTTTAATCAGATTTATAAAAGACAGATACGCTGTACCGATTCCTTCAGAAAAAAGACAAGCTTGTGAAGGCGTGCAGTGGGCGGAGCTTAAGAGTCCCACTCACACACACACACACACACACACACACACACACACACACACACACACACACACACACACACACACACACACACACACACACACACACACACACACACACACACACACACACACACAAATAAATCATGGCATTATCCCTGGATAACTTTCAATTCACTATATGTTCGTGTTGTTGACATTATATGCACTTACGTGCCAATTGCCAACAAAATACACACTTGCAGAACTCCGCTGCTGCTCCGGAAAAACAAACTGCATCCACTGTTCCCTTAACCCTGGGTTCTTTGGGAAGCTGAACAAGGTTATCTTTCCCTCACAACCAGAAACACACTTCTTTAGTGACATTGTTGATTGTGTGGTCTAAAAACACAATGCCAGCGCTGCCGGCGGCTCCCGTAACCGAACAAAGCTTGTTGATGGGTGTGTGTGTGTGTGTGGAATAAGGATGGGCGATATGGACTTAAAAATGTATCCCGATATTTTCTAGTATTTATTGCGATAACGATATCAATGACGATAAATGTAGTATCATTCCCCATGTTTTTGGATACAAGTGAGAGCTAGAAAAACAAACAATGATCTTAAGTAAAACGTACCTGTCATCAAATAGGCTCCTATAATACATAATATATATACATTTATTTTTTTATGTAAAATTCCACACCAGCCTTTTCAGAAATGGAAAAGTTGCAGATATAATTGTCTTCTGTAAAAGTGCAGGTAATGTTTAAATAGTGCAACTGTGCTGAAAAACATCACACAATACAAACAATAATAATTAAAATGACAAGTTTTAAATGTAAACCGATTCTGTATTTATTCATACACTCATGATGCAAACAGTGGTAAAAATAGCAGAAACAGCAAAAGTAATTATCCCAACCATGTCTTCAGATTACAAAAAAAGTTACAAATAATGATTTAATGATAGAACTTCAGTAATTTGAGTTGATAAGATAATACCACAAATTCTTCAACTAATAAAAATAAACTGCACTAAGGATTAATGAGCTTCTGGGTTCATGAATATTAATCAAGTTGTCAGCGCTCATTCAAACTGATTTGCTGAAATCAAAACAGGCACAGTAATAGGTGCTCGGCAGCCAATGAGATTCCCGTTTGTGCATTCGTTTCTTCCTATTCACGAAAGGCTGAATAATTCCAAATAAACGCCATTATTTTACAGGAAAATACAACAAAGGATATTGTTTACATGTAGCACGTCAATTCTGTGTGGTATAAGACTCTCTCGCTCTCTCTTTGAGTGTGTGTGAAACACATGAGCGCTCTCAGTCGCACGCCTCACACTGTTTACTGTGCGTCAGATACACTGCGCATTAATTGAGATTAACTGAAATAGTGTGCTTTACCGATCAATTGAGAAAGAGCGAATCTCTAAAGCACTCAGTCCAAGTGCTCAGCGAGTGAAAATACATCTGTATGTACAGGTTCAGATTGCCCTCAGGTAGCCCCTCGTTTAGCTATGAACTCTTCCGCAGCTTCCGCCATAGTTGTTTTCGCTCTGCACGTGAGATGCGGATTCAGTGCCGCCGCTCCCATTGCGCGGCGCTTGAGTGCTGCGGGGGCACCACAAGAAAATTCTCTCTCCAACCCCCGTTCAGCCATACAAAGTGACGAACGCAGCCACCGCGGCCATCATAAAGTAATAACGGCCAGCGGCGGCACTATGCTAATGGGTCGCGCCATAAACTAGGCTTTATCGTTATTATTATCGCGGGAAGACAAATTCTTATCGTGGGGAGAATTTTTACCGGTATATCGCAAACGATAAGATATCGCCCATCCCTAGTGTGGAATTCCACCCTTTATGGCGTCATACAGGGCCATACTCAAAATAAACTTTCCGAAACTTATTCGAATCATGAAGGAGTGTATTTGGCACAGAAATACCCCATCATACGTCTAACTCGTTTTTTGAAATATTGTCTCATGTTAGCACGAGAATCAACTCTTTAACAGTGTAAATAAGTCAGAATGCATGAAATGGCATTAGACCAAGCCCCCACCCCCCTTTAAGTATCACAAAAGGTCAACCGTTCCCTATTCAGAAGCAACAGTCTTGTTTTATATCTCTGATGTGTGAAGGGTGAATCACAATGCTAAGAGAAAGTGTCCAGTGCCCCTTCCTGGTTCTTATAACACATTCCCACGGGGGACAGGGCGCTTGACACTTCCGTCCCTATTGGCGAGCCCATTGGACGTCTGGCGAAACAGAGATGTTTGAAGAGCTACAGTAAACCGTGGGCTGATGCAATATTCATGGGTCTCAGGGTAGCCTGGCGGAACGTTATTGCCCTAAATAGTAACAGGAAACGGAGGAGTAGACAGTTAAACTTGTCTGGATTTCCACTTCACAACGATTTTAAACGATTCTCTCTGGACATCCGCGCACACTCTTGCACCGTACATCCTCTTTCACACTTGCTCACTTTCTCCATCGCCTTGGTCTGCAATTCCCTTGAACACAACAAGCATGAAAACGAAGCCCTCAGTATTTTTGAAGTCAGAATAAGTAGAGTTCTCATCCTTTTCAGATGCGCTGTCTCAAGAGGTCAGGATAATGATGTTGTCATGGAATTAATATTAAATTAGATGTGGGATAGATTCAGTTCAAGTTTTTTTATATAGAGTAGTCGTCATTGTCTATTTTCTCTTTGCTTTGTTTAGCTTTGATGCAGAGCTTAAATATTATAGATGCAGAGCTTACCTATGATTTCCCTCTAATCTAACTAAACAAGCGAACGAACAAACAAACAAACAAACAAACGAACGAACGAACGAACGAAACTAACCATCCTGTACAAAAGAAAAAGAAAACCACTCTCCAAAACCACAAAAAAACAGGTTCCCTGAGGTAGGCCCAAACTGAAGTGCCACCAGCAGCTCTTAAATAGACCGAGGCCTCAGGTGTTAGGAATGATCAGGCTCCGCCCCCATCCAATTGGCAACTATATTCAGAAAGAAAATAGAAAACAAGAGAAAGAGCAGGGGCTCGTAACAATAGGATACGCAATCTATCTGTTCTCTCTATCAGCAGGATTCGCTTATGTCCCTGCAACAAGTCGGATACCAGGGCATCCAGTATGCACTTTCAATTTTTTGCTGGATATATTTTCATCCTTGTTTAAGGTCCAAAGCAATTTCTACCAAATCTGCAAGCACATGCAAACAGCAGGGCCACATCGCAGTGAAATTCACAGGCAAACGCTTTAGACAAGAGGCTGGCTGAGAGAGAGGACAGGCAAAGTGACCTCCTTTGTCTACTAAAGCAAAGCCAGCACAGTTAATTAAGATGTCTGTTCAGCACAAATTAACTTTTGTAATTTCGCCAAGGCTTTATTGGAATGTTTCTGTTTTACAAGGATTTCCATATGGATTTTATTGATCATGAATGCATTTACCAGAATGGTTTAAGACATGCATAAACCTACAATAATAAAAGCACATGCTTGCCAGTGCCACGCTGTAAACTATTTTAGTGACACTGCCTTCCGAGCACTGCACTAATGCAAGTGTTGTAAATTTTTTACCAGAAATAAATGTTATGCAAATGATTCAAAAGGCAAATAAGACTGTACTTTTTAAAGAAAAGAAAAATCGAATTGAAATCATGCGGCAAGTTCTTAGAAATGTACTCTAAGAAATGGTTTTGGAATTAAAAATGGTAAATATATAGTTTTCAAGTTAAAGGTGGGGCTTTCTGGTAACCGATGTTGATTTCAAATCACCAAAACAAACACGCCCCTATTTTGATAGCTCCGCCCCACACATACGTAACCCAGGCGACGACTATGGCGGAATCTGCTGTGCCAGCCATAGATATGTATACTTAGATGCCCCAATAGCGACTGTTTCTATGGGCCGCTATACGTTAGCCTTCCGCCATTTTCGAACGGTCAAAGCGTGAACGCGCTTTGTGAATATTCAAATGTTGCCTGTGTGTCTGCAACCGTAGTTATACACAAGCATGTATGAAATGAAGATCTATACATCAATAGACGGAATAGACTGCAATGACAGCAATAGACTGTTAGGATTTCGTTTATCATAAATGGTAGATAATTCTGCATATTCTAACAAATATTGGTTAAAGATCTTTACATTTTCTTAATATCATTAATATTGACCATCAGAGAACCCTACAGACACATTGCTCAGCTTTTAATGAACGCAGTGAACTCATTATAAACAAGTTCTATAATATAAAAAAAATTAATAAATTAGCTAGTAATGTGTTTAATAAACATCAAATATAGCCTATTTATTCAACCCATGTTTTAAGTAATCATCATAGGTATTATCTGAAAGCTTAAATTCTCAAAAATCATCCTAAAAAACCATCATAAAATTACAACATCAAAACATCACAATTTTAAACCATTTTTAAGAACAGGGAAAATTCTAAATTATGAGTCAAAATTATAAATTATTTAAAATATGAAAACACAATTTCTTCGGGAATTTAAATCGTGCTGGGCTTTACAGAGGCTGTTGTTTTTTTATGCGAGTGATGATTGACAGCATCTGAAGTGTTTACGTGTGTTGACCGTTTTAAAATGGCGGTGCGTCGACGTGCCTGGAGAGGTCGAATGGGGTATCTACGTATACATATCTATGGTGCCAGCCGGCCGAGGGTATGATGTCATCAATCAGTGAAAGCAATGTGTGTTACTATGGTAATCCAGGTCGAATGTTCAGTGAAAAACTCATCATCAAACACAGAAACACAGTTCTCATGAACAACTCGATAGCACGAGCACGACAGTCCAACTAACCAACATGTTACACTTATGACAAAATTAGAGGGTTATATCGATCACGAAAAGAGGAACCAAAGGAAACAAACATATATTAGGAGTTTATTATCTTACTATTCGGACCATGGGCGTCGGAAGCAAAACAAATTTGGGTGGGTCCTCTCTCAGAAAAATTTTACTCGAGTAGATGGCATTTATATTAAGTAAAAATATATCGCCTTGTTTACTAAATATCTGGTTAGGCCAGAAAAAATTACGAAAATCAATGAGTTATTGAGAGTGGCAATAGGGGAGGGGTTAAAACAAAAGGTTCGAATCCGCCTTTTGCCGAACTCGCTCTACTCCCTTTTCCCATCACATACAGATAGGAAAGGCATTTATCTTCATTAAATAATAAGAAAATATTCGAAAAGTGGAAATAAAACATCTAACGTGTTTTATAATAACGTGTTTATCTGACATGATATGCGCTGAATTCAGTCAGAACGTGTTTTTCTTTCATTCCATTGTGCTACTTTTCTATCATTTTTAATGTAAACATCGCTCTAGTGTTTTACTGTTGTGCTCGTTTCCATACTTTTGCAGAGTGTCGTGCATGACGCAGCTTTATAAACACGGCAAAAGTTAAAATAATACTGTGTGGAAAAAAGTGGGTCTTTATCATCGCTGAAGTGAACGACAATACAAGCGCAAATGGACAAGCAAGCGAACATGATACATGAGCATATTCAAGCAAAAGCCAGCATATTTTAGTTCTGTGAATCCGCAAAATCAATGTTACTCGCCTATCGAGAAGAACTAAAACAACCTCGGCCTTCGCTCCTTGAGTTGCTCCTTGAGTTGCTCCAGCGCTGGAAAGCTGATCTCATATATATATGGGTCCTACTTCTTGCCTGATCGTAAGCCTTCTATTGTTCAACAGACATCCTCCACATGTGTTTTTTAATCTGCCATCTCTCTCTTTCTGTCGTCGCTCGGCTAACGTCCGTCCTGTGTCATGTTTTTTTAATATTGACGTGCACTGAGCGCTCTCTTCTCCCTGTCATTAGTAGACACGCCTCTTACTGCTGATTGGCTATAAGTTTGTTTTGGTACTCGGCCCGAGACACTTTACTAAAGCAGTTTTTAAATACCACTTACCCCACCTTTAAAAGTATTTTTTCATATAAATATTTTATATAGGATGTATTTTTGGAGCTAATTTAAGCAAAGAAAGCTTCAGTGCGTCAACGTCCTCGCACAGGTTATCGGGTAAAAAAAATGGTTTTATTTGAATGAGACTTTCATTATGATTTTGCATAGTCTTTTCTTCCATATTGTGACATGCTGTATATCTGGCTTCTTGAACAAGAAAATATATGAGGCAGGACTTGATTTAGTCAATGGGGATTTGATTGGATGGTTGTGGTCTGCTGTAGCTGTGATCTCATATGAGTGACAGGTTGTCCCGCCCTTGCGTCGGGAAACATGTAATCAGAGAAGAGAATAAATGTCGCTATGAGAGGGAGCGGGAATTATTTTGAATAAAGAACAGTTTACACTAATGTCCACGGGCACGCTGAGAACACAGCCTTGTTGCTTAGAATTCCGAATTGCATTCTCATGTTTCTGACCATGATGATGCGTGAAATGGAGCTAGAAGCGTTTGCGACCTTAGTCTTCTCCACAGGTGCTATGTCTGCTCCTGTGACATTTAATTTACCACTTAAAGCTTTTCACTGGAAAGTTGCACCTGCCTCTTTGGGTATGTGTTCCTGTGTACCATTGATTTTTTTACTGAACAGGAGACAGAGAGAGAGAGAGAGAGAGGGGGGCAACACTTGCTCTATGGGATTCTTCCTGACGCCCCGTCTCACTGCTCTGTCAATACCTCAAAGGTGCCACAGACAGATCCTTTTCTCACTTTTTTGCTCTCTCTCTCTCACTCTTTCACACACCATGTGAATATTGTCACATCGATAGCATTCAGTAACAGCCAAGACTGGCGCCACCTTTTTTATTGAAGAATGTCCCATGCCAGAAATAAAGAAAAATCACTACCTGAGAAACTTGCCAAACACCATAGGGTTTTATTATTGCAATGCACACCCAGAATTGCTATAAAAAAAACTGGGGGAAAAAAACTGAAAAAACAGCACAATTTTCTCGGTTTTCAGGTAATGGGTCTGATGACTTTCATAAATAATCACAGCATTATTTTTGCCCTATTGAATCACAGCTTTTTATTTATTATTTAGAATTTATTACACCTGAATTTGTTCCACTTTATTGATGTGTTTTTAGGGTGTTGGTTGTAGCCTTGATATTTTCGTAAACTGAGAAATTAGTTGAATATAAACCATATATATGTATATGTATAGGTACATTAATGATCTGTTAAAGGATTAGTTTAGTAGATTAGTAATCAAAATGATTTTTTTTTTGTTGAGGAAAACATTCCAGGATTTTTCTCCACATAATGGACTTCAATGGCAACCAACGGTTGAAGGTCCAAATCAATGCAGTTTCAAAGGAAGGGCTTCAGAGGCTCTGCACGATCCCAGACGAGGAATAGGGTTTCACAGACAGATCCTTTTCTCACTTTTTTGCTCTCTCTCTCTCACTCTTTCACATGCCATGTGAATATTGTCACATCGATAGCATTCAGTAACAGCCAAGACTGGCGTCACCTTTTTTATTGAAGAATGTCCCATGTCAGAAATAAAGAAAAATCACTACCTGAGAAACTTGCCAAACATGTTTTTCTTTCTTCAGTCGAAATGAAATTAATTTAGCCCAGGCACCCCAGCCCTGCACAGGTTTGAAAACCACTGATCTAGCCAAACCATCAGTCATAAAAAAAAATAGGACAAAAAAATGTTATTCACAACACCGATGTCGAGCATTCGTGGTTAAAAGTGTTAATTTTTTTCTTGAAAAAGTCAGATGGTTTGTCTAGATCAGACCCTATTCCTCGTCTGGGATCGTGCAGAGCCTCTGAAGCCCTTCCTTTGAAACTGCATTGATTTGGACCTTCAACCATTGGTTGACATTGAAGTCTATGATGTGGAGAAAAATCCTGGAATGTTTTCCTCAAAAAACGTAATTTCTTTTCGACTGAAGAAAGAAAGACATGAACATCTTGGATGACATGGGGGTGAGTAAATTATCAGGAAATTATCAAAATATCAGGCTATCAGGAAAATCAGGAAATATCATGTTAAAGTGAACTAATCCTTAACGCAAATTATAGAATTCTACTGAAATTTGAATATATACTCGGCTGAGAGTCAGGATGGGGGTTCTTGGGTTTAAAGCATACGTAAGTTACATCTACTATTAAGTGAACCAAATCATCATCCTGCACATGCCAATACAAATCTTGATGACATATAAACAAGCTTCACTTTTTTCTTCACTTTTTAAACACGTTGATAATAACATAGCTACAGAACATTATGATAATGGCTGCAGGGAGCCTGAGAGTCCCTGTAGTGTAGCTGTCACTCTGCAGCTCCTCGAGGAGGAAAATATTAAATAAAAGAAAATTGTATAGAACTTTTGAGAACATTCAGCAAGTAGGACAGGATGTTCTGAAACCTGAAGGAATCGATTCAGGAACGGTGTCCATCTGACTCTCATATTAAATCATATTCTCTTTAGTTTGTTTCTACATTGCCCACTGAATAATATCTAGGAGGTTGAGGTTTGGCTCATGTTCAGCATTTTACCTTTACTGGCAGATTGTAGCTACACTTTCTGAACTGAACATTCAATTTATCAAAGAATACAGAAAAAAAAATACGCTTTTGTACGAATAACTCAAAATTCATACAAAATTGTAAAATATGTTTTCCTGTGAGATCGTGTTGGGAAAAAAACTGGTGTTCACAAAAATTCGGGCACTGGTAAGGACGGGAAAGGACGCTGGCTCACTATTGGGTAACATAGTTCAACATCACTACTGGTATTTATGAATGTCAGCAGAGCTGATGTCTATCTTACTTGTAATGTTATTTAAAGTACATTATGATAAATACTTTGCTTGATACATATACGTGCAACATTTCAGCCGTAAATAAAGTTAGCTAGATTATTTTCATTAGCTGTCTAGTGATTGTATGTTTATGCTGAAATATAATACAATTATGGTTTGTATTGTAAAAGGCATCCATTGTGTGCTACGGAGTTGGCTCACGTGATTTATTTTCCGTGCTTCAAAATCAAGCATTAAGGGAACATAGTGAGCTTCGATGCTCCCTGGTTTTCACGGTGCATTGTGGGACTTTTTAGAGAGTGAAAAAGGAAGGATTCTGCGATTGAGACAGCCCTTATGCTGCGTTCATACCAAACGCGAATAGAGCGCCTGGAGCGAGTGATTTCCATGTTAAGTCAATGGAAAGGCGCGTTGACAGCGCAATGGATGCGATTCCGCCTAATTCACGCGTTTGAAGCGAATTCGCATCTGACGCCCGATTAAAAAAATTTGACGCGAACTGGACGCACAAATTAGGCGGAATCGCATCCATTGCGCTGTCAACGCGCCTTTCCATTGACTTAACATGGAAATCACTCGCTCCAGGCGCTCTATTTGCATTTGGTATGCGTCTTGCGCGATACGCGCGAGTGGTGCTTTTTGTGCATTTACGTGTTTGAAGCGAATTCGCGTCTGACACCCGAGTTAAATTTTTTTAACTTTGGCGTCAATTCGCGAAACGTGAACCAATCAGGAGCCTGCTTGCTGCTGTCACGTGGTAAAGTGATGTGATGAGAAACCCCGCATAATTAAAAAATGCTACTGTGTTACAAAATTTTGTTTTAAGACTTTTTCAGCTGGGAATGTAGTTGTTTAAAGCTCAAATCGGTGGTTTATTTATAAATAGAGTGCCTATTTGAAAAAAATAATCTTGCGTTTTTGGAGTTGTGAGATCCAGGCGATCACCGGGCACTCAGCGCTCATTAACCCCAGCGAGAGCAGCCTTTCCTCGGCTAGTCCTTCTGACGTTTTCCGCTGGCTCTGATGTCCTGTAGTGGTTCTTCTTGTGTGGATCTAACGGCCGATCTTTGGTGTCATGAATCTATAATTTGTTGTCTGCCAAATCGTTTTGACTGAGGGCAAAGAGAAGTTTCATAACTTTTTTTTTTTTAGGATATTTAAATATACATGCAGTGAAGATAATGTAGGTAGTGTGTTGCCTGGACCACATTTGTGTGGCAATTAATGTTTAATATATATTTTTAATGAAAATGAAAAAAGGGAGAGTTGTGTTTCTCCTGGAGCGCCTTAAACGCGTGTCTATTTCCCTTCAAAATGTTCAAGCGTCCAACTAGACGCAGTAGATGCGATTTTGACGCTCGATTCGCGTTTGGTGTGAACACAGCATTAAAATGACCGACTCCCTGATCAGTGTCCTGACAACTGAACTAGGGAGCTGATTGAGACGCACCCCAAGTAATGGCTGCTGAATATTCAGCTTTGCATTACAGAAATATTACTCTTTTTATAGTACTGTTTTGAACAAATACATGCAGCCATGAAGAGCACAACAAACGTAGCCACAAACTTTTGAACGGTGTTGTGTATCCTCTTTTTTGGAGGCAAATAAATGACACTCACAACACAATGCTGACCTAGCATATGCCGCTAACAAAATGCTAGGCCTAAGAGAAAGAAAATCTATCAGAACACAATGTAGGCAAAATGCTTCTTGTTAAATTTCACAGCCAATAACAAGTTCTTCGAGAACAAAGACCTGACTATTAGCCCTACTTCTCCCACTGTCTGGGGTTGAACGGAAAGAGTTTAGCATTAGTAGACTTTCATGTAGATGTGACATATCAGTCGTCGGTCGACTAATCGCATCCCGCCATTTCTTTGAACATACTCTAAGCAATTAGCCTACGAACGTGGAATGACTTATTGCAGGAAAGGATCTCTGAACTCCTTTGTGTGAAGATCCGTTTTTCCCTCAGTCTGGAATGGAAAGGCCACTGGAAGTTCTTCCCTTCATCAGTTGCGTAACCTCATGCGACTGTATTAACCTGCGAACTGCGTGAATGCCAAAGAGCAGGAATTTGTTATCTCGAGGACTAATCATAACACTCTCTTCCTCTTGCTTACAGAACAGCGCTCTGAAGAAACAGATTAGATCTTGATCGCTGTCGGTGGTGTTACCCCTTGACCAGGTTTTCAGTCAAGAGGGTGTGTGTGTGCGCGCATGTTTTGCTGTTTATCATGGTCCTAAAGCGCATGTTCTCTCATAACTGTACATTTAGGCCCTTCTCTCTCTCTCTCTCTCTCTCTCTCTCTCTCTCTCTCTCTCTCTCTCCAAACAAAGGCCACTTAGATTATTTTTGCAGGAGTAATAGGAGCCCACTCCCAAGACCAGGAAACTGGACCAGAACACTGCAGATAACATTCACAGAGAACAGCATTTTCTGATTCTTCAAACTGATTAGAGACAAATGGGTGTTGTTTTTGTGAGACTTTTCACTGTGTGCTTGTGCACAAACATGTATTAGAGGAAGCTATTTAATAATAAACACACCAAATGATCTGTGAATATTAGAGTAGTTTGAATTTATATACCCTCATTATTGGAAAGCGATAATGTGAAGGTTTTTTTTTTTCCAGTTCAAACGTTAAAATGCTTTTTAAAAATAAGCAGTTATAATTTTTTCATGCTGCAGGTTTAAATGTTTTTTATATCCGAATTTATGTAAACTATTTATGTAAACTATTTTATTATTCACTGAGATGCTATTATGGTTTTTATTAGAATTTTTTATTAGTTTTTATTTATATATTATGGTTTTAGTCTGCTTTGGATTAGGATTTCAATTTTATTTTATTTATTTTATTTTAGTGCTGGGAAATCGTAGCCTAGAAATATAATTTTATATTTATGTTTAAATATTATAATGTTATTTTGTATGTCTATCTATGTTGTCAATCTATGTTGATTATGAAAAGTGAACAGCATGAGTGAGAAAGGACACATCGTAAGATGCACAATGCCAGGAGACATGGAGTGGGTCAGACATGATTTTGACCACTTCATTAAGTTTTGTTTAGAAGAAAGCCTTTCTTTAAAGTTAATTTCATTTTGTATCAATTTTATCTTAATTTTAATCAATGTTTCATCAGCCAATTGGGGCATTCTGGGTTGAGCGAGCGGAGCTTAATTGGTCAGTATTATTAAATAGCAGACAAAGATTTTGGATAGCTAGGTTGGTGCGGTAGGGGGCCCAACATCATATTCTTTCATAGAGCCCAAAATTGCTAGCGGCGCCCCTGCTGGGAACACACCATTGGCAGGGCTCAATCCGAGGAGCGGGATAAACGGTTGTCTTTCAAATTCTCTCTGCACGCAATAGGATAGCGCTACAACCAACCAGAGCAACGAAAAAGGTGAAGCGGAGCTAGTTGATAGATTCAAATTTCGCCGTATCCGGTCGGCAAAACTCTGAACACATCTTCCTTTTTTAAGAATGACTTCAGTGCCGTTCTTTGTTCTTTCCTCAAAGAAAAACTTAACTCCAAGTCTTCCAGAGTCGCGGCCAAAGCCGATTCGAAAGGCCGCTGTTCACCAGCTTCTTTGTTTACAAGTAACACGCGTAACCGCCGCAACTCTGCCATCATTATGTTAAGCCCGCCCACCGACTCTATACACGATGTGATTGGCCTAACCAGAGTTTGGTTTTTCCAGCTCGCAAGCCAACAGAGAGTTGCTAGACTAGATACCTTTTCTTAATGGCTACAACAATATAGTAGCCTACAGTACTGATCAATTTCATGTCGGAGTGGGATTTGAGCAAAAGTCGTGAGCGGTTCATGATGGATTTTGCCGGAAATGTAGAAATAAGCCATAATTTTGTTATATTTGTAACTGTTTGGTAGATTATACATTTATAATTTCTATTACATTACTACTAGTACTGTTACTACTAATAAAACCAATCTCTGGGGGCCCCAAAAGTGCGTGGGCCCTTAGAATCGTCCCAACTTTCCCGTAGGTCTGGCTTGTCAAGCTAGGGAAAAATCGATGAATTCCGATTAATCGCATCCAAAATAAAAGTTTACATAATATATGTGTGTGTACTGTGTATAATTATGTATTAAGAAATATTTGCATGTATATACTATGTATGTATGTATATGTATATATATATATATATATATATATATATATATATATATATATATATATATATATATATATATATATATATATATATATATATATATATATATATATATAAATAAAAAATATTTAATATTTCTATATTTAAATCATTTATCTTACACATAAATATTTTATATATAAATATGACATATATTTCTTAAATATATACATGCATGTGTGTGTTTATTTATATACATAATAATTATACACTGTACACACACCTATATTATGTAAACACAAACTTTTATTTTGGATGCGATTAATCACGATTAATCGATTGCCCAGCTATTTATTTTATTTCGTTTTATTACTGTTGTTGTTTTTTCTTTTACATTTTACCTGTTACCTAGTGTATAATTTTGATGCCACCAAACAGAATTACAGTTTGTTTGTTTGAGCAGCCCAACTCGGTCGGAAATAGCAACTTTGACGCAATCGATGGTTTTCCATCTACCTGTTTGATCAAACGATGAAGTAAAGGAGGAGCTGTTTGGGAGTGGACCTTTATAGAAATTTCTCTGTTATTTTTCTTTGTCTTCCGTGATTCTAGATTTACACACTTCAACTTGAACTAAACAAATTAATGTAGATGTACCAGATTTTGCGTAGATTTCGCCAATAGCACAAAAATAATCCACTTGTGATGGGTGTCAGCCAAAATTTGTCAGCACAACCCCTGATTGAACTCTCTGAGAACAGCATGGAAAGCAGAGTTGCTCTTGTACCAAGCCCAAAAAAGATTCCACAGAGATTAGCCGAGTGTGTAATGGAGCAGGTGGAATGGAGGCTATGGATCCAGTCCATAATGGCCATAATGAATGCATACATCACACACTCTTCTCCTTGCGTATGCTCAATACTCCGGTCAGTCGTCAACCCCGAGACCTCTAATGTACCAAATGCAATTTTCAGGATGACGAAATGCCTTCTCAGTCTGTAAGTGGTAAAATGTTTGGCGATGCAAAAACGCTGTTTAGATGACCCTGGTGAAAGGGCAAGGAACAGAAACCGACCATGTCTTCTGCACTCCCTAAGTGAAGGAAAGTCGTTTCAGAGGAAGTGCAAGTTATATTTTAAGATTATTTGGAGACAAACTTTTTTGGCCCCTGTAGAACATGACACCACTTTGTCTGTTACCAGAGACTGAATGGTGTGAAAAGGGTGATGCATAGACTAGAAGAACATGATAAAAAGAAGCAGTTGAATGGTTTAAAAGCTTAGGGACATGAAGTGACTTGTGTGTTTTAAGACTCATTAATCCTAAAGGTTTGAGTGGAAAATGGAGTGATGGTGCCACAGCAGGGGGTCATGCTAATGCAGCTGGCTTGTCCTGAGGGCCACCTGCTGCCAGGACTGTGTGTGTGTGGGCATGCTGTTACTACTAGTGATCTATAAAGAAAAAAATATTCACAGGTGCATGTGGGTGTCTACATGTGTTACCAAATGACAAAGCAGAAGAGGATATAGCAGGTTGCAGAATGTGCAAAAATAAGTGTATGGCAGTTGTCTTGGATTTCCCCCCCAAAAAAATATAATTTTACTGCTCAGTTCTGAGACAGCATGAGGAGCTACTCTTTGAAAAATGAATACGAGAATCTCGAGCATTAGCGAATCTCGAGCATTAACATTTTTTAAAGTGGTCATGGACTAGCTTTTTAAAAAATTTTATACTTTTTTTAATACTTTCTGAGGTCAACTTATGAAATTTGCGTGATTTTGACATTCAAAAACATCACAATGAATAAGTAATAGGCTATTTTCTACCCTGGTTTTGAGCCTCTCTCCTGGAATGCTCGGTTTCTATGGCCGTGCCGCATTGAAGACTTGGTAGGAAACGCCCACTGCTATGATTGGATAACAGTTTTGCACATTATAATAAGTTTCGAATACCCCGTCAGTACACTTGGGGAATTGTATTCAAAATGGCAACCGGAATGATTCGCCCATACATGTTTGACCCAGAGTCTGATCCCGAGTCGCAGGAAAATGAGTCAACAACACCTCAAATACAAAAGATACTCCAGCCTGTGACAGCGTTGTAAGTTATCATTAATTATGTTTAGTTAGTGCACATAATCGGTAGATATCAAACGATCCGTAACAATGCTATACTATATCACATATAAAAATTTACTCACTTGTTGCACCATTCCTGTCGGATCCAATATAGAAGGCACAGCTTCGTTTTTTAATCTCATTTTGTCTGCAAATCCAGTCTCTTGTTTACAAAAGAATCCACGGGGAAATGAAGCGAACAAACACGCAATGTCTTACCCACGTGAGCTGGAATTATAGAATTAGACAATGGTCTTCTTCTGTTGAGGCGGTTTTTCACCACACTCTGTTGGGTATCGGTTTGGTTGGGTGCCAAACCGATACTTTTAAAACGGTGCCTGTGCCTGAACCGATACTTTTCAAAAAAAGAGCCTCAAAACAACGATGGATGACATTAAAAAGTGGCCTTTTTTTTGTTGGGAAAAATGGAAAGGAACAATTTATTAAAAGTTTAAAGTATACTAAAATATATAAATATGATACAAAACACACTTTCCTTAAATTGACAGTAAAATCTAAGCCACCTAACCCAACTACAATAGCTAATTTAACACTAAATAACACTTACAACAGCAAAGTAGTCTGTATTCTTGGTATGCTACAAACCAGCTTCAAGGTTCAGCTTTATTTTGAAATATGACCAAGTTCTCCAACTAAATATTTTAGAACGCATCACCTTGCTGGGCCTGCTGGGCCTGTTTTTACTTTGCACTTACATTTAAAAAAATACCTGCATGTTATTACATCTGTAATTAATTTCTGTAGTTACATTTGTAATTACACAGTTGACACTTCCCTTACATCTAACCCTACCCTTAAACTTACCCATACCACCACACCTGTCCCTAACCCTACCCGTATCCCACCTCAATATCAGCAAAAGTGTTTTGCAATATAATTTGAACACAGTAAGTACATTGTACTTATTTTTTGATGTAAGTACATAGTAGTTAAGGCCACCTAATATAAAGTGGGGCCGATTGTGAAATACTCAAACCGGCCCGTCTGGCACCAACAACCATGCCACGCTCAAAATTGCATAAATCACCTTTCTTTCCCATTCTGACATTCAGTTTGGAGTTCAGGAGATTGTCTTGACCAGGACCACACCCCTAAATGCATTGAAGCAACTGCCATGTGATTGGTTGATTAGATAATTGCATTAATGGGAAATTGAACAGTTGTTCCTAATAATCCTTTAGGTGAGTGTATATATTTTTAAATGTTTACACATTTATTCTTTTTTATTATTATATATTTTTTATTTTTATTCTATACCTCCTATTGTGCAGCAGTGTTTCGCTCGATGGTGATAGAAACAATACTTACAAATTTATACCAACTGACAAATTCCTAACAGTTTATCATTTCAACCGGTGTATCCCACTGCTATACTAGGTACTTGTTTTTCTCCTCCCACACTCTACTCAGATGACAACACTTTCAGTATCTCCTGCCCCAAAAAACGCCATCCTCCACACTCGCCTATAACAGCTGAGCTCAGTGCTTAGAAGCGGAGGTCTTTGATCCGGCCCTGAAAGTGTCTAGTGCCGTGTACTGAGGAAGATAAGTTGAACCAGGTGAGCGGGAGAGATAGCAACTGCTGACATCGCCGCCTTTCCAACTCAGACGGCCACAATAATTCTGCTGCTTATTCTGTTGCGTAATCAGCCAGCCACTGATGCAAATAAAAAAAAGCAAGGTAAAAAACAACCTGCAATTGCGGTTTTATTTAATACCAAGATAGTTTGACTCTTGAATGTGAAAGAGTAAAATATGAAAATTGTTTGAATTTAGGGCTCGTTTTTGTGTGTGTTCCTTATCATGGTGGTCACGACTGGTCCAAAAAGCAATATTTATCTTACATTTGCAGTAATAATGCATGTGACGTCAGGTACAACCTTTTTTTTCCCACTGTAAAACTTACAAATCCCATCAAAATGTACAATACAATAAGTTAATGCTACAAATAATGTATCATTTTTTCATATGTCTAGTTAAAACACTGAGCGTTGGAGTCATTTAATGTATACGTCCTGAAAGAAAGTTTAGATTTTTGATGCGTGATGCATTTTTTAAGTTGTACGGCATCACCCCGTAGTTTTATTTTCCTGCAGAGCCTTACGGGAAAGAGTCTTTGAAACTACTGGTCATCAGGGTGGATGTGTGTTTCTTTCATGCTGATTCCAGAGCTTGAGAGGAGCCTGTTTTATGCTTTAACTTCTCTTGAAGGATTCCGCTGATGATGGCAAAGCAGGGAGGTCGGAATAGCACAACTGGACTTCTAGAGAGCAGAGCGAGCGAGAGTGTTTTGAGAGGCTGTTGCATAATAGGTATTGGCTGCAAGCTGGTGATAAGGAGAGGGTCAGTTATATAAGAAGGTCATGGTACAGTATGTGTGAAAGTTCTAATTAGAAGGAAAAAGAGTCACTCAGGCAATATGTCTCTATATGTTTAGGCCTTCCACACAGGTTGCAGCATCTGATAACTCGAAGCATTTTCTAATCGGCTGCATAAGCACGTTTTGTGCTTGCTGGTTGATAAAACGGGCAAAAAATCCTATACACTTGCATTGACGGTGGTGGATCCTGAGTCATGTTTATGAACCAAAACAACATTGACTTCAGCGTGGATTCCAAGTGCAAATACCTGTGCACTAAGAAACATCCAGAATACCTGTAAACTGTAACTATAGCCTCGGCCCAGCAACAGCATCATAGCAAGGGAATTTTGTACGGGTAAGTAGTAGTTTTTCACTTTTTCGTAGTGCGGTGCCAAATCCTGCATAAAAAAAGTTTAAGCTAGCACAAGATTCTACATGGCTTTTTTGCCTTGTCGAGACATATCTTTTGAGAATTCCTCTGGTTGTTAAGAACAGTGGATGATACAATGGGCTTATTGGTAATGTGCATTTCATGGAGGGCTGCTCATGCTGAAAACCCATCCCGTTAACAGTGGATGCTCTTGGGGAAACCGCTTTATCGAGTGCCTGATGAACGCTGGCTGGGCATGGACAAAATACTGGTTTATGATTGGCCACTGCAGGCCTTTTGAAGCGATCATGCTGGCACGCTTGATCGGCTAATTGCTCTCTCGACTCTGTGTGTACATCCTTGATTCTTTCGACTCGGTCTTATTCTCTTCCTTTTGTTCACCGACTTCAACGTCAGTGTCTTATTCTCTTTTTAAAACACTTCGAGATGTCAAAATGTACAGATGCTGACTGTTAAAAGAAGGAAAAACAGAAAGGGAGAGAAAGATGAGAGGACAGTGCAGCCGGTAAAGAAGACGACGTGAAGGCGAAAAATCAATTTTCCTTCCTTCTTGGTGTCCTTGCTGTACGTCCTACTGTCAGCTTTTCTCTCTGACTTCTTGAGCAAGAAAAGCTTTAGTAAAGAAGAGATTACTTTGGACTGTCCTTGTATGCATCTGTGTCTAAATGAGAGGTTAGATGGAGAGATCAAAAGTGAAAGTGCAGATGGTATAGACCAGGGATGTTTAGCTTTAACCTTAATTAACACAAACCAGCCAATCAAGGCCTTAAGGATTACTCGAAAACTACAGGTGAGTGTGTTGGACGGGGTACAATCTTGGGATGGACGATAATGCACGTCATTCCAGGAAATCCATATGGGCAGTGATTTCAGGCGGAGCAGCATTTACTACTGATCACAAAGCTATGTTTCACTGACAAGCTGACAAATTTGCATCACAAATGATTTGCACATTAACCCCTTGGTGCTCTTTGTTTAGGGGTTGCATTGGTTGTCTTCCCGGTCATAAGTGACCGGACACCTAAAAATTAAACTTTCTCCACCTCAGTAAAACCAATGCAATTTCTTTTTCCTTAATATTTTTTCTTTTTAATTTTGTATTTTGAGATGATTTGATTATATATATATATATATATTTTTATATTTATGCAATAATTATTGTCTATTTTTGCCATTGAAAATTATACAAAAATTATTTTTTTATTTTATTATTCCAGTATTTCAGGTTAAAATAGAGACAAGACCTTCAAAATATTTTTTTGAAGGCAGATTAACGCCCTCTTTTGGAATTATTTAAGAAATCATGCAACCATGGGTGTAATCTCATCAAAAACTATTCATTATAAAGTTTTAGATATTTTTTGTTTTGTTAGAAATATAGATTTTTTTTCTGTGAATTTGTGTTTTTGCAGATTTCTCATTCATTTCCTATGGTGGTCATTTTTGACTGAAGAGCACTAGTGGGAGTATTTTTTTACGACCACTTAGCATGCTCAAATCATGCCCTCATTTTGTTGTGTGTTTACATACCTAATGCTAGAAAAGTCACCAAGTTTCATATCATCCTGATGAAGCTTCATAGGTTCAGTTTTTCATAGGTGTGTGTGTGTGTGTGTATAAGTGTGCGTGTGTGTGTGAGTGGATGTGTCAATATCACACTCTTGATGTTTTAGAGTGTCACCCCTTTATTGCTGTGTACTTTTTTTCAGCATTGTGGCCCATTTGTAGATTGTACACACAAATATTCTGTGAATTTTGTGTTTTTGCCGATTTCCCATTCATTTCCTATGGTCGGTCATTTATGACCGAAGACATGAACGCTACTTTTTTTTTTTACGACCAATTAGCATGCTCGAATCATGACCCCACTTTTCTTGTGTGTTTACATACCTAATGCTAGAAAAGTAACCAAGGTCATATCATTCCGATGAAGCAGTGATTTTTAACATTTCAAAACAGAAAATGTTCCGGTCAGAAATGACCGAAGAGCACCAGAGGGTTAGCACTTTTCTATTTACATCATTACATTTGTTGGTTGATGGTGCTTTTATGGCGATGTGGGTGCAGTCTATGGCTCCAAAAATGTTTGGGAATCTGGCGATAGCTTGAAAGACCCATTTTATTTTGGCTTGTTGAGGATTTTGGTAAGGGAACTGGATGTAGGTTGGGTCCAAGGAAATAATTGCATCCAACATTTGTCACAGCTGTCTTTTATAGGGTTTGTCACCAATTATGCATTGTGTTTAAAATTACAATATATATATATATATATATATTAGTGCTGGGCATAGATTAAAAAAAAGTAACTAATTAATCACACTTTTTTCTTTAATTAATCGCGATTAATCGCAAGTTTTTAATATTTTAAGTTTTTAATATTTTGATATTGTAATAATTTCAGTTACTCTCCAAATTAATGTATAAACAATTTAAAGACAGCATATTTTAAATATGTGTTGTATTGTCATATTTTTATGAATGAAGGCCAGTATCACTGATACTAAAGTGTCTATGAAACATTAATGACGTTACATTACAGTATAACTGAAAGCTCCCAATTTCAACATTTATTAGGCTTTAAAAAAACAACTTTTAATTTAAGTGAACTTAAAACAATCTTTACATAAACCCAAAATAATAAATGTTATATTTACCCATGGCCTTCCCTGTTATACATATACAGAAATGTAATAGTTATCTTTCTTAACTGCATAAATAATAAATTAAATATAGATGAATCATCATTAAAGCTAAAATTTTCTCTGTTCCCGTTGTTCTTTGATGAACATTAATGACAGTCATCATCAGTGCTCCTGTCACTTTAAGAACAGCCGCGGATCTCACGCGCTGTCGCGCGCATCTCATTTCCTCACAACTCTTTAAGTTCATTTAAGACGTTATTTAACTAATTTAAGACTCCTAATATGAGAATACTCAAAATCCTCTGTGTTATTGTTTGTTCAAGAGCAAAAGAGAACTCGATGTGAGCAGGAAACTGACGCGAGTCTATCTATGCGTCGAGTGTGTGTGTGTGTGTGTGTGTGTGTGTGTGTCCCTTGATTAGCTGACACGAGACGCATCCACACAGACAGGACACACACACACACACACACACACACACACACACACACACACACACACACACAGGACTTTGGCATACAGCGCGTTTGCTTGTGTCTTGTCACGCTTGGAAGCATTTACATGAATAAGAGTGATGATCATGTAACACTAAGCAAAAATGGATATAAAAACGGACGCTGCGTTATTTGCGTTAAATATTTTAATTGCGTTAAGCTGAAAAAAATAATCGCCCGCGTTAACGCGTTAATTTGCCCAGCCCTAATATATATATATATATATATATATATATATATATATATATATATATATATATATATATATATATATAAATATAAATTTGAGTGTTTTATAATTAAAGTAAATACAGGACATATATGTGGATTGCTTAATGCATTCTGTGACACTGTTAAATGCTTTTTTATGTGTAGTATCGCTATTCTACCACTAGATTATTTGCGCAAGCATGCTCAGATGTGTGCTTATATTTACACACATTTCTACGTATAAGTACAAGCTGGTAAATCCCACACTTTGCTTGAAACTGTTCTTACGCACTCACTACGCACAGATCTGTGGGTATATACCGTTGATAAATAAGGCCCCAGGAGCTGAGTTTGACACCCCCTCATGTCCAACCCCCTGTGAGTGCGTTGCTTTAGGCCTAGGACACACCAGGCAATTTTCAAATCTTAAGCAATTTTAAAGCTCTGGGAGACCACAGACATGAGGGCAGTTTCAACCAGTTTTTAGCATTATAATCCTCCGAATGCACACACTGTGAGAACACACATTGTAGTGATATTTTCACAGTGAACCGCAAGATCAAACATGACCTGGGACGATCAACGGCATCAGTGGTTCTCCTGGCGCAAGTTTTGTTAAACAAAGGAGAAAAAAAGAATATGGGTGATCTTCTTTCTCAATACTCCACTTTCGTGACATGTTTGTGGCTGCCAAGTTTCAGCTATAGAAGCACGTAACATCCGGTTGGTGAAGCTTGCTCGCTCTCATTGGAGAGTATCATGCCAGAGGCAGTCCAAGAGTCGGAAATATCAAACATGGGCTCCGACGTGATTGGGAGCGGTAAAATAATCATAATGAGACCACACAATTGAGTATTATTTGGACAAAGTCGTATGCGACAAGCTTTGAACCATTCGCTAGGGGGTGCAAATTGGGCTCAAAATCAGGCTTAAAATCTTCAAGTGTGTGGCCAGCCTTAAGGAGCAATTTAAGGTGACATCTGAGGACTCAGTGGTCCATCTCCCTTACTTCATTGATATCCTTGACTCTATTATCCCTTGAGTTTCCAAAGCATCCATTTGACACCAGATCTAGACTTAAGGCCACAACAAATGTTAATCATCCAGAAGCCATTGTCTCCTTGCATTCCGAAATCTGTTCTATGTCTGGATTCCTCAGAGTCTAGATAATTCCCAAAGCTTCTCTTTGTTTCCCTTATTTTCTTGTCACCCCGTTTCTCGAACTCATTCTCAATCTGCCTCTCCATCCCTGCTGTCCTCCCTTGATTTCTCCAGAACAAGTGTTTGGCCTTTCTGCTGAGGCGGGATCAAAGGGCTGACAGCTGCCCCTCATCCCTGCTGAGTGTCCTATGTTCTGTCTGTCTGCTCCCTTCTGAGACCATGCTACCAAACATGAAAGACCAACAAAGATCCCTGGAGGTTTCGACAGCCTTTCTTGAGGACTCCTGCCATTGGATGGTGAAAAAGAGACCGCAAGCTAGCAAGAAAGAAAGACAAAGGATGATGGAACAGGACACGTACAAGATTGAGAGGCGGGAGATGAAGAAAGAAAGAGGCTGTGGTGTAGCCCCCAGGCTTGTTGCTTATTGCTGCTGAGCTGGACTCTGGCTAATTAGTTATTAGATTGCAAAGATGTGCGGTAACAAGCTTTAATTAGGTTAGCGACTGCTTAAATGAAATGTCTAGCAGAGCCCAGTTCTGCGTACAATAATGATAGACTGAATGCAACTTAGCCGTCAGGGCACAATGCTTGCTGCTCACGACTCGGGAATCGGCGAGTATTTGCCTTTTCTTAGGAGTAGATAATTATGAGGTTGACCTTTCAATTAGCACAAACGCCTTAATGCCAGAATGTATCGCCTGAAGTAAGGTTGCTGTTGTCCCCTTATGAAGACAATGAAATATACTCTAGACCTGTTTGCCCAGGACTATATATAACTGCCACAGAAACATTCTATCTTCAGCCATGTTCAATATCCAGTTAGAAGTCAAATCTTGCTTTGTGTTTCGAGTTGATATTCGGTAAGATAAACCAACCCATTAAAACCAACGTGATAATTCCTAAAGAAGTATTTTTTTCATGATACTTTTTTAAGGTAAACTAACTTTTTAGTTGAATATTGAATGATCAATATCAGTTGAGATTCAGGGCGTTTTCCAGCTTATGGCCCAAGACACTGGGATATGCTCCAGAGTCCCTGCGACCCTGCGAAGGACAAGCGGTTTTGGATGATTCAAACCCATCTGTCACAGGACAAATCATTTTCTAAGAGACCCAAGAGTTTTGATGAAAAATGCAGTTACTGAAACCTTGTCGTTTCATTTGTCAGGGCACTTTATCAATGTTTAAAGTCATCAAATGAACTTAAATGTCATTGGGGTAAGCGTGGTCAGTGAATGCTTTTAACACTTTAACATAGCACTACATTGCTGTACGCAAAGGATGCCCGTAGAAATCTGCACACTGCGCATGAGATTGGAACTCACAGGTAGACTGTGAGGCACAGACGCTAAGTGGCTATTGATTTCTACGCACAGTGAAGTGAAACTGGGCTGTTTCTTGCCTCGGCTCAGCATGCAGTGCTCACCAGCGGTTAATTGCCTTTTAAGACACAGATGTCTTTGGCTGGTTCATTTTTAATGATGGCAGCCAGGATGGGGTGTTTTTTATGTGGTGGAATAGTCTGATAAATACGCTAACACTCCCACTTGCACAAGGTCATTTGCTCTACATGGCTACCATTATGCTACGCTTGCCACCTTTAAAATTCATATGGAAAAAAAGAAAGAAAGATTGCTCTCTGGAACATTCTAGAATTGTTCAGAGTGTCCTAAATGGTCTTTTGCCAATGATTTATATGTGGGTGGACTGCTCTTCCTGCCTCTCTCCAGGACATTTTGATGGGAAATGAGCCGAGGCTTCCTGAATTTCTCATCAGCACTTATTCAATCAGCTAGTAAAAATATCAACTCAATTAATGAATTAATTTCTGGCGTTATCGTATCTTGGCACACATTTAACCTGACGGTTAACCTGACTTTGTTATGTAACTAGAGGGTCAAAGAGTCGCTCTCGTTTAACGGGACTTGGCAGCGGCAGGGAATCCTTTATAAATGTTCTAACCCAAGCACATTTTCTCTAATTATTTAAGATGAGACTTAGGCTTGCCTACCTCTCCCTCATGTACCTTAGGTGATTGGTTGTGTAAAGAGATTTGTGTTGGGGCAGCCACTTTCTCTCTCTCTCTCTCTTTCTCTCTGGCCCTTACAAATGTGCGAGCACTGGACGGAGGAGCTTTCTGATGCATGGAAGCGTATTGAGGAGCAGAGAGGAACAGTAATTAGGAAAATCATTCCGATGATGTAAAACCCCAGTGGTCCTGGTCCACCCTGACTGTGTGTCTTAGTGTGTGTTTTTGTCCCTGATGATCCTGAGAGAATATATTATGCTATCAGCGGGGGGATTGTAGAGGCGGGATTTTATGCATGAACAAAATGTAATCCCTCATAAACCTCCACCAACAGATACCGGCAGGAGCCCTTAGGTGCAAAACACCAGCTTACATGCAGTACTATGTGCTTAATGTACATACACCGATCATGACAGGTGAAGTGAATAACACTGATTATCTCTTCATCACGGCACCCGTTAGTGGGTGGGATATATTAGGCAGCAAGTGATCATTTTTTCCTCAAAGTTGATGTGTTAGAAGCAGGAAAAATGGGCAGGCTCATTGATGCATGTGAGAAGCGAAGGATGGCCTGTGTGACAGCAGACGAGATACTGTAGCTCAGATTGCTCATGTTAATGCTGGTTCTGATAGAAAGGTGTTTGAATACACCATGCATCGCAGTTTGTTGCGTATGGGGCGGCATAGCCGCAGACCAGTCAGGGTGCCCATGCTGACCCCTGTCCACCGCCAACTAGGGCTGAAACGATTCATCGAGTTACTCGATTAACTCGATTACAAAAATTCCTCGAGGCAAAAATTCTGCCTCGAAGCCTCGTTAAATTACTATGACGCGCACTATACGCGCAGGGATCTGATTCACACGGACCGCTGTTCAATGTTCAGGAAGCACACCATAGCGCGTGATACATTTTGAATTTAGTTTAGATTCTAGATGCCCAGAATCACTATAGTAACTGCATGTTTTACACAGTTTATGTAAGTTGATTACCGTTTTTATAGCTGCCACACACACACACACACACGGCGCGCGCAAGCCCCGAAGCCAGATCGCTTTCACTTTCGTCCTCATAAAGTTTGTCAAGTAAATGCTTTTTTTAAAAGCCTTGCCAGTTTGAACATTGAAGCGATTGTGACCTATTAAAAAACAACAATACGGAAAACTTATCCGTTCAGTGCTCAGCTTTTTTCTGTGACACAGAGCCGAGCCGTGTCGCGTCTTTGACAACGAGCGCGCGCCCTGAAGGCAGACCTCTTTTCGCGTGAAGATCGCGCGCGGAGAGCAGCGGAGAAACGCAGTGTCAACGCCGTCCTGTGACTAAACTAAAGTCACTAAAGTAGCTTAGAAACTCAACCGTTAAAGGCATATATTTGAATACCTTTGAAGTAATTACAAATCAAAGCTTCATATTGAATAGAGACGGAATGAGTAATTCACACACACAATCACTCTCTCATTAATGCATCCAAATAAATGTAATGTAGGTCTACTACTGTGTTAATGTATCTGTATCTGATGTACAACAAACATAAATCTGCCCCACAGACATCAATAACTGCTGAAAGTGAACCGTTTCCTTCAAGTATTTTAAAATCACAAAGAAATGCACTTTTTGCATTTGTTGGAAAAATTCCAACTTCAATAGTAGAAAATCAGTAACACACACACACACGCACCCTCCTCTCTGTCGCGCCAGTCAGACCAATCGTGGCAATGCATCACATATGCTTAAACTTTTATGTAGCCACGCAACAATAATTTCAGCATTCACTGTATACACCGAGACGTGATGTTGTGACGCGATTTTTCGAACGGATGCTTCACCTAAAATACACCGCTATGCAAGTGATGCAAGCCAAATGCAGCGCTCTATTGAAAATGAATGTATGTATTCAGTACCAAATTGCAATGAAGCCTCACGCACACACACACACACACACACACACACACACACACACACACACACACACACACACACACACACACACACACACACACACGTTGCTAGGTTACCATAGCAAATAGGCTCACCCCAGAAATTATATATTATTTGTTAGTAGCCTAATGGTAAATGCTGCAGGTGTAGAAATCTACATAAAAGATATTTACTTTGATGTCAGGGTTAGATTACAGCATGAAACCTGTTGTGCATATTAATAAATTAAATTGCTTTTCCTCTTCATTTTCGTTATGCATTATTTGTTTTGGTTGTTTAAAAACACTGATTTTTTATCTGATTAATCGATTAATCGATCGATTAAGTGCTAGATTAATCGATTACAAAAAGAATCGATAGCTGCAGCCCTACCGCCAACTTATATTTAACTAATTTAAGACTGTGCTTACGAGGATACTCGACAAAGCGGACATTTTGGCATATTTGTGTGTTTTTGTCCGTTCAAGCACGAAAGAGAGCTCAACGCGGCCGTGCGCTGTCTGAAGGGACATTCTGTGTGCATGAGTCCTGTGTGTCTTGCCCAGACAGGAGATTCACAGACAATCTTATTTTTGTGTCATCGCGCTTGACTGATTTAATTGCACTTGAATGAATGATAGCGTGATCATACACTTGTAGCGCAGCCAAAAGATGATTCAATATTTATAATGCGTTAAACTGAAAAAAATATTTGCATGCGCTAATTTTGACAGCCCATTCCTTTCATTATGGTATCAGGACAGTAGTATCGCACCGATACATTTGACTGTCAATCCACAACCCACTTTACCCTTGTTTTCCAATAAAACACAAAACAAGAAAAGTAGGTCCATAAGCCGTGGTACCCATTACATAGACAGGTTTAACAAAGTGGGGCATTTGTTTGTATTACATAATTTTGTGGGCGACTGCAGGAGGTAATCAGGTAAAGCTGGCACAAGACCGGATACTGACCACATCTGCCAAAATTATAACACTTCAGAGTGGGCTGGCTGCTTATTTGATAAAACTCTCACTCCTGCCCATGCTAATGAGGTCTTATTTACCATTTAGCAGCATAACATCTCAGTGCAGGAACAGTCTGCACTTAGGTCTAGACTGTGTAATGGAGCTCACCTATATCAGCAAGAGAACTTGCTTACGGTTGGAAAAAAAAAAACGAGGGGTGGGTGTTGTTTAATGTAACTCTCCGACCTCAGCTGCCCTCTCTCTGTACTTGTACTTTTGCTGTGTTTTCAAGATTTTCCTCAAAACTTGGAAGTGTTGCTCCTATGTCAAGGACTAAACAAATCCCAGGCTTTTTCATCTGTATGTTGTGTTCTTCCTCTATACTCACACATTTGTGCATTCTCATACACCAGTGGGACCTGGTTCTCTACTGACACATTTTAAGGGTTTTATATGCATCATTCCTGTGTTTGATGCTTATGTTTCATTGTAAACACCTAGCATATTTGCATGTCCTAAAGTTATGCCACTTTCAGAATTACGCTACTTTTCATCTTTCCATCAGTAAAAAAGGACAGAGAGATGGACAAGTTATGAAAGCTAAAGCAGCAAAAAAATGTCCCTACCTTACTTACTTAACAGCGATGGAACGTCTAAGATTAATTCTCTGCGTCGACAAGGGTCGACTTTTCTACGCACTCCATCACAAGCGTTTCTGATTTGCTCTACATAATGCTAAATGAGCCTAGCCACTTAGCTGGACATGAGAGAATTAGTCATGTTGGAGATGAATTCAGGTTTTGACAGTAAAACGCTGCCCCGTGTGAGAGATAGGCACCTCTCGGAGCTCTAATGGGTGGAAGCTGCCTGCGCCACGGGCTTTTCCGAGACACGGAATGACCGAGGACATGACACTATGAATAATAGAGTTTGCTATGCATACACAAGGTGAAAAATGCTGTGTGCTACACACACAACGCTACAGGCAAAACTAAATGGAAAAGCCTCTTGCTGAATTCCATGAAAATTCAGCGGTTCGTGCTACATACCTTTTATTTCTGTCTTCATATTAAAAAATAAACAATTTTGACAGGACGCATTTCCTTCTGCCGGTTTAGCACCAAGACTACCCATAAAGCTTTTCAGGCCACATTTATTTTTGTTGTTGTTTTAAAAGGGACTTGTTTCCTCTTTTAGTAATGAAACACTAGATTTTTATTAGAGGAAACAATAGGGATAGAAGAAAGGGATATAGTCGCCAATTGTCTCGAGCTGGATATAACGGGGTAGTTCACCCAAAATGAAAATGTCAGTCATTACTTACTTACCCTCAAGTTGTTCCAAACCTGTATGAGTTTCTTTCTTCTGCTGAAAACAGTTGACGACAGTTGACGGCACCTATGACTTCCATAGTAGGGAAAAAATACTATGGTAGTCAATGGGTGCCTGTCTGGATACTAAAATTCTTTAAAATATCTTCTTCTGCTTTCAGCGGAAGAAAGAATTTGTACAGAAACTCAACAAATTATCATTTTCGGTTGAACTATCCCTTTAAAATCACTGCAGCATCACTGTCAGTGCACATGCAATATCTGCCACTCCAACCAAATTCAAATTTACAAGATTTTCATAACTGACAGTTTCTTTTTTTGGTGACTGGGGCTCCAGACTGCAACTGAAATGGTTGCAAATGTGATAAAAAAGAAAAAAAAAGAAAGTGCAGTTGGCGACAGTTGAGAACTTTGTCCATATGCGGTTTCAACAGATATCAACTTATGAAGAGCTAGTGTTTTTGTTTTTTAACACAGCAACAAAGACATCAAAAATATCATTCAAGAACAAGCGACTGTCAAAAAGATTCACAAAATATACTCAAGCTCAAGGATGTAAACCATGTCTTGAAAATTGGGTGGGACTTTTTTTCCTTTTTTATTACGCATAAAGAGACCGAACAGTGAACGAAATTCTAGGTCTAATTCTAGTTGAGAAATAATCATTTTGGGACTATTTGCATTTGCATTAATTTGACTCAAATATATTGTTAGTCCCGAGATCCTTCACATGAGGGAATAAATACATAGATCCGCTGTTAACATTTGCATTCCCCAGTGGTCTGGTGGTAGAATCTTTGTAAACCATATCAAAGGTTACTGGGTCTAATCCGCTCTCATCTAGTTTCTCTTCATTCAAATCAAAGATGTTCAATGATTGTATATTAATAGCAGGGGCATGTTTTTGTGCATTTTGTTTTGTGATTTCACCGGAAAGAATAGAGTCCCCGTAATGGCATTAAGCGCTAGATTGACGCGCTCATCTGTGTGAAGAGCCAAAAGAGAACGTAAACCCCGCCTACTTTGATTCGTCATAATTTTCGTCAACGACCTTTTTTCACTGATGAAAACTAAATAAAACTAGTGTTGGATGACAAAAACTACTACTAAAATCAACTGTCATTTTCGTCAACAAATAAAAACGAGACAAAAATGTTAGGGAGGGACGATTAGGGAAGAGATCCAGTCAGAACTGATATCCTGTGTAACAGATGCGCACATGATTTGAACGTGCTGATCTAACTGCTGGAAAACACAGCGCTGTTGCAGCTTCTACAGGCTCACGCATCCCCAATCCAGCGCTCCAGAGCGGCTCACAATCAATGAAGAGTGCACATTTATGCCAGGCAAGTGTTTATGAACTAATGCTGATGAATAATGACAATGTTCACTTTGCGACGTTTATATAGTAATATGTTTTAGACGGTTGTAACAATGCATATTTTATCTCCTGAATTTGAATGAGCTAATGCAACTGCAATTGTAAGGCGCAGACATTTCAAAATAAGAGTCAATGTGTTTTTCGAGCTTGTTTATAATTAAAAGTCACGCACTATATATTCGTTTTTGCTTACACACTAAACTGTATTTAATTTAATTCCCATTTAATTCATAGTCAGGAGGAAAGACCAGTATTTGACACATATTCAATAAAGTATCAGGGTTATAATAGTTAACTAAAACCATTAAAAAAAAAAACTTCATTACTTGAAATAAATGTTAACTGAAATTAAAAAAAATAAATAAACTTATTTGAAGCTTTAGCTTAACCTTATATGGCCTACTAACTAAAACAGAAATACAAAGCTACAAAAACTATATAGATGTTTTTAAAAAACAAACAAAAAAGTGAATTGAGCTCTCTTTCGTTTATTTTTAATGTCAAAAACAAAATTATGTCAAAATGTCAGTTCAAGTGACAGTCAGTTATGTAATGCTGAAATGCTTAATGTATTACAATTTAACTAAACTCATTAGATTTTAGTAGACTAAATCTACTGGAGAATTAGTCGACTAAAATCTTATGATATTTAGTCGACTAAAACTAGACTAAAACTAAAAACAATTCAGGTGACTAAAATATGACTAAAATAAAAATGGCATTTTAGTCAAAAGACTGACTAAAACTAAATAAAAGTTTGCTGTCAAAATTAACACTGGTACAATTTGGCCATTTTGGGGGGGCTTGTCCCGCTTAATGTCTATGGTGGTTACGGCCCTGCTCAAACTCATTCTTGAGTTCGTGGTTTTAACTCAGTGAATCATTCAGAGACGCTACGGAGTGCACAACTGACTCCCTCACTGAACTGCGAGTCGTTTTCAGTCATGTCCAATTTGCAATGAACTAGGATCCAACCTGTGATATATACTCTAGGTTCTTGACTGACTGACTGACTAATTTAACAGATTATAATGATGTATAACACTTGCCTGAATGATAAATAACAACAGTTATTTGAGTCTCTTGGGCACTGATAAGAAAAAAAGAAAGACGATCGCGCCGACGCGACTGCTGACTCAAGGGGGTTAAACATTTGACAAAACATTTTATTGGTTATGTTTTTACGCATAAGGTGGATTTGTGGAAGGGAAACTTTGTTTGAGTGACATGTTTGAACCATTATCAACTAGGGATGCAACAATTATAGATTTTGTTGGTACGGTTATAGTCTGAGAAATAATCAGAAGAAATAAGGCGTCGCTGTTTGGTTCCTCTGCCACAGTTAATCCAGTGTGTACAGTAGCATCCTCCGCGTCTCTGATAAGCACGGCACTTTAAGCCGGTGCACCGCTGGTGTAACTTTGTTTTCGTTTTGTGCAAGTTGCAACAGTTACGTTCCGTGCCAAAGAAACCCTCGGTGTAGCAGAGCCTTTACGGTTAATCAATAAATCGGTTAATCGCTGTATCCCTATTATCAACATATTTAATGTTTTTTAGCCATCACTATTATGAATCACCAATCTCTTTGTTTCAGCGGAAGTTAGTTTCGACTGCTTCCGTGCTGTGATTTCATTAAGCTTGTTTATTCCGTTTCTCCCTTGATGCAATTGCACAAGCCAACAGCGACCAAGCCAAGCTATTAATGGGCCATAAATGGCGCACCAACAAATAACGTTCATTATCAGACCCAATCATTAAGACGCTTTTCTCCCTTTCATTTGTTCAGCCTCCGTGAGTAAACACTAGCAAGGCGATGTCGAGTCGTGATTCTCAGCTCAGTGGCTAACGGCACAGATTAGTAACAGAGAGTGGCGGATGATGAAATCAGGCGATGATTAGACATGATATCTCCCCCCAACACACAGGGCTACAGGGAGCGATGCAGTGGAGGGGAATGGCCCTCATGTCATCCTGTTCAACGATTGGCTACACAAAGAGATGAGAGTGACCACATCTCCAAACTCTGGCCTGTTGGCGTTTGTTGGTCGTTGTAGAGAAATTATGATAATTAGGGTCTTTGTTCTTGTGAAGCAATGCCATGGCATTCGATTTAGCATCTACAGTGTTTTTCCAATGGGTTATGCAATTGTTAAGCCAAAGATGAAAATATTGTTATCCTTTACTCACCCTTATGTCTTTCCAAACCTTTGTTTCTTCGTTACGTTCTTCTGTGGAACACAAAATATATATAAATAAATATATAAATAAATAAATTAGAATTTCTTTTTTTGTGTGAACGATCCCTTTAAACCTGTGAAGTTGGACACGTTCTGCTTCCTATAGTGATGTTCAAGCGTTGTTCGTGTACTAGGGATGTGCCTGAAGCCTAAGTCTGAGTTCGGAAAGCCACAGAAAATGAGTAACGCATTTTACAAAGCCTCTAAAGGGACATGGGCAATGATATTACTTTTGACTGAGAGCCGGTTCAGTTTCTGAGAGACGTGCAGACGACAATGAGGCTATTTGATTTGCTTGTTTGGGTTGTTTGATGTTTGGATTTTGTTAATGTTCATTTCTTTGTATTTATGCTCCTTGTCCTGTTCCTGGTTTTGTCATGTGGTCCTGTTTGTCATGTGCTCCATTGTCATGTGATTCCCTTGTCCTCATGTGTTTTGTTCTCATTTGTTGATTTAGTCATGTGTTCTCAGTTCAGTTCTGTCATTGGTTCTTTGCCTTGATGTTCACAGGTGTCCCTTGTCTTACTAATTAGTCCTTGTGTGTTTAAGCCCTCACGTTTGCCTGTCTGTCTCAAGTCTGTCTGTTTCAAGTCTGTCTGTCTGTCTGTCTGTCTCAAGTCTGTCTGTCTCAAGTCAAGTCTGTCTGTCTCAAGTCAAGTCTGTCTCAAGTCAAGTCTGTCTGTCTCAAGTCAAGTCTGTTTCAAGTCAGTTTGTCTCAAGTCAAGTCTGTCTGTTTCAAGTCTATCTCAAGTCAAGTCCGTCTCAAGTCTGTCTGTCTCAAGTCTGTCTGTCTCAAGTCAAGTCTGTTTCAAGTCAAGTCTGTGTCAAGTCTGTCTCAAGTCAAGTCTGTCTCAAGTCTGTCTGTCTGTCTCAAGTCTGTCTGTCTCAAGTCATGGCTGTCTCAAGTCATGTCTGTCTCAAGTCAAGTCTGTCTGTCTCAAGTCAAGTCATGTCTGTCTCAAGTCATGTCTGTCTCAAGTCATGTCTGTCTCAAGTCATGTCTGTCTCAAGTCATGTCTGTCTCAAGTCATGTCTGTCTGTCTCAAGTCAAGTCTGTCTGTCTCAAGTCAGTTTGTCTCAAGTCAAGTCTGTCTCAAGTCTGTCTGTCTGTCTCAAGTCTGTCTGTCTCAAGTCTGTCTGTTTCAAGTCAAGTCTGTCTCAAGTCTGTCTCAAGTCTGTCTGTCTCAAGTCTGTCTGTTTCAAGTCTGTCTGTCTGTCTCAAGTCTGTCTGTCTGTCTGTCTGTCTGTCTGTCTGTCTCAAGTCTGTCTGTCTCAAGTCAAGTCTGTCTGTCTCAAGTCAAGTCTGTCTCAAGTCAAGTCTGTCTGTCTCAAGTCTGTCTGTCTCAAGTCAAGTCTGTTTCAAGTCAGTTTGTCTCAAGTCAAGTCTGTCTGTTTCAAGTCTATCTCAAGTCAAGTCCGTCTCAAGTCTGTCTGTCTCAAGTCAAGTCTGTTTCAAGTCAAGTCTGTGTCAAGTCTGTCTCAAGTCAAGTCTGTCTCAAGTCAAGTCTGTCTCAAGTCTGTCTGTCTGTCTCAAGTCTGTCTGTCTCAAGTCAAGTCTGTTTCAAGTCTGTCTCAAGTCAAGTGTGTTTCAAGTCAAGGTCATCGTTTGTTTTGTATCTGTTCATGGTTTGCCACTTTTGATTTATAATAAACTGCACTTGGGTTCATCAAGCTTGCCTCCAGGGGATCGTAACATCGCGATGTGCTTATTTCATTAATCTGTTCATCACATACAAGGTTTAAATCATTTAATGTAAAAAGACATATCAAAATCAACTAGCGAAAAAGCGTGTATAATGTAGTATTTTTTGTTGATATTACTCTCTGATTTCGGCAAGATTAACGGAGACGGACTACGTCTGACGAATATGTTGCCTGTTATTAGGTAGAATAACAATTGTGAAGCCATTATCCATGCCTTTCCAAATTCGGGCTTTGGGCACATCCCTACCAAATACCAATAAAAATACTTTCAATATAGCACACAATCTCATGGACTCATTTTATGATACTTTTATGTTCTTTTGTGTCATTTTTAGGGCATGGCATTGAAAATTTCACTTTATTTTATGGAAAACTGAACCTCGATCACTCTGCCGCCTTTGTTTCATAGAAAAATTACATTATACATAGTCGAAACAACATGAGGTTGAGTAAATGATGACGATTTTCATATTTAGATAGACTATTCCTTCATTATTTTGATCAGATTTGATGATTTTTCATGCTAACAACAAGCAAGCATCGCCCTCCAAGGAGACTCCATAACAGATCCCTGATGTCCGTACCTGTTGTCCAGGTGAGATCGGCCTTCCGTCAACACCAGGATGGCTTTGCGAAGAGACAGAGGCCCTTCACTTAAATGTGATGGCACTGCTAAAAGAAGTGTCAGGGTGTGACAGCACTGCCACTCAGCCTGTCACCAAGATGTCATGCATCCCTGATGTCTCCCTTGTTATTATTTTCGTCTGCGCCACATAAAGCTTCGGAAAGCCAGTCGGTCGGTGCAATAAGCTTAACTGAGAGAAGCAATAACTCTGTGGGGCTCTCATCAAATCAGCTCTGACTGAGGTGGGGCAATCAGCAATTGAAATCAGGGCCGAGAGGGACGGACAAAAAGAGCTGAACTGACAAAATGTGAAATGTCATAACGCACAATAATAAAAGAATCAATGAGATGTTAGGCCACCAACTCATGGTTGGAATATAAAAGAGGGCGTTCAGAAAGGTGCTAGCACTTAGATGGGTTTTTGGAGATAACGCGTCTTAGGGAAAGTTGCATCGAAATGTAAGGTCATGTCTACATTTCAAACTTTGTCATGTGCAACTCTTGCTGTTTACTGTTGCTTATTTTGCTTGATAATGGAGTGATGATGCTCAAGACTGGAGTGAGGATGTTCATAATTCAGCTTTGCGTCACAGGAATAAATGACATTTTAAAATATATTCAAATAGAAAACAGTTATTTTACATTGTAATAATATTTCACAACATAAATGCAGCCTTGGTGAGCAGAAGAGACTTCTCGAAACATTGCAAATCTTAACAATCAAAAACTTTTGAACGGCAGTGTATATGTATGTATATCATCATTAAGGGTAAGAGTGTGTGAGTGTTGCATGCAAATCTCAAGAGACATTTTTGCTTAATGACGGTTGCCATCCATACAGTACTTGGTAATAGTGAATGGTGTGCTGCTGTTCCAAGACGTTTTTATTGATTCCATGTGACAAATAACTTTGACTCTACATCCAGTAATGGCCATGAGAGGCTGAAATCCATCTCTTTTCCTTTTTCTTTCTCTCCCTACATCATTTTTTCTCCCCCAATAACTCCCCTCCCCCTTCTGTTTTCTTCTTTCTTTTGTTTTTAGCTAAACAAATAAGCTGAGTGTGACCTATTTTTCGCCCGTGTGGAATCTCTCCCTTCTACATGCCGACTGTACTTGTGTCTTCCTGCCAGTCTCGCCAAAATCTGCTATTTTTCCGCTCACCTCTCCCTGCCTTGTTTACACACAGATTTTCTAGCCAGTTGTCCTATTTCTTGGAATGTCTGTTTGTGTATATGGCTTGTTGAATTTGTAAAGTTTGTACCTAACTTTGTAGGTTGCACACCGTCCTACAGTATATTATACAGTATATATTTTCCTCACACAGTTATATATATATATATATATATATATATATATATATATATATATATATATATATATATATATATATATATATATATATATATATATATATATATATGTATATATATATATATATAATATATATATAATTCTAAAATATGACATATATATATATATATATAATTTTTTTTTTTTTTTTTTTTTACTGGGGACACTAAATATTCAACTATATTACTGATCAGCTCATTTCAATTATCATAAAGTCATAATTAAGAGATAAAATGTTGAAAATATGATTTTTAATGTCCTCATTATCAGATAAAAAGTCAAAAATATGATTTTAATAGTCATAATAGTGAGATAAAAAGTCGAAAGTACAACATGCCAAGTCATAATTATAAGATAAAATGTTGAAAATATGATTTTCCTCATCATTAGATAAAAATTCTAAAATATGACAGGCTAAATCATTGTGAGATTAACAGTTGAAATTAGGACCTGAGATAAAAATTCAAAATGTTGGCTTTAAAGTCAAAATCATAATCTAAGTTATGATTAAATGTCCTAATTATGAGATAAAAAACTGAAATTAGATTGAAAAAAAATGTCTAAATTATGACCAAAACACACTAAGACTTTTAAGAGATGAAATCATGCTTGTTATTTTTTAAATGCGCTTTAAATTTTTGATTCACACTTATAATAACAATATTTACATTAGTTTTCATTTTGTGTGAATATATTTTACAATATTTTTTTTACATGTGTTTTTACATTTTGAAATTTAAACTTTAGCTTTTCATCTTCATATATATATATATATGGTGTAACATTTTGTCACAATACATCGCAATACAAAATTAAAACAATATGTATCGTGGATAGTGACAATCTGTATTATGCTTACTTTACTCAAAATTAAAATTACTGTGTGAGAAAAAAATTACAGAGTTTTGGTGTCAGTCCTACATTAAACTACTATATAATATTGAATATAATGTATAATAATGCAATGAGGGAATATATTTGTGGATCCTGAAAATGTCAAATATCTAACCAGTAAAAAGTGGCCTACATTATTTTAAATATATCTAGTCAACGACAGAGTGCAAGTATATTAGTCTAAAATAATTGTAATTTCAGCTTCAGAATCACAAATATTTGTATTCTGGTGGCACTATCCTGTGCATTGAACAGCATTTATTTGAAATATAAATATTTTGTAACATTTATACATGTCTTTACTGTCAATTGCAATCAATTTAATGCATCCTTGCTGAATATAAATATTTTTTAATCATACCCCAAATCTTTGAATTTTAGTGCATCACGTTTCCACAAAAACAGTTTTCAACATTGATATCAATGTTATCAAAGCAAGACTGAATAATTTTCAGTATAATTACACCTTTACCTATACCTATAATAAATATATATTTTTGCAATATCTGTGCCCTTCAGCTGGAGAAAAGTTGACACAGTAGTGCAAATATAGACATCAGAACCTCTCCAGGCTGGATTTAACCACGACCTCACCTATGTGTGGCAGCAATTTAACCTTTGTCTGATTCTATTGGCCTAAAGCTGGCAGGTATAGATCACCTCCGCTGTCCCCAGTTTTAAATATGCTTTCCCACACCGATATAGCGATGCTTGTCCTTCAGCGTACTTTATGTGGAACGAATTGAGTTGAAAGCTATGGAGACCTGTGCAAAACCATACAGCTTATCTAAACGCATGAGCACTCCAGGACACAATTAAACACCTCTCCTCATCGGTCGCTCTGTTTTGCGCACGCACACACACTCGCACACAGATCATTACAAGAAGTGCAGTTATTGGTTGGATTCTGCCTCTGTCCATCCTTCATTGGTTTGTAGCTTAAACTCATGTATTTTGTTATTTAAAATTAACTTGGGAAAATAATCATAAACCAGCCTAAGTAGGGTTGCTGATCATGGAGTTGGTTTCTACTGGTTTGGTTGGTCTGGTTTGAGACCAGCAAAGAAACTTAGGCTGATGTAAAAATATATATATATATATATATTATCTTGGTCTTGTCTTGGTCTCAACACACATTCACTGAAAAAAATGATTAGTTGAATTTACTAAAAAAAAATTATCGTAAGTGGTCGCACTCAATTTATTTGAAAAAACATGCAATTCCCATAAAACCAATTCAATTTTTTAAATTAAAATCAAAAAACTAAATTAAAATTATTTAAACGAGCACAAATTAAAGGGTTAGTTCACCCAAAAATGACATTATGTCATTAATTGTCATTAATTAATTACTTACCCTCATGTCGTTCGACACCCGTAAGACCTCCGTTGATCTTCGGAACACAAATGAAGATATTTTAGTTGAAATCTGATGGCTCTGAAAGGCCTCCATTGGCACAATGCACGGTTCACTCTCAAGACCCTTAAAAGGTACTAAAGACGTCGTTACAAAGTCCATCTCACTACAGTGGTTCTAAAATAACTTTATGAATCGGCGAGAAGAGTTTTTGTGCGCAAAAAAACCCTAAATAACGACTTACATAGTGATGACGATTTCAAAACAAGGCATCATGAAGCTTCGAAGCGTTATGAATCAGTGAGTCGAATCATGATTCGGATCGCGTGTCAAACCGCAAAACTGCTGAAATTTGGCGATCCAAACCGCTGATTCAACTCACTGATTCATAACGCTTCAAAGCTTCATGATTCCGTGTTTTGAAATCGTCATCACTATATAAGTCGTTATTTAGGGTTTTTTTGCGCACAAAAACTCTTCTCGCCGATTCATAAAGTTATTTTAGAACCACTGTAGTGAGATGGACTTTGTAACGACGTCTTTAGTACCTTTTAAGGGTCTTGAGAGTGAACTGTGCATTGAGCCAATGGAGGCCTTTCAGAGCCATCAGATTTCAACTAAAATATCTTCATTTATGTTCCGAAGATGAACGGAGGTCTTACGCGTGTCGAACGACATGAGGGTAAGTAATTAATGACAGAATTTTCATTTTTGGGTGAACTAACCCTTTAATTATGCTTAATTTAATCGGGCCATAATCATTTTTTTCAGTGTTGGTCTTGGTCTCGGATTAGTTGGTCTTGACTACAACAGCATGTTGAGCTGTGGTGCTCGCTAGGGTGACACAGTTTGAGTTGAACTTGCAATATTTACCAGTTTCATTCAACTAGTTCTGCTGGTCTGCTTTGCTTGTATTGTCAGGCTAGGAGACCAGTTGAGCAACTAGCTAAACCAGTTTAAGCCACAAAGATCGGCAAACCACCTAGGGCAGGTTGTCACAATTTGATGTGATTTTGCTGTCAGTCTGTTAAAGTGTACGGAACGTTAATGGGGAAACAACAACATATTCAACATCTTCATAGCTGCAAAAAGTCACGGCTGAAGTGCGGTGGATCGCTCTTAAGTGGAGGGAAAATACACTTTATGAAATAAAAAGCTCAATTGTTCTTGATAATAGACAATCAAACTGTTCTTGAATGCTGTGCAAAGCATTATATTGGATTCTAACGTTTGTCATCTTCTCTTTCTTTCCATGCTGTCCGGATGCTTTGGGACTTGGTGTAATACAGGTAATACAACTTCATATAATCCTTTTTGAAGTGTTGCATTTATGTTCTTAGTGGCTGTAAGAGAAGTCTTATAAGTGTTAAAGTGGGTTTGATTTCATTACTGAATATCAAATGTCATTTTATTTCGACTTTGATGTACTTTAGACTTGTCTCCATCTTCGATATGATGTCTGAGAGTTGTCGTCTCTAGTCGTACTGAGTGTCTTAATGCATTTCTTTAACTTATCTGGTTTGTAGTCAGTGAAATGAAATTCTTACAAGGCTTAATAAAGTTTAAAACATGCTATACTTTAAGGAAGTCCCTACTGCAATCTCGCTTATCTTGTACTTAAGATTTAATGCTTGCCAGATTGGGTTAGCATCGGAAAGCCCAGTGTGTCTGTCTGAGGTGTCAAGGCTCGGAGCGAGAGAAGGCGGTTTGCGGAGCAGTGGAAGGAGGCAGGAGCATTCTATTTTAAATGTCACATTTGTATACAAACATCAGATAAACGTCTTAGAAACAGCAGATTCACAAACATTCAAAATCATGAATGTTGCGAAAACATCAACGATGATAGAATGCCATTCTGTCATTCAACAGGGAACACCAGGGCTGCACGATTTGGGGGGAAATTACGATATTTTAGGATACAAATTTGAGATTGCGATTAAAAGACAAAAACAAAACGAGAATAAAAATCTAGATTAGATGCGTTTGTTTTTTCGAATTTGGACGATTCAGAAATTTTGGAATTTTTTATGTCAATATGACTATGAAATAATAATAATAGTCAAAATTATTATTATTAAGTTAAAATATTAAAAAATAAGAATTATTACTATATTTCTTAAGAAAAATAGTAATAATAATAATAATAATAATACTTTGCAGTATAACTAAAATTACAATACTAATATTTATGGCTGTCTTCATTTGAGAGACTTTATATATTGTTTCAAGTTATGAAAATAACTTTAGAGTAATGACACTGATAGCCAGACAACTTGCCATCTGACAGCAGATACTTAGGGCCCTATCATACACGCCAGGTGTTTTTTTGCTAGTTTCAGCCCGACACAGTTATAATTCTCATGTCCAGCGCCATGTTGTTTGAATAGCAAATGCACTCACGCCCATCTGTTCACCCATGGGCGTCTGGTCTGAAAACCACACTGTAAAAAAATCCCCGTAAAATGTACGGTAAAAAAACGGCAGCTGCGGTTGCCAGAACTTTACCGTAAAAAATACGGCAGTAACATTTTAGGTTTTACGGGACAGCACCATATAATTTAAAGGTTTATAATGTAATATTTACATTTTAAAACAGTTCAAAACCGTATAATTTAAAGGTTTATATTGTAATAATTACGTGTACACTATAAAAAATGTACGGTAAAAAAAAAAATTTCATTAACTGAAATAATGTTAAACTACCAATCTATTGAAATACTAATATCTGTTATGTCCCTTTGATATAGACTGACAACCACCAATCACAGCAGTGATGAGTCACATGATGATTCAAAGCTTTTAGGAGGACAATACTAATATATAGAAGGTGCACAGTCATTCACAGTACCATCATGGTAACACACATGACATTTTAAAAAAGCAATAAACATTAATTTAACAACATTTAGATGTAACATAAAACCATAATGTGCATAACTGATTTGAAAAAAAAAAACTAAGAAGAAACAGTTATTTCAATGAAAATACATCAAATGTGAAGTGTCACGCAGGGAATTCTGGGAAAGTCAATTTGCGGTTTTTCACTGTAAATGACACAATGACTTGTTCTTTTTCACTTCCAAAAACTGTCAATTTAACTGTATTTTACTGTAAAATTTAATTAAATGTAAGGTTAGATCTATTACAGTTATTCACCGTATATATAATACGGAAACTTTCTGTTAACCAGTTAACTGTTTTTAACTGCAGCATTTTTACAGTCTTTTACCGTTAAAATCACAATCATTTTTTACCGTAAAAAATACGGCAGTAACATTTTAGGTTTTACGGGACAGCACCATATAATTTAAAGGTTTATAATGTAATAATTACAGTTCAAAACAGTTCAAAACCGCATAATTTAAAGGTTTATATTGTAATAATTATGTGTCCACTATAAAAAATTTACGGTAAAAAAATGTATTTCATTAACTGAATTAATGTTAAATTACCAATCTATTGATATACTAATATTTGTTATGTACCTTTGATATAGACTGACAACCACCAATCACAGCAGTGATGAGTCACATGATGAATCAAAGCTTTTAGGAGGACAATACTAATATATAGAAGGTGCACAGTCATTCACACAAACACTAAACACCATCATGGTAACACACTTGAAATTTTAAAAATGTGCATAACTGATTAGAAAAAAAACTAAGAAGAAAGTTATTTAAATGAAAATACATCAAATCTGAAGTGTCACGCAGGGAATTCTGGGAAAGTCAATTTGCGGTTTTTCACTTTAAATTACACAATGACTTGTTCTTTTTCACTTCCAAAAACGGTAAATTTAACGGTATTTTACAGTAAAATTTAATTAAATGTAAGGTTAGATCTATTACAGTTACAGTACTGAAACTTTCCGTTAACCAATTAACTGTTAATTGGTTAATTGACTGTTTTCCCCGTCATTAAACTAACACAAGTGGATCCAGACACGCCCTAGAGCACCTGCGCAATGCGCTTCAGATCGTTAAAATAGGGCCCTTAATCAGGCAATGCATTTTTCTCAGGCATGTGTTTTCTGCGCTGAGAACATCAAGAGCGCACGCACAAAAAGCAGACTCTCATGGAGTCCACAAATACTTAACTTTGTTCAGTTGTATTTTATTTGCTTGTTTGTTCTTATTGTATTACTGACTCTAAACTTGTTTTTAATTGAAATGTATATTAGTTAGTCTATTAGTTAGTTGTTCTTTAGGCTGCTGATTTTTGTTCATGCTATTCAGCTGCAAATATCTTTTTTTTTTTCAAATAAAAGACGGAATAAATATGTTTGATATCTAAAGGTTTGACTTTTATTACCCTATTGAAATCAAAACTGGAAATCGATAAGAATCGGAATCACTAAAATTCAAATGATACCCAACCCTAGTGAAGAGTGAAGCTAGTTCTGAGGACTAGTTCTAGCATCATTTGCTTGCAGAAGTTGCTTGGTGTGATTTAGTTAAGTTCATACATTTTTAAGTGTGGGTTAAGTATTCAGATCTTTTTCGGAGCGACTATATGTTAATCTCCGCTTTTCAAGCTGTTTTTCAGAAGTTTGTACACAAACAAGATGCTTAAAATAGAATGCGATGCCATCCAGATCAGACAGTCTTTCACAAGCATCTCCATAACGTATGCGCGCTAACTGAAACATAGAGGATGAGAGGAAGACAGTTGCTATTCATTTCTCTCTCTCACTCCTTTTGAAACAGTAACTTTAGAATGCTAGAACCTCTCTGTTCTCAGAATTATAGATCAGATCACGTCCTGAAGCTCCCTCATACCTCGAGCCTTGCTGACCTGCCGCCTCTGGCCTGATGGGAGTCCTTGAGTAGGCCGAGGAGGAAGGTCACCACCCTCCTCCTCTTCTTGTCTTCATCGTGGCAAAGCAAACTTTTGAGCCTTTAGAAAAGAGCTTCAGGTTGCAGTTAGCTGGAGGTGGCAGTTCCTGAGTAATGGAGAAGAACACTGTCGAGTTACTCTAGCTTATGTTGAGTAATGTGCTTTTATTAGGTTACATGTACAGGATTGTGTTTCAGTTTTGGATTGTAACGATATTAGTTCTATTTTGAAACCTTTTGAGCTACCTTGTTATCTAGTTCTTCCTACCTTTTAAGGCACCTAACTGTCATGGAAGCTCATAAGTGATGATTTGGAACACTCTTTATAGCCCTTCTCATATAAAGCGCATAGGATATTTGACTCGCAATAGATTACAAATGTTTTATGTTAGCATGTTGCTAAGCTAACAATGCGATACTCTAATAAGAATCAAAATTCATATACACATATTGGGTGAAATTGAGGGAATGTTGAATATACATTATCACTCAAGAAGTTTATAGAGTCAGTAAGATACTTCCTTTAAAGGGATAGTTCACTTATTAGCCCATGATTTAGTCATCCTAGGTATATGTGACATTCTTCTTTCAGACGAATACAATCTGAGTTATATTAAAAATGTCCTGGCTCTTCCAAGCTTTATAATGGCAGTGAATTGTTTTTGTTGAAGTCCATAAAAGTGCATCTGTACATCATATAACTGCTCCACACGGCTCCGGGGGGTTAATAAAGGCCTTCTGAAGCGAAGTGGCGCGTTTGTGTAAGAAAAATATCCAGATTTAAAACTCTACAAAGTAAATTCTCTAACCAGGGAGAATGCTCAGTAATGCAGAGGCGGACAGTAAGTATTTTTAGTTTCTACTCAAGTACATTTTTCAAGTATATGTGCTTTATCACTGTTTTTCTTTGGAAAACTTACTTCACTATATTTCAAAGCATAATGTCATACTATTTACTGCACTACATTTAATAAATGTAAGGGTTTTTTTTTACCTTTAATACTTAATTACATTAGAAAACGTAATACTTTCTTACTTTTACTTGAGTAAAAGTAAGAAAGTACTAAATTTGTAATGTAATTAAGTATTAAATGATATTCAATATAAAACGTAGTGCAGTAAAAATTACAGTATTATGTTTTGGAATGTTGTGAAGTAAAAGTTTTCCAAAAAAGAACACTGATAAAGTACATATACTTGAAAAATAAAATTACTTGGAAAGTATAAATACTTCACTACTCTCCGCCTCTGTGCAGTATACACTTAACAAGACTTCACAGTGAATGACAAGGTGAACATGGTTTATATAGGCAGAGGAAATTAGGTAAATGTGACACAGGTGTAAACAATGAGTGATGATGAGTCCGGGCAAAGGATTATGGGTAATGTCGTCCTTGATGGAGTGACAGTCCAGGGTGGAGTGCCCTCTGGTGGCACTCTCACTGGTGAATCGTGACAGTAATGATATTAGCTCTGTTGAAAAACCTATTGAGCTGCCTTGCTGTCTGCTGCCTGTTTTTTAAGGCATGTAAACATCATGGAACCTTATAATTGACTGATTTATTTGATATCAATATTTGTATAGACTGTTCCACTATCTGAATTTTAGGCTTTGTACTCCAGGATTGCCCTCTCTCGATTAAGAACCAACCTCCCGCAGTTTCTCTTGAAGCCAATACGGAAGTGACTTGAAATGCAATTCATCGACTGGCCACTAGAGACAGACTCCAGAAGGGAGCAGAATCTCATTGGGCCTCATGTTAAAATGCCCAACTTTACAGCAGAAAAAAACATGTTTACAGTCTGGGACAAATCGTGGTTTTGGTCTATACAGCTAATTTGAATTTGCCCTTCATGACGACTGTGAGGGGGGTGAATTTTTTTATAACTCATTCGTTTACATTATATAAAGCATTAAATTCCTGCATAATTAAGGGCGTGGCCACTTTGAGTGACAGGTGGATTGCCGTTTGTCTGCTGTCTGTTAGTCATCACGTCACCTCAGCTCCGCCCACGTCCCGCCTCTTTGCCCATTTTCTGTTATCCGGGAGTGACGCGCGATGACGCGCTGCCAAGATGGCAACGGCCAGCTCGACCCTACTTTACACTTCAAAACTGCTCTTCAGAATCCAATGGGTGACGTCTTGGACACTACGTCCATATTTTTTTACAGTCTATGTTAAGAACATATGCAATACTACCTAATGTGGCCTAAATGAGGTATTTTAGAAAGCAGTTATGTTAAATCGTAACTTTTGGAACCAGTGCCGATCCTGACCTCCCTGGGGCCCTAAGCAAAATTCTGCTAAGGGGCCCTCTAACTGACCCGTGACGCCGTGAGCTATGTAAACCATTTGCCATTGCCACACAGTCACACCTGACACTTCAGTGATCCCAATACAATCCTCCCTCCTTTAAACAAAACAGTCGCAATACAGAATGAGGTTCAAACCAACAATATTTATTGAATAGAGTATTTCCTATAGAATATTAAGATAACAAGTGAATATTATTAAGTAAGTGAATATTAACGTAAACATAAATAAGAAGAAAATAATAAATTATAACTCTGAGCTTTGGCTTTTGGGATTAACTTAGGTTCTCTCTACAGCCTGGGCATTTTCGGCATCAGTATGGGCAACACCAGTCTATTTTATTTAATATTATTAGTATTAGCTATTATTGACTAACTATTAGTAAAAATAATCAAGAATTCACATTGCAAATAGTAAAAAAATGTAATGCTTGATATCAAAAATGCATAAACTGTGAATGAATAAAAGCTAAAATGGCTTGCCATAGCATGTTAAAGTTTTTTTTTATTTTTGTAATACATATGGTGAAGCAATTCTTGATTTATGGTTATTATTAACTGAGGGATGTGCATCCACACATTGACCAGTATGTCCAGCTAATCAACATTTTAAATTCAATATAGCCTATAAATCAAGTCAATCACTGTCAAATTATCAATACATTGCTTTCCATCTTGCATAATTAGTGCAGTGCAGTTGTATAGAGTTTTTAACTACACATTGACTGAGACTAGATAATCAGTGTCTTGTTTTAAAAGTATGTATGTATAATGTGCACTTTTGATGAGGAGTGCCATCATTCACGCCCATATATTGTACAGTCTGTCTGGTCTCCACATATATTTCTGCTTGAAAAATGTGCATTTCATTTCGTGCATATGAATGAACGCATGATAACACACACGACGCGGTTATCTTTTCCGAGCTGCAGTAAACAAACACCGTTGCACTTTGTCGTTTATCAAAAACAAACGTAATAAATAATTGTATTTTACTCTCACTTTTGTCAGGCACAAAGTGATGCAAGAGATGTACTGCCTGCCTGTACAGCTAGGTTAGCAAGACCGAAAAAACACAACAGAAATGCACATAAACTTTACTTTGCTGACATCAAACTTAGAGAGAAGACAAGTTTACCTGATTGTTGTTCCCGCAGTTCACTTTCATGGTTTTTTTTTTCCCTCTTTTCATGACCAGAAGGATAGTTTCGCTTAATTTTGTCATGGATGTTGTAAACATTAATTGACGGTGACGTGACGCGCTATGACACGGGAGGAGGCGGGGCCTTGAGTAATTTGCGGGGCCCTACGCAGCTTGCGTAGTGAACGTATAGGGCTGATCGGCTCTGTTTGGAACAGCCTTGGAGTGTGCTTACTTTGCCTTAGAATGGTTAGTTTTTCCAAGTGGCACTCTAAGATTTGGAAACAGCTATTGTCTCTCAGGGCTTTCACACCACAATATCTGTGACTTTTCAAGATGTTGTTCATTACAAAAAATTTTTATACAGATTACATTCACAAAAAGCAATTTCTGTCAATTGACGCATTTTTAAGCAGAACATGGCCAGGCCTGAAAACCACAATTTTAAAGTGACCTGATATTTTTAGCTTTCCTGTGTCCGTTGGAACTCTGATCTACTGTTTCAAGACAAACATTGACACAAAACTTAATGGAATCTCTGCTGGAATACGGCTGCTCATGTTGAGCAATTTCATCCTCTATTCCTTGGTGTTTTAAAGCCGTGTTAATCAGGAAGAAGGTCGCTAATGCTGCTGTCACCTTTCTGTGATCCAGGCTTAATACTTACCGTAGCACATTTTCTCTTGATTTAACACCTTTGAGATAGACCATGAACACTGCCCAAGTACATTCTAATGTCAGCTAATTGCCTTTTGTTCCAAGGAGTGATATTTCTCTGCCTTGTGGCATGTTCGTACTCGGCCCCCTATGGATGTTTCACTGAAGTCTAAACTGTAAAAAATCATTCTAAAAATAACCGTTTGGTCTTGTTTTAAATAAAATATTGCAGCATCCTTTATATCTCTTTAAGAAGCAAATTATATAAGATAATAAGATATTTCACAGAAGGCATTTTTAATTAAGTTATATTTCTTAACTATACTGTACACACACTACCGTTTGGGGTCGGTAAGATTTATTAACGTCTTTATTAAAGGGGTGGTTGATTAGGATTTGACTTTTTTTTTAACTTTAGCTAGTGTGTTATGTTGCTGTTTGAGCATAAACAACATCTACAAAGTTACGACCCTCAAAGTTCAAAGGGAGATCTTTTCTTTTAAAGAAATCGCTTTTTAAGGACTACAACGAGGTCATTCATGGGCTAGTGACATCACAAACTCTAAAATTGACATAAACCCCGCCCCCTGTAACACGCAACAAAGGGGGTTAGGCCCATAGATATACATAATAAAGGCTAGATGTCTCATCCGTGCTGCTGGCCAATGGAGGTCGACGTCCGCAACTGGCGGCCATCTTGTCACAGGCAGCTCGCTCACTCTAAACATTGTGTTTTAATGGTGCGTGTACTTTTTAAATAACCATAACTTGCTCAATTTTCTACCGGTTTTCAAACTGTTTGGTTTGTTATAAACGTCAGAGATGTAGTTATGACACTGCATACTTATGAATAATTATCCAGAATTATAGCCATGTTAATAGCTGTTGTAAGAAACCAGCCGGTGATGACGTTAGAGACTCCGGCGTAATACATCTAGCCTTTATTATGTATATCTATGGTTAGGCAATGCTGGGCTGCTTTAAAGAAGAGGAAGAGTTTTAGTAGCACATTTGAGAGTCTGCTTTAGCTGTTGCATCCGTCTTTTCACATTTATTGCAATGCTGTACGCAATAGCATGTCATAAAAGAGATGCAACAGTTCCCACATGAGCGATTTATAGATTATCATGATTGAATATGCTAATCAATGACTTGAAGATAGTTAACTCATAAACACATCAACTACCCATTCAGTCTCATTCTACATGTCGTCACTTCTTCTTGTGTCTCTCCATCACTGTTCGACTCCAGTTTGAACAGTTTCTGACATTTTCAGTGCGTGTCTGTGTGAGGTAATCGGTGCTGCTAACTTGAAGCTCCGCCCTCTTCTAGAAAGGCTCATTAGCATTTAAAGGGACACACACAAAAACAGTGCGTTTTTGCTCACCCTCGAAAAGTGACAATTTTAACATGTTGTAAAAAATGATATGTGGGGTATTTTGAGCTAAAACTTCACATACACACTCTGGGGCAGGCCCGGACTGGCCATCGGGAGCACCGGGGGAATTCCCAGCGGCCTGGCAACTGATTTGGCCTGCTGCCTCTTTCTTTCTCTATTTAATAATTTTTATTTAATTTTAATTATAATATTATATTATATTATATAATTATTAATATTATACATTCAGCAGCTGCCGACAACACCCCTGCCGCCTCAAAATAGAAATGACAACAGTTTTTGCCAACACTCACTTTATTGGAAGTGCATTTTTAACAGTAACGTCAACAATGCATCTCCTGACATTTTCAGTTGAAATTAAAAATATTTTTACTAAGGAAAATGACAAAAATAGTAACGCACAGTGACTTGGATAAATTACTTTAATCTGATTACTGGTTTGGAAATAGTAACGCGTTAGATTACTCGTTACTGGAAAAAGTAGTCAGATTAGAGTAACGCGTTACTAAGTAACACGCTACTGGCATCACTGTCTTTAACGTAGATAAGTATTAAACTGCTAGCAAATGTTTGCAGTAGCACCCCATTACTATCGTCATTCAAAAAACTGTATGCTAAATTACATCATTATTATCTATTGTAAAGTTACAGTAGTAATTTAGCAGACAGATTCACATCGATTTATACGTTTGGTGGGAGCTAGGGCAGACAACAACACAAAAAGTATTAGAATTATAATTTTTATATAAATATATTGTCATGATGTATTCATTATTGTACTAATTTTGACATTTAAGCAATTTAGAATTTTTTTATAATATATTTGCATGAAATAGTTTCGGATATTTAAGACATTTTAAGATGGAAAAAAAAAAAACATTTTCCTAACGTGATACTTTGAATTCACCTAAATAAATTTAGATTCTGTGCAAACAAATCACAATGTTTTTTTAGTTTTTGCAATGTTGAGACAGTTCTGTTCCTAACATTAGACCTGCTGAAGGAGAAGTGACAGGTACAAAAAGAAGTACAAAGAAGCAAAAAAGTAAACAAACACAAGGGAGAGAGTCAAGACAGAGAGATGTCAGAGAAAATGAAGATAATGAAAAGGAAATGGGAAGTGAAGATGCAGTTCGAGAGAGAACCTTTAATTGTTTTGCACGGCCATAGCCTATGGGTCTAAACCTTTTTTTACCATACAAAAAAAAAAAATATTCTCTGTGGTTCCCAAATTTGTTGTGTGTGTATGGGATGGAAATTTTGTCCCAGTCCGGCCCTGCTCTGGGGACATCAGAGACGCATTGTACATCTTGTAAAAGGGGGCATTATAGGAGTCTCTTGTGCTCAGAAAAAAGCTGTAAAAATAACAATATTATTATTACAATTTGACATTTTTATGTATTTGAAAATGTGATTTATTCCTGTGATGGCAAAGCTGAATTTTCAGCGTCATTACTCCAGTCTTTAGTGTATCTTGTATACACTATAAAAAGACTTCTGCCCATTTCTGTAGATCTTAAATTCTGCATTATCTCTCTATCATCTTGCAGAATCCCAATAACTGTAAAGAAAGAAAAAAGAAGAAGAAAAAGCAGAGTTTTCAAATAACCATGAAATTAATATCTTCTTAACATTTATTTTTCCATCTCTCCTTTTTTCTCCCCCCTCTGTCTGCTCATCAGCTCATTTGAAAGCTGCTCTATAACCCAGCCGCGGACGGTTTGAAATCCACGCTTTTGCTTAATGAGGCGAATGAAAAATGGTGGTTCTAGCAGAAGTACCGCTGCTGAGATTCAGGCTGCTCTAATTAAATTGTGAAGGCAGCGCGTGTTCCGTTATGAGCGCGCCGCCACACGCAGGAAGCCCTCGCTGCCATAAATCAATGAGGAAAGTCTTCCTTCTCTCCTGACTCTTAAGTGGGGTCAGCTTGGCTCTTTTCTCAGGGAGTGAAGACACAGCATTTCAAGGTCACCCGTGCTCTGGGTGTTTGTCATTTAATGATGTTTGACTATCATTAGACTGCGTGAGTGTGTTCTCTTGAATGTTCATTTAATTGTTTGTGCATTAAAGGAACATACAGTAATCATGTCTGTATTTTTTTATTTTTGTATGTATCATTATATAGATGTATTTGGGGGGGATTCCCCTGGTTCAAAAGCAGTTTGATGTGTATTAGTGTGTGAGTGCTGCGACGGACATGCATTGTGTCTCAGGCTACCTAAATGAACAGTGTCAGACTCTCCTCATTAGAGTTACACTGTGCTAAATTATTCAGTGCATTTAGCACTTAGTGGTTCTCTTCTCCAGCCATTAGATTAGTCTGGTTAGTCATGTCACACTAAAACAGGTCACCCCAGGGAGATGAGACGCGGAGAGAGAGGCATTAGCGGTACTTAAAGACCGAATAAAACCAGATTTTGTTGCAACAGGAGTTTAGGATTAGATATTCCGGTAACCTCCAAGTGTAATGACTGAGGCCTGTTCTCTGGTCGACGTGAACGATCTCAAGATAGCTTACCACTACGTCGTTCATGCAAAGATTTGCTGTGTATTTTATTTTAAAACATATTACAATCATAATCTGTTATTTATAATATTATAATCTTGCCATGTTAGAGATCTTTCATCATTTACTCTCCCCTCATGTTAAAAGATTTAAGACACAAATTAAGATATTTTTAATGATTCATATGGATTCATTTTACAATGCCCCAGGGCCAGATTTACTAACAGCTTGCGCCAACGCAAACCCTCTTTTGGTGTTAAAAAACTACTGTCGGGATTTGCTAAACACACGCAGTGAGAAATTAGCGCTGAAAAGGCGTGGACAGTTATTTTTGCATATGCATTTGTAGGAGTTTCTGTTTCAGACGCAAACATGTATGGGAGGAGAGTATCACGGAAGGTGATTTACTAAGGTTTGCTCTAGTCAATTTACTGGTGTTTGTGCCGTTATTTAAACCGGACATGAATTTGCGCTGTTCTTGGTAGATAGCATTGGTCATAATGGAAATGATCCTGCTGCGTCTGTGTTTTTTAATTTGCGCATTGCGAGTAGATCATGCGCAGAACTGTCCACTCCCATCTGTGCTTTTTTGGAATTGCGCTCTCACGCTAATTTGCCCTGTTTAGTAAATCTGTCCTTTTTGAGTTTTGGTTGCCTGGACATTTTCGAAGGAGGGATAGAAATCACTCAGGTTTGTGTTTCGGAAATGAACAAAAGTCTTATGGGTTTGAGTAAATGAGTTAGTTCACCCAAAAAATTGAAAATTAGCCCATGATTTACTCCCCCTCAAGTCCTCCTAGGTGTATATAACATTCTTCTTTCAGACGAATACAATCTGAGTTATATTAAAAAAGTTCTGGCTAATCCAAGCTTTATAATGGCAGTGAATTGTTGTTTCGTTTATGAAATCCATGAAAGTGCATCTATCCATCATATAACTGCTCCACATGGCTCTGGGGGGTTAATAAAGGCCTTCTGAAGCGAAGTGGCGCATTTGAGTAAGAAAAATATCCATATTTAAAACGTTATAGACTAAAATAACTAAATAAATAAGACAAAATAAATCCCACAGAATTACTTTGAAAGAGGTGACTGAGCCATATCTGGGAATTGGAATAATTCAGGCTTATTTGTATTCTTTTTTTGTAAGACGAATGGCTTAAAGGTATCTTTTAAACAGAAATAGTGCCTTGTTATAAAACAAGCAAATTAATATGAAAACAGAGATAATTATTCTCAGAAGAAAATATTCTGCCACAACATTGTTATCATGTACTTTCTTTGTAAGGAAAACACTTTGACAAAATTGGACCTATTGGACAATTTATCACTAGCTAAAAGCCTATTTTGAAATTGTGAGATTTTATATATAGACACCTGTGATACCAGTGATCTAGCCTGGCTCCCCCCTCCTACCTACTTCGGTCAATTTTCATTTTCCTTCAGTACTCCGTCTGGGATAGAGGTATATTCGCTGGTTTTCTTCAGCCAAATTTTAACCGGTCCGATCAGCGAACAGAGGGAGTGGCTGAGATCAATGACGTTGATGTCGTGCGCTAGACGATCATGACCAAACGTTAGTGATTGGTAATGGCAGATCCAGAGTGGCTCTGGGCAGATCCAATAGTTTTAAACTTCAACAGAGTACCCGCCTTTAAAGGGATATTTCACTCTGAAATGAAAATAAAGCCATCTTTTACTCACCCTGCTGTTGTTCCAATGCCCTATGTCCTTCTATCTTTTTCGGACCTCAAAAGCAGACATTTTAAAAAACGTCCTGCCTGACGGCTCGCACTCACTCACAGGAACGCACACAGAGTAACGACCAAGCTCAGTATTTTGACTGAATAATACGGTTTCTTTCTCGCAAAACCTTATAGTATGCCTCCTGAACACTTTCCATATATGGCGTGCATGATACTTTTGTATCCTTTTTGTAAAGTTTTAGCTGATCGCCATTCACTGCCATTATATGGAGGAGCGTGTGCAGGACGTTTCTTTAAATTTCTGCTTTTGAGGTCAGAAAAAGAACAACAGCAGGGTTAGTAAAACATGACTTTATTTTCATTTCAGGGTGAACTATCCCTTTAAGGAAGTTAACGCTTGTCAATGAAGAGCGGCCAGACTGTACAAGTTAAATGTATGAGAGATTGGTAGGACCAGGCTACCAGTTATTGTGTCCCTTTGTATTCTTCAAGTGTAAACTCACGGCTCTACAAGTCACCTTAATCAGTTTGACAAGGATCAAAGTAATTGATTCTCCTGACGCTTTGCAATAGACACGTGAATCAGGCTGAACAAAGGTTAGTGGCATGTTAGTGAAAGAAAATAGCTGTTAAAACTACATTCTAGGCTTTAACTTAGGGTTCTTCAAATCCGGCCGCTGTCCTGCAGAGTTTAACCCCAGCCCTAATCACAGTTTAGCTCCAGTTCCAGATTTGAGGAACCTTGCTTTAGCTCGAGTTAGAGTGGTCAAAAATGTGTGCCAAATGGGTTTATCCTTCTCTTTCCTTCTCCGACACTCTTCAGAAAGCAGAACGTGGTTAATTAAGCCGATCATCAGCATTTCTAATTAGCTGTGCCCTGTCAAGTCTTCGACACACATCTATTGGCAAGCATTCGATTTTTGTGTGTTCATCCATGAAATCAATGGATGGAGCCTACAGTGAGTCACAATGGAGAGAAAGAAGGCGATGCAAGAACAATGTGTACTGAGGGTGTATTTACTTGAGGACATTAAGAGAGCTGTTTGTGGGTTTCACAGGTCATTGCTCGCCCCTAACGAGGCTTTCGTCTCCCTTGAGATGATCCGGTGAAGAATCCATTCACATTTTTGAAGAGATTCTTTTTGTTTCGTTTTTAAAACCACTTGAAACTACTAGAGAAATGAACCCTTGTGTTATGTTGGGGATGTTTTCATCCACGATGGGGTGCTGTTGAGTCTTAATTTGGACACAACTTTCTCTGTGTTTCGGCAAATGGAATGATTTTTGGTGACAAATCTTATGTTGACACATATTTTGGGAAAATGCTTTGAAAATTTTCAAAAACTCAACAATACACTGTGGGCAAATTCCCTACCTTTTCGTTATGTTCGGGATGAAACATCCACTAAATTAAACTGCTGTAAAAATGTATCAGATACATTTTTTTTTCCAATTTCTTTTTTTTTTTGGATCTTTGTAATTATTCTTGTACATTTTGGAAAATGTCTTAAGCAACTCTATTGTTTACCTTGTACTAATCCTGTAGAAAAAAAAATGCTTATTAGATAAATATAAAGGGTAGGGATAATAAACAGTGGCTTCAGTCCACACCTTTTTCGGTTATCATGTATATATTTTTAGTTATTTTTTAGTTATTTTTGTTTTGTTTTATTTATTATGAAAAATTGTCTGTAAGGACCGAAATAAAAGAGGCAGAGGCTATTTGTGAAAAGTGAATATAACACATTTTCTTAGCGATAGATGATACACTAAGCGAAAATAGCTGTAGATGTTATTTACTAAGTGAAAATAGTGATATATTCTATTTACACCATATAAAAGTAGTAGTTCTTTACAATATGTGTAAATAGTAATTACATGCACTTTGTACTTTATTTTGACAGATACATAGTATTTGCACCTCAGTATTGTTGTACATTAACAATATGCAATAATAACATAGAGTGTAAACCATTATATTTATTACAATTATTAAATGGATGCCACCTTAAATAAAAGCCCTCCCTACACCTACCCAATAAACGCTTTTATTATTATTAAACATTTCATTAGGCACTTTATTTCCACATTTAGAACATTTTCTTTTCTTTTTTTTCTTATGTTTTAAGTAAATGCCTTTCTGATGTGATTTGTGATGGGAAAAGGGATAAGAGCGAGCTCTGCAAAAGGCGGATTCGAACCCGGGTCAATCACGTCAAAACCAAGATGCTTAAGCCTTTCACTTTACTGATTGCACCATTGAAGACGTTTAAATATGCATTTTTTTTAAAAAATGTATCTTGTTTGGCCCAACCAGGCATTGTAGGCAGAGCTAGTGTGAATAGCTCTTGTCAACAAGGCACGCTATTTGCACTTGGTGTGAATAGACACTCAGAATAAAAAATAGAAATGAAAAAATCTAAATGAAAAATGAAATGAAGTTACAGCGGGAGGCTTGCCTCCCCTGAGCCCATTGACTTTTAACAGACACCCTAAAGCATGCGGTGGGCTTGGTGAGGGGTAATTGAGACTTGTTTTCGTGCACGTTCTCGAATTGGCCTGAATGAAGAAATGATTAAAGATAAAACATTAGTCTTCTTAATGGGAAGACTAATTAAAAGTAAGTAAACAATTCAGCCAGTTAGACATCACCACTTTCTCACATCAAAATCAAACTTGAAAGAACCTGAAAACATGAGGACTGTGGGGGTTTTTGTGAGCAAACAGCTTGGTGAAAATAAAGGTACATCTTTGCGTCTGTGCCCAGTGTGTACAAGCTTGATGACTGCTGTTTATGTTACTGCCTTTAATTATTATTATGGAATATGAAAAAATGTGTAAAAACACTAACTTGATGAATTGTATGCTTGGTTTAGTGTCAAAATACAAAATATAATTGTATTTGATCTCTCTTTTTTATGTAATGTTTATTTAACCAGGGAAATTAAGTGTTACAGGGACATACTTTCACATTTGACATATATAAAATAAAATGTGAGGACTTTGCCTCCACATTTTAAAACAACACTGCATACCACTTTTTTTTGTCATAGTTTTTTTCACACTGTGAAATCATTTTTTAATTTAAAATATGTGCATATTCACTCTTAAACATGCCAAATATGATGAAAATGGCTCTGTTTATGTTTCCTTTCTTGTCACATTAAATTATGAATTTCATAAATCGCTTAAAAGATAACCTATATTTTTAATTCAAAACGTCCAACTTTTACAAAAAAAGTCAAGTAGTTTGCACGATATTACATAACATTCCTATAGTAAAACAGTTGTCAAATATTAAATATTTATGTCTTAACTTGCAGTCTTACACTGTTAAACCTGTAGTTTCACTGTGAAGTTAATGGCTTCTGTGAACAGTAAAGCCTGCCACCTTTGATGTGATTGGCCATCTCAGTCATTCTGACATTGAGGAGTTAGAAGACTGCAGCAGACCTCGCTCCAAAAAAAAAGCCATCCTAAAAACATACACTTAATGAAGTGCAGCAAAGCAGCATCAAGAATATCAAATATTAGGGCAGAGAATTGAGTCATTTTTAATTATTAGGTGGTGTCTATAGTGTTTACGGCCCTGATTTATGGTGATAATTAATAGTACTTCAAGGTGTTTCAATCAGTGTCATGGCATTACCCTGATACCCAGGGATTCAATTTTGAATGTGTGTGAGCTCAATGGTCTAGTGGTGATTCTGGTGTAAGGTTATCGTGTAGCAAGGTGCAGTGGATCATTTTATCTTCTGGAGGTACATGTCCAAAAAGCATGTTTTACCATGGTACATTTAATGTTTTTTTTTTGTTGTAAGTGTAGTGATGCCAACAATGCTCCTGTTGTCTTCTTTGTCTTCTTGCACTCCCCTTCTTTTGTTCTTTCTAACCCACCCCCACACACATTAAATACCGGCGACGTGCAGGTAATGTATTTAGCCTCAGCGCTGAGCAGAAAGAGACGTGTGTCATGTCCTCATCCTCCTAAATTGCTTTCATGCTTAATTGTGTGAAGTTGCGTGTGTGCAAGTACTCTTCCTCTCTGGCTCACTGGAATCTGTGCCGCTGTCATCCTCAGTAAAGCGACAAGCAGAAAATTAATTAATCCATCTCTGGTAATAGCACCTCTGCATTTAGCATCCAGCTTTCAACACTATGGCTCTGTAGGGTTGAAGCCTTCTGCCTTAAATTGAATCAAATCATCTTTCCGCGCTTCTCCCGGTGCTGCTTTAAAGAAGCTTTTCGGTCCTGGTTCATTGGAACATAAGAGTCAATTTAGCAGCAGATGACAAGGCGAGAATCAGGGTCGCCCGCAAGACAGGAGAGGCACAGTGCCCACTCACCTATGGGGCATGTCACACTCTACAGCTCTGGTTTGAAACCCAGTGCGCTTACTTGCCAGTTACTTCCTGGGCAGCTGCCTTCTAAGGGAACATCTTCATCAAAATGGAACGTTCTTTATAGGCAGTGACAAAGCGCAGAACATTGCAACAAAATTGTAGCTTAACTAGCATCACACACATTTTTAGTAACATGGCTCAACTTCACTTATAATAACATTGAACTATGTAAATATATTTAGACCATACACTATATTGCCAAAAGTTTTGGGACGCCTGCCTTTACATGCACATGAACTTTAATGACATCCCATTCTTAATCCGTAGGGTTTAATATGGAGTTGGCCCACCCTTTTCAGCTCTAACAGCTTCAACTCTTCTGGGAAGGCTTTCCACAAGGTTTAGGTGTGTGTTTATGGGAATTTTTGACCATTCTTCTAGAAGCGCATTTGTGAGGTCAGGCACTGATGTTGGACGAGAAGGCCTGGCTCTCAGTCTCCGCTCTAATTCATCCCAAACGTGTTCTATCGGGTTGAGTTCAGGACTCTGTGCAGGCCAGTCAAGTTCCTCCACACCAAACTCGCTCATCCATGTCTTTATGGACCGATGCTTTGTTCACTGGTGCGCAGTCATGTTGGGACAGGAAGGGGCCGTCCCCGAACTGTTCCCACAAAGTTAGGAGCATGAAATTGTCCAAAATGTCTTGGTATGCTGAAGCATTAAGAGTTCCTTTCACTGGAACTAAGGGGCCAAGCCCAACCCCTGAAAAACAACCCCACACCATAATCCCCCCATCCACCAAACTTTACACTTGGCACAATGCAGTCAGGCAAGTACCGTTCTCAAACCCAGACTTGTCCATCGGATTGGCAGACATAGAAGCGTGATTGGTCCCTCAAGAGAACTCGTCTCCACTGCTCTAGAGTCCAGTGGTGGCGCGCTTTACCCCACTGCATCCCACGCTTTGCATTGCACTTGGTGATGTAAGGCTTGGATGAGCAGCTCGGCCATGGAAACCCATTCCCTGAAGCTCTACGCACTGTTCTTGAGCTCATCTGAAGGCCACACAAAGTTTGGAGGTCTGTAGCTATTGACTCTGCAGAAAGTTGACGACTTCTTCGCACTGTGTCCCTCAGCATGCGCTGACCCCGCTCTGTGATTTTACATGGCCTATCAATTCATGGCTGAGTTGCTGTTGTTCCCAATTGCTTCCACTTTGTTATAATACCACTAACAGTTGAGCGTGGAATATTTAGTAGTGAGGAAATTTCACGAATGGACTTATTGCACAGGTGGCAACCTATCACGGTACCACGCTTGAGTTTCTGCATGCCTACACTCTAAAAAAAAAGGTTCTATATGGCACTAAAAGTGGTTCTTCGTCGTAATCATAGAGGAACCACTTTTGGTGCTATATAGCACCATATCTTAACATGTTCTGTATATTGTAGCGGTGCTATATAGCACCTTAGCAAAAGAACCGGTGAAGAACTGCTGAAGAACCACTAAAGCACCAAAATTGGTGCTATACAGCACTTAAAAAGGTTCTCCTATGATAGAACCTTTTTTTTGTGCTTGATTTTATAGGTCTGTGGCCATTGAAGTGATTGGAACACCTGAATTCAATGATTCGGAGGGGTGTCCCAATACTTTTGTCAAAAAGAATGGTGTATATTGTGGTTTCTTGCTATTCTGTCCACCATCATGGATCAAAATTCTGTTTAGGAAGGCAGCTCACATCTTTTTCTGCATCCATCATTCTGTCAATTTCATGTTTTTGGCTCATTTGTGGCCTTTCATTTTCTCCTACCATAATTTTCCGTCAAAGGAATACATTTTTGTTGAGAAAATATGTACATCCACACAAATATCCCCTGGACATACACGCAAACTCACAACATATGAATACTATTTATGCACGTTTCAAAGCTTCTGCTGAATTTTCACTCATTGGACAGATGTAACTCCACTGTATTTGCATTTAATATATCGTATCCTTAAATAATCTCAAATGTGTCCCTTGGAGTAAGAGGTTTTTCGGAAGAGAAAAACAGAGACTGTTCCCACACTTCCTAGATTCCCTTCAGGCTAAGAACCTGAAAACGTTATCTCTGAGCTCTATAATTTACAGGCGACTGTTGCCGTGATGTCAGCGACTGGGCTGAGAGAGGCTGTCAGGCAGCAGCGGGGAAGTTTGATGGGAATCGTCAGGCAGATTATGAATGTGACATTCGGGGTCCTGGTAGAGGCCCGCTTCTTGTCCACTTTACGGCCGCCACCGTGCCATTGTTTGTCAGATCTTTCAGCCTCTATGACTGACAGCATTAAAGGCCCTTGGTGCTTTCCCCCTGACAGTCAAGCTCTCATTCACTCTTTGCGTCTCTCTCTTTCACTTTTACCTGATTGCTCACGTGTCTTCTCCTCTTTCCCCCCCTTCGTTTGTCCCTCCATTAATGCGTTCTTCATTTGTCACATTGGTTTGTCACTCTCCTCCCACAGTCCTCATTCCCCGAAGATATGCCTCAGTGTGCCAAATGCATTAGTAATTTCCTTCTACTGCTGGGGAACTACGCACACACACATACGCACACAAAGCGATCTTCACACACCCAGCTCTTAATAAGCTTGTGCAGAGTGTCTTCAAACAGCGAACCCAAATGAACACAGGATGAACATGTCAACCCTTGCTGATATTTGGCCTGGGATTTCAATCAAGCCTTTAACATGCCAACAGCATCTATAAACAGATCAAAAGAAGCCACACAAATTGATTAGTGTCTGTGTGCCTTGGAGAAGAGAGAGTAGAAATGAGATCATAAACGCTTGTGTAATGATCCATATTTAGTGGGTGGGGGTGTTGTAGGAGTGCCTCAAGGCTCGCTTCTCAGCCCCACTGCTGTTTTCGTTCTGCTCCTGCTGAGGATCGTCCCAAGTGGGCTGACGCTCCATAACGTGCACACACATGTGCAAGGACGCAGAGGCCTGAATTGTCTCAGTGTTTACACGTGTTAGATAGCAGCCAGAAGACATTTAGCGCAGTAACTCAGGTGGCAATTCAACTGGCCAGTATGATTATTTGCTGTCTTAACTACGGATGCTAAAAGTATCAGAGCGTGCTACCAATATTTTCAAAATATCTAATGTTATTGGTTGCACCAAGTACTGAATAAATGTGATACCTGTTTACTGGCCGACTTTGAAGCAGCTGCTTTGCATAGAACACCCATACTTGCAGCTGCTCGCATGAGCAGTCAAATGCACCTCCAGTTGAGCTACAGAACGATTTTCTGGCATTATTAGTAATTGAGCAACTTATGTAATTATTGTCTTGTAGCAGACTAACAGTGAGGACACAAGGCAGATTTTTATTTCATTAGTTGCTCTTGAATGACTTCCATGCTGGGAATCTCCAAGGTCTGGATGAAATTGGATATTTTAGGCTGGCATGTTTATCTATTTCCATGTCCTTGTTGCAAGTACTTTGGGAAAAGGAAAAAAGGAGGCATGCTGACAACCCAGCAGGAGTTCCGTTTGGATGTGATATACGGGTCTGGCCTCATTGTTGTTATTCCCCACACAGATATTGACAAACTGTATTTGTCCTGTTTAAGAAGACAACTCTTTTTGCTTGTCTTGTTTGAGAGCGGGGGCGAAAGGCCACGGGCCAGAGCATTGGCTAAAGTTCACGGCTTTATAGATCACTATGTTTGCCGTGTGAAAAATAATCTCTACCCGAGTGGAGTCATGCCTTTGGGGAGAAGTAGGGTAGGCACATGAACACATGGGAAGAGGGAGCCAGAGGGAGGGACATTTGTGTAACACCTCAGTCATAGCACTCCAGTACTTAGCAAATCAAACAAAGGACCTGAGCCTGAGGAGAAATCAATGGAGGCGAGAGAGGTGCATTCATCAGGGCGACGCGGCATCGGGGAGACAGGCGGCGCAGGGCTGGGAGGGAGGCTGAGACTGGAACAATACTAATTGTAGGAGTGGAGAAAGAGCTTGGCTGATAGATGGTGTGGAACCTCATCGTGATTGGGCTCTAACGGATGATGTGTCTACAGCCATTGACTGATGTCAGAGGGCTCCTGTATTACTCAAACACTCTTCTACTGTAGGAGTAACTCTTAATTCTTTGTTCGCTCGGCTTCTTTTTGTTTTTAACCTCTTTTTGTCCACAATTTCTTAGCTCTGGCTCGTTCTATTCACATCTGTATTTTATGGCGAATAGATGTTCCCGTTTTCCGAGGACAGTCCTTTCTGTTGGCTTCCTGGGTTCAGAAATCACTGTGTTCGAAAGAGTCCAGGAAAAAGAAATTAATACCCAGTGTGGCAAGAATTGCCTCAGTTGTTTGTACTACTTTTGCAATTAAGCACTTGACCTTTACTACTCTATTACTGTCCTATTGAATTGTAATATTGGTATCTTTGTATGTATGCATTTTGTTAGATATTGTGCATACGTTTTTAGTTTGTCAGTATAAATAACGGTGCACAGAGCCGAATATACTATACACTGTAAGAAAAACTGTGCATTGCATAATTCAAAAGTAAAGAGAAAAGTAAAAAAAGCATATATTTTACTTATAAAAAGCTGTAAATTGTTTAGGAGTAGGGGAGAGCGGAGCACAACCTAACGCTTTTTGACTTTCTCAGTTTGTGTAAATCCACTTGGGGTTCAGAGTATTTATTTTTTCCCACATTAATTGCACACATGTCTAGTACAATGATGTGGTTTTGTTTCATTAAAACAGTGTAAACTTTTTTTCTTGATTTACCCCGAAAGAATGGAAGTGAAAGGTGACAACATGCTCCATAGGTGAGGTACATTGTAACATGACCAAATGACAGCTTAAAATGTTACCTGATATAATAAAAAAAATACAAGACAAACTAAAATATTTTGTCAACAAAATACAATTATTAACTTTTTTAAATAAAATAATGGCATTTTTTAATCATTAAAAATATAAGTATTTTTGAGTTTGACTACAAACACATCGCTAAATACAGTTATACAGCTTAGTTCAAAACATAATAATAATTAATAATTTCTGAACATTAATTCTCAAACATTATTAACCCTTTTCTCATGGTTTCTCAAAAGAATTCATAAAAGTATAGAATATAATGGCATATTTCTAATAGGGGCTCATTGTAACGCAGTGTTAACACACACCCCACCTGCACAACTCGTGTCTTCTGCTGTTAGATCAGTATTAAAGAACGATCTCAACTGTCAAATAACAGATATAAAATTAAAATATTATCGGATTTGTCTTATTTTAAATAAACACAAAAAACAGACATTTCACCTATATAATATATTGACTGCTGTATAAGATTTGTCCCCAGTTTTAATTTCAGAAATGTCCCTCCATGGCAGACCACTGTACTTGAAAGAAAGCGCATAAATGTAGTTTTTCTGCATCTTATTATGGTCAGGGTGTCTCTGCAGGGACTGTAAATGAAGTGTTAATCTTTCCACTCATCAGTCTCTGAGTGAACCCCAGAGAGAACGTCTTACCCGCTCCCATGAAACTGATGACTGGCACTTTCTCTTGTTTTGAGAAATAAGCTTCGGCTAAATTGCATTTTAATGGATCTCGGATCCCAAGTGCAAGGTGCAATCCATTGCTTGACGATTGTAACATGGATAGCTTTGATTTATGAAGCTTTTGTGATCAAGGTCAAAGTTGAAATGATTGAAGGCAAAAATGCATGGCTGTTCTCCATGAGAGTTGTAGTCAGGGAAGTGATCATCATTCTTGTGTTTTGTTTGATATTCAAAAGCCCAGATGGCATCACGTAATGGTTGAGACTTCGGCTTGTGCGGTAAATCCTGCAGGATTTGTCTGTGGTTTGTGGAAGACCACCAGTGAGTCTCCTATACATCTTCAACCAACTCTGTTCCAATGAGCGCTTGTTTTTATGAGACCTCTGTGAGAAGGCATAAAGTCCTGTGAGCATCATATCCTATACCCAAATTACTCAATAAACAGTCTGGGGGCTGCTTCTGGCTCATCAACCTTTATTTTGTGGCTCCCGACTTGCTTAGTTGTATGTTTATTATAATTAGTCCCTAAAAGTATGAAAAGGCAGTGCATGCTTTTAGTTTTTTTATCATCCACATTTCCAGCAAATATAAAAAACGATTTTTGTAATTCTATCCTTATTTATTGTAATTGCAATTTTATTTCTTATATTTTATTTCTTATACTCTGCCAGTTCTAATACTAATAACTGAACTTGATCTAATGCCCTCTTTACACCTCCCAGCAAAAAATAAATTTCGGTTTACTAAAGACCCGATATAGTCCGGCTATGAGTAACCCACTTTTAGACAAAATAACCTTGAATTTGGTCACAGGTCATTTTTGCCTAAATATCTTGCGAGATGTATGATATTCCATCATGTAAGCAAAGTCAACAGTGATTACAAGGTGTTTGGTGTCATTTCTTTGCCATGTTCTTGACTTGTCTATTCTTGGGCTATGGTTAGACGTCGCTATACAAGAGAATTGCAATGCTGACAAGCCATTTCCAGTAACAACTTTTGGATTTGAAATAAAAAATAATGATTAAATGTTGTGTTTGTGGTATGCAACCGCGTATCAGATGCTCACTGCAAGCGCGGCATATGTGAAAGCATAACGGCACATGCTGCTCCTGCATCGGATACGGACTGCAGCACGCACTGCACATATACACACTGCAGACGGAGTATGTGTGAAACAGGTGTAAGAGTGAAAAAAATCATACATTTTGGAGTCTGCTTTGAATCTTGTGTATTTCCTTAAGGCTTCACCTTGAGTGGTGAGAATCATTAGTGATTCTCAGTGCTTGCTAACACTGAATTTGATTGCCGACGATACAGTATGTGGAGGGATAAAAATAAATCTTTACCAGTATTTCATGTTTTCCAGTAAAACTCCCTAAACATCATTAAATGTACTTTCCAACTGTGTAAGATATTAAGGGACACGCCACTATTTTTGTAAATAGGCTAATTTTCCAACTCCCCTAGAGTTAAACAGTCGAGTTTTACCGTTTTCGAATCCATTCAGCTGTTAGCGTAGCTTAGCATAGATCATTGAATCTGATTAGACCGTTAGCATCTCACTCAAAAAATGACCAAAGAGTTTAATATTTGTCCAATTTAAAACTTGACACTTCTGTAGTTACATCGTGTACTAAGACCGACGGAAAAAGAAAAGTTGTGATTTTTTATTTTGAGCGAGATGCTAACGGTCTAATCAGATTCAATGATCTATGCTAAGCTATGCTAAAAGTGCTACCGCCAGACCTGGAGATCGGCTGAATTGATTCGAAAACGGTAAAACTCAACTGTTTAACTCTAAGGGGAGTTGGAAAATGAGCTTTTTTCATAAATAGTGGAGTGTTCCTTTAAGACTTGTTTACAGAAGAATTAACTTTTTCTTACCCCATTGGCAAATATTGTGTAGGCTTTATGCTTAAAACAAGAAAGTATTTGTCTCTGGTGTAAATTACATAAAGAATTCATATTTTATCCTGTATCCTTAACCCTCAGAGCCCGACGGCATCGCCCACGACGTCACACGGCACCTCCGATAAATATCTATATTATTTCATGAAACTTTGATCGATTTTCTTACCGTTTTTTCCAGCAGAAAGCTAACGAGCTAGCCATCACGGGGGTGTCTTTGGTGTCTTTATAGCCTTTACAGAAGGTTTTCTATCCAGCCTGGAACATGTGCATCTTTTTGGAGTTGTTCAGCAATAAATCAAAACGCTTACATCCAAGATATATCCACTTGATGTCCATAATTTATAAATTTTCCGTCATTTTTGCCGCTAGCGCGATGCTAGCTGCCATTTTGGATGAGGGTTTGACCAATGACAGGCTGATCCGTCATCCACGTTGGTGTGCGTCATTACGCATTACCACAGCTCTGTTATTGTGGAGAGAGAGAGGCGCACGGCTAGTGTTGAGGAGATAGAGAGAGAGACGCGCTGCAGTTTTGTGGAGAAAGTTTGAGGAAAAAGTTTGAGAAGAAAGTTTGTGGAGAAGTTCCAGATAGGAACTGTTTTGAGGCTTGGCACCAGTAAATATCCAAAATCCAAAGAGGCCAAAAGCGCCTGGACTTTTTTTGGAAAAATGTAAATAGTTTTGGTTCTGTATAAGTTATCATGTTTATTCCTGAGTTCCAGGACTCCAAAGACTTGAACAAACTGTTTTCCAGAGGAAATATGCTTAGCTTTTATTTATTTGTGTGTGTTTTCAATAAATATTTGAGTGATTCAATTTCCGTTTTATGTTTTCATTTGTCTTTATGGTCCCCTAAACTTATTTTACATTCAGGTGACATCAATGCAACACAAAAATACTGACAGTGCTACTTGTCTTGAAAAAAAAGAGGTGTGTCAATTGTCTGTGCTCAACAGGGTTGATGTTTTACAAGCTTTTTTAGTAAATAACACCTGGCGGAAAATTAATTGTAAAAATACCCTTAGGTCTTAAAGGGTTAAGAACGATCCAGTTATGTGTACTTTACAAGGTGAGCTGAGGTTTAAGCTCGGATACTGTAATGCCCTGAAGCTCTGATAAGGTTTGCGAATGGCATTTATGAGGGATGATTTTGCTTTGTTTTGGAGCCCAGCTATAATTAACACCATGACTCGGGGTCTGCCTGTGCAGGTCAGCCTCACCCGTCTCTCACGGTGGAACAAGAAGGAATGTTTCTGAAGGTTAGTACTGAATGAGGGATTTGGTAATGATGTCCTCTAAGAGCCAAACTGAGGAGAGACCCTGAGCCTGGAGGTGGGGCAGGTGGTCACTGTGGCATTTGGGATAATGAGAACTAGGAGGAAACTGCATGACAGAGAAAGAATTAAATGGCAAGATGGAAAGAGCAACTTATCTGAACTCACAGCAGATGCTTTGTACTGACGTCAATCAAAAATCATTCAAGCAGAAATGTACGTTTTACGCAAATTAGAGTAAATTATAATATTAAAAAACAATGTTTTTATAAGTATTGTATTAAGGTGTATGTATAACAAATATTTATAGTTGCTTATAATTTATAATATAATAATAATAATAATATTAAGTATAATTAATCATAAATTATACGTTTCTTTTTTAAATATTCTGGCATACCAGTATATATGTTTAAATATTAAAACAAATGAAGGGGTTAACCAAATGACGGTTGAATATAAAAGCACTATTATCTTTTAATTAAAACCACTAAAAACCAGTGAAGAGGAGAGCCGAGAAATGCCTCTGCGTCTTGGTGAAAGATAGTGATTAGGTTGCTTTATTTAGCTGTTTCTGTAGCATAAACTGTAACTAATGGCTTTTTGGTTTCAGAACGGCCAAAGCATGTTTAATTAGAAAGATATAAGCTAAATGTTAATGTTTGATAGGTGAGCAACAAATGATCAATCATTCATAAGCTGAGTAATGAATCACAGAGCACGAATAGAAGAAAGCATGAAGCTCGTCTCAGACATTTAAAACATTCTAGCACCTCTTCTTAAATGGATGAGTGAAGCCACAAGGAAGAATGGCGAAACGTCTCCACATTAATAACCAAGTTCTTTTGATTTTAATTGCCCCAGACATTCCAGAACTTGCTCTTAATGTTTTCTTAAAGAGCTTTCAGTGCAGTAGCCCCGCTGTTATGAGGGATTCCAGATCTCCCTTGAGCAAAGATGCAGAAAGCTAAAGGGTTGTTAATGGACCGGCGAGTTGCGCTCATTTTCTGATTATTGCCCTCCGTCTCCTCCCCATTCTTTTCTGCTTTTATAGTCGTAACTTATCTCCGTCCTCCTGAAATGGAACATTATCTATTTTTGAATGGTAAATTAGTGAAGATCAGACGTAGCCACTGGTCACATTTGGCCAAAACAGACGTCTCTAACAGCATGCGTGACATTAGAGCTAGAAAGTACTTTTTTTCTCCTTAAATTGGAGTATATTTAATCACAGAGATAATGATACATCTCTTGTCATTTTTAACAGAAGAGGAAAGGGCAGTGGAATCTCATAATCGCCCAGACAATTTTCAAAGACCTCTGGTCCATTAGTGGTCCAATTTGAGTGGTTCTGGTAGCTTTCTATGGGATGTACGAGCTTCCGCCGTTCATCTTTGCATCAGTACATCACGTCTGTATACATAAATGAGTCCACAGCAGATGGAATTTAATTAAACTTGTCATTTTGATGGCGGATTGTAATCCAGAATGTTCAAAACGACAATCAATGTTGACAACTGGGGTCCGTTCTTCGTACCTCGCTTAATACATCTGAGATGATTTGACAGATCCCAGATCTTCTAATCGTGATAACTGATCTCTGGCTAATTTGGTTCTTCAAACGAATTTGCGGATTGGATTAAAATATCCGGATTAAGTTGTCTGAGATTACTGCGTGTTCCTGTGTTCACTGAAGAGGGCAGATGTATCGATACTCGAAACCACAATCAGCAATGCAGCGATTGGCTGGCGGCAAGACCGCAACGTAATGACATCATATCATTAAAAAAAAAACGAATTTCTGGACCTTATAAGGAAACAACCAAACAACATAAAAGTTATAATAGATCGATGAAATGTGCACTGTTTTTTTAACATGCTTCCCAATTATTTATATTCACAGTTTTATAGTATTTGTACACCATTTACATTTTCATTTCAATGTTGTAATTAGCAATTCATTTCATTTTTTATTAAATTTGAAGCAGATTTGTTACATGACAGTATTAAAGTTTCTTAAGGGTCAAGATCAAGCATCTCCTGAGCCGCATCAAACCCTCCCATAATATCCGTCATCACTCAAATTAATGCGCGGCTCAGAGTAACTGTACAGCATGTGTGTTGTGTAAGACTCCAATAAAATTATAAAGTAATTAGTCCATCACAAATAAATCTCTCAATCAAGTGGCTGTGTCTATAGTATTATAGAATATTATGTTCAAATACATTTTGATATTATTATTATTATTATTATTTAAAATGATTACTGCCCCTAGTTCAGGAGCTCTTGTAATAAAGTAGCAGTGGCTGGGAGAGATTTTAAGTAATCCTGTTTACATGAAATAAGCTGCTCCCGAGCAGGTTTAAGCTTACGGACCTGTTACTATGACAGCAAGTCCAGGAGGAGCTTAGAAGAACCAAACAATCCAAGATCATGCCAAATCGTCAACAATCAAATCCGGCCAACTGAGTTAGCGACGTACGAAGAACGGACCCCTGGTGCGTTGATAGACAACACACACATACACCTCGAAACATTAGATAGGAGCCGTGTAGATGCACAACCCACGTAAAGAAGATAACAGAGATGGCAACAAAGAGGTAAAACTTACGAACTACAGCTTTCAAATTGATCTCAGGAGCATTCCAATTTCACTTGTAGATGTTACTACACTTCGAGTGGAGTCAACCGGTAGCAAATTCAATTGAATGGGTATGATTTGGAAAGGCACTCACCTCTCAAAAAAATGCATAGGTCAAAAGAACTGCCTGTAGAACACAGAGACAGGTTAGTGTCAAGACACAGATCTGGGGAATGCTACAAAACAATTCTGCTGAAGGTTCACAGAAGAATGTAGCATCACAAATCCTTAATGGAAGAAGTTTGGAACAACCAGGACTCTCCCTAGAGGTGGCCTTCTGCCCAAACTGAGCAATCAATGGAGAACGGGCCTTGGTTAGAGTAGAGACCAAGGAGCTGATGGTTACTCTGGTTGAGATCCTTGATCATATATGGAGATGGGAGAAATTTACAGAAGGACAAACATCACTGCAACACACCGCCGATCTGGGCTTTATGGCAGAGTGGCCAGACTCAAGACCGAGGCGTGAAAACCCACTTGGAATTAGCAAAAAAGCAACTAAAGGACTCTCTCTCAGACTGTGAGAAACAAGATTATCTGGTCTGATGAACTTTAGTTTCAAGCATTATGTATGGAAGAAACCAGGCACTGCTCACCACCTGCACAATACCACCCCAACAGTAAAGTAGAAGAGTAGAGTAGAAAAAAGCTCAATGCAGCAAAGTATATTTAGCCTTAATGAAAACCTAGTCCAGAGCATTCAGAACCTGAGACTGTGCAGAAGGTTCACCTTCCAACAGGACAATGACCCTAAGCACACAGTTAAGACTTTTGGACAACTCTGTGAATGTCATTGAGTGGCCCAGCCAGAGCCTGGGATTGAACTTCTCTCGAACATCTCTGGAGAAACCTGCAAATATCGACGTCCCATCCAACTTGACAGAGCTTGAGAGGATCTGAGGAGAAGAATGGCAGAAAATCGGCAAATGCAGAAGTGCAAACGCATGTCACATCATACGTAAAAAGACTTGCGGCTGTTAAGGTGGTTTAACTAAGTACTGAGTTAAGGGTTTGAATACTTATGCAATGTACTCATTTAGGTTTTTCCTTTTTAATACATTTGCAAAGTTGTCACAGTTTTTTTTCTCTTCCATTTGTCATTATGACGATTGGTATGGAAGCTTGTTTCCTCCACTGAACAAAAAAATAAAAAAGGTAATTGTGACTTTTTATCTAACAATTCTGACTTTTTTTCTCGCATTTGTGTTTACATCTCATAATTCTGACTTTATTTACATATAAACTGACAATTGTGATTCATAAAAGTCCAATTCTGAGGGGGGAAAAAGACTGCACATCAACATGAGCAATACCGGACAAAGAAACACAGGAAACTGAGAGTTCAAATAGTCATGAAGATTGACATGAAACAGAACAGATGCAATAGGACTAATTACTAAACAAGTGAATTAACTAAAGATTAGGGACACAGGTAGACTGGGTTAACCCAGCCTGATCTGCCGGCGATTTGATTTCGCCCTGCAACTCAGGCTGCAAACCTGTACATTCATTTCTACCGCTTCTGTTACACTTTTGCGGGAACCAATCACAGACTGGCTTATCCACCTGGCTCGCTATTGACAGGTTTAACACGATGACTGATAGAGAAGCGATGGGTTGTTGCCCGTTGATCGCGCCTCTTGTGGTCTGATTGGTTGAAGGACTATCCAATTGCGTACAGAGTTATTTAATTTATGCCCGTTTATCACGCCTCTTGTGGTCTGATTGGTTGAAGGACTATCCAATGGCGTACTGAGTCATTTAATTTATGCTCGTTGATCACGCCTCTTGTGGTCTGATTGGTTGAAGGACTATCCAATTGCATACAGAGTCATTTGAAGTCATTTGGTCTGGTGATAGCCAGACAAGGACACAGGCAAACAGAGCAAACAAAGAGTTAGTACACTCACATACTACTAAGACAAATCAGAGACTTGAAATGATTTTAAAAGTTTATTTTAAACAAAATAATGTACTATTCACAACCAGTAAGGGTGGCATAGGTCGAAAAAAAAATACTGTATCTCTAGAATTGAAACCCAGTCGTGTTTTTTGCTCAATAAATGATTTTTTGCCGAAGGGACTTGCTTGGATATTTATTGGAGTTTTCTCTCTCCAGCTTGCTTTGTTTTTGATTTTAGCCGATGTTTTTTTTTTCTTTCTCTCTAACTCGGTTAAATCCGTTTGAAGTATTGTTGGAATTAAATTTTCCCTCTTTGCTCAAGGGGGTTTCATTATCTTTTATTTATCGCAAAATAAGGAAAAATCTCAGGACAGTGTCACTATATCAAACAATAGAGAGTGAAAAGCGAATGCAATTGAAAGAAAGGTTAGGTGAGGTAAGATGAAACAAGCAACTTCAGGGATTTTACTTCTAATAAAAAAGACTATTTTCCTCTAATGAGCATTTTGGCTGCTCGCTGTAATGTAGTTAGCACTTGCATTCGTTCCAGCTATTCTGGACATTCCTCGTGCTGGATTTAGGTTTCTTAAAACATGATCTGCTCAAAGGAAGTCATAAAACACTGTGAAATTTTAATAATGTAGTAGAGTTTTTCTTAAGAAGAAAGAACATTACAAGGTTTGTTCAATAAACAGTGCATTTTAAGGTCAGTGCCTCACATGTAAAGTCTATTATGATTATGAAATATGCTTTAAGAGTCTGTTTGTGACTCAATAACGCATGTACATGCTACCTTTATACAGACCAAAGTATTTCTCCTACTGTGACTATACACCCCCTCTCAATCAAAGAATTCATTCAAATATATATGTATATACATAAATGTAGCATTGATTTTTGTATTTAAGGACTATTTAAGTTGTCTGTTTAAGTCTTACATTGTTGTCTCGCATAAACAGAATACATCAACAGGAGTATCAGAGACAAGTGGCTTTGCAATTCACATGTTTGTACTATTTACTGAAACGTGAAAAGTGTAGCTGGTTGTACAAATGCTTGCTTTGAGTGTGTTGTAAGACACTACACCAGGATTGAGATATTACACATCTTATGTTCCCTGACTGTTAGCACTGACATGTAGGCTAGCTTTTTTTGTTACTCACATAGCTTCATACATATTTATAAAACTGTTCAGACGGAGAATTCTGATTGAATGAGCCTTATTGAAAATATGTGTCGAAATACTAGCATACTGTATGCACACCTTCTATATTAATTCGATAAGTTGCTTTGTTGCTTGTACATAATAAAGCCTATAGTTAGGGCCCGAACACCGATGGTGTAAAGACCCTATTGTAACTGCTCGGTCTAGTATTCTTTTTCTCCCAAATGAATTGCATTTTTGAGGGCCTAAACATGTTAGAAAACTCACACGTCAGAAGTGGTGAAAATGTACATCTGATATGGGTTTCAGACTTAGTCGTGGCAAAATGGCTCAATAGCGCCACCTACAAAATTTCAATTAAGCGTCATTTGCGCTACGTTTCACATACAAGTATGAAATTCATACACACGTGTAACAGCCCAATACCTACAAAAAAGTCCATGGGAGCAAAATCTGAAAACCAACAGGAAGTGAGTTTTTTCTTCTTCTTTTTTTTTCCCTGCAAAATGTTTGCAGTTTTTCCCATTTCCAGACGTTGAATTCTTAAAGTTCAACTCTCACTTCACTCGCTGTTCTAATAACTTTAGTGACCATTAGTAATGTATAAGTGCAGTGTTATTTTACATTTGATACCTGAATAGCTGAACATGTTTATTTCAATCGTATCTTTGTTCAACTGGATTTATTTGTGCAATTGCTAATTTGTTTATTTGTTCTTTTTTAAGAATTAACAGAGGTTTAGATGTTGATGTTTTATTGAAAATGGTTGGTCACCATTATGTGAATCAGTGTTTAATTTAGTTGGACAGTTTGACTCTTGGCTTTTTATGTGAATTTGTGGTTTTTGTTACAGTGTTAACAAAACACATAATCTGATCAAATCAAAAGAAGCCATAAACAAAAGTTGTAATGAAGAAAAATGTTTGACTAAACTCATCACTGACTAAGAATATTAAATATTATTAATAAATTCACTAACAACACTTTCTTGCCACTGATCAGACATTCTGAATTTTGATTTTTAAATACATTCTAGGGGGGAAAGTATAGACCATAGACGGTAAAAAAATATGGACCTAGTGTCCGTGACTTCACCCATAGGATTCTGATGAGCCGTTCTGAAGCGCAAAGTATGGACGAGATGGCCGTTGCCATCTTGTCAGTGCGTCATCGCGCGTCACTCCCGGATAACAGAAAATGGGCAAAAAGGCGGGACGTGGGCGGAGCTCAAGTGACGCGATGACTAACAGACAGCAGATAAATGGCCATCCACCTGTCACTCGAAGTGGCCACGCCCTTAATTATGCAGAACTTTAATGCTTTATATAATGTAAACGAATGAGTTGTAAAAAAAATTCACCCCCCTCACAGTCGTCATGAAGGGCAAAATTAGCCGGATAGACCAAAACCACAATTTGTACCAGGCTGTAAACATGTTTTAATCTGCTGTAAAGTTGGCCATTTTAACATGTGGCTCAATGAGATTCTGCTCCTTCTGGAGTCTGTCTCTAGTGGCCAGTCGATGAATTGCAGTTTAAGGCACTTCCGTATTGGCTTCAAGAGAAACTGCGGGAGGTTGCCGCTTGGTATAGACGCACACAGATATCAAGAATCAGCATATGAATCTCAACAATGGTGACATACTTAATGCTGCAATGCATGCTGGGAGTCATGAGTTTTATACTGTGGTGGCTTTGTAGGGTTGGAGCTAAACTCTGCAGGACATCAGCTCTCTAAAGTAACTATCACCCCAGTGACGGCCAATTGTACCTTAAAGGGTACAATTTTGTACTCTTTTTTTTTTTTGAGAGAGAGAGTGTACCCAACCCTAGTATTGTGCATTTTCGGAAACTGAATCTTTAGGCAGAACCGGAACCAGATCCGGATGATTTCTAATTGTAACTATTTATTAGCATTTATGTGCATTGTGCATTAATTAATTAAGTGAAATCAATGTAACAGAGTTGTATTGCTTTGTTAAACCTGCCGTGGCAGCTTCACCTTTGTATCCTTCACACTTTTTTAGCAGAGTCAGCAGAGAGCCATCACTCCTTCTCTTCTGTTGCGTAAGGGGTTGTGGGAAATATTATCCAAAAAACTCTTCAGAAAATCCAATAATAGCATACCATCTGGGTACTTTGGGCATGCTATTTCCTACGTATTATGATCTGGGACATGCTAATTCCAATATCGCATGTAATTCAGGATGGATAGCATGCAAATTGGGCCGCAGACATTGAGTAGAATGTAATATAGGCATCCCTGTGTACCCATAATACAATTGTAACAGGGGTGTGGATGACACAAAGACGACATAAAGTTTGTGCGAGGTGTGAAATAAACCTGTCTTTTCATGAGCTAGAACTCTGTGGAAATATATGCGACTCTTTGAGAATGTGTCTATTTTTCTTTGTTTATGTGTGTGTGCCTGTTGAGTCTATTGTGGGAAATGTTCTCTGACAGCGTGTGGATCTCCAGTCGCTCTTGACAGCTTTTGCTCATGGGTATTGAGTCCCACTGGGTTTACAGCCAGCGTTCTCTTCCTGCCTGGACACATACACACTCACACACAAACATAAACACACGCCACATCTAATTAACACAACGCAACATTCTGCCAGACAAGCTACTTTTAGCCTGTCCACCTCTGCACTTCAAACAGCCAAACGCTAACACCACGCAGCACCCATCCGAACCAAGGTGACTGGTTTCAGAGGGAGAAAGATTGACTGTATTTACGCAGTCAAATTGAGCTCTCTGGAGTACAATATCGCTAGTAACAGCTCTCATCGCATAAAAGATGCACAAACCAGTCATTCAGAGAGGCATCAGCATAGACACTTCACTCATTAGCTGTTAGCATGTGGCTACTGCAATCTTAAACCTATCCTCTTTTTTTTGTTTGTTCCTAAGAATTTGCTTTGGGATTCATCTCACACGGATCAAAGACTTTCAAAGTGTCAGCGCCACTCGCCTATGTTTACGCCACTTGATTCGTAATTATTTTTCTGGTTTGTTTTCCCAAAAGAGCTTTTATTTGTCAAAATTGGTAATGCACGTTATGCTAATGCAGGCCCCTGTGGAGACGATGACAGGCCTACAATTCAGTTTCTCGATGCAGGTCTCTCTCTTTCTCAGCTTTGATCGCTTTGGTGCTGATGCCACAGAGCTAAGTAGATCTGAGTAATTAAGCGCAATCATTGATCTAATTAAAGAAAGTAGAAGTTGTGTCAGAGGAAGCACCTCTTTAATAGGCTCCAGTGCATTATGGAGGACGATAAACAGACCAATGCAAACCATGATTCGTTACTCAAATGGCCTTCCCCTTGGGTTCTATAAAGGTCTATCTATCTATCTATCTATCTATCTATCTATCTATCTATCTATCTATCTATCTATCTATCTATCTATCTATCTATCTATCTATCTATCTATCTATCTATCTATCTATCTGTCTGTCTGTCTGTCTGTCTGTCTGTCTGTCTGTCTGTCTGTCTGTCTGTCTGTCTGTCTGTCTGTCTGTCTGTCTGTCTGTCTGTCTGTCTGTCTGTCTGTCTGTCTGTCTGTCTGTCTGTCTGTCTGTCTGTCTGTCTGTCTGTCTGTCTGTCTATTTATCTATCTATCCGTATGTCTGTCTATCTATCTATCTATCTATCTATCTATCTATCTATCTATCTATCTATCTATCTATCTATCTATCTATCTATCTATCTATCTATCTATCTATCTATCTATCTATCTATCTATCTATCTATCTATCTATCTTCATCTGTCTGTCCGTCTATCTGTCTATTTATCTATCTGTCCGTCTGTCTGTCTGTCCGTCTATCTGTCTATCTATCTATCTATGTATCTATCTATCTATCTATCTATCTATCTATCTATCTATCTATCTATCTATCTATCTATCTATCTATCTATCTATCTATCTATCTATCTATCTATCTATCTATCTATCTATCTATCTATCTATCTATCTCAATCTATCGATCGATCTTTCCGTCTGTCTGTTCGTCTATCTATCTATCTATCCGTCCGTCTATCTATCTATCTATCTATCTATCTATCTATCTATCTATCTATCTATCTATCTATCTATCTATCTATCTATCTATCTATCTATCTATCTATCTATCTATCTATCTATCTATCTATCTATCTATCTATCTATCTATCTATGTCTGTCTGTCTGTCTGTCTGTCTGTCTGTCTGTCTGTCTGTCTGTCTATATATCTTTCCATCTGTCTGTCCGTCTATCTGTCTATCTATCCGTCCGTCTGTCTGTCTATTTATCTATCTATCCGTCTTTCTGTCTATCTATCTATCTATCTATCTATCTATCTATCTATCTATCTATCTATCTATCTATCTATCTATCTATCTATCTATCTATCTATCTATCTATCTATCTATCTATCTATCATCTATCTATCTATCTATCTATCTATCTATCTATCTATCTATCTATCTATCTATCTATCTATCTATCTATCTATCTATCTATCTATCATCTATCTGTCTGTCTGTCTGTCTGTCTGTCTGTCTGTCTGTCTGTCTGTCTGTCTGTCTGTCTGTCTGTCTGTCTGTCTGTCTGTCTGTCTGTCTGTCTGTCTGTCTGTCTGTCTGTCTGTCTGTCTGTCTGTCTGTCTGTCTGTCTATCTATCTATCTATCTATCTATCTATCTATCTATCTATCTATCTGTCTGTCTGTCTGTCTGTCTGTCTGTCTGTCTGTCTGTCTGTCTGTCTGTCTGTCTGTCTATCTATCTATCTATCTATCTATCTATCCATCTATCTGTCCGTCCGTCCGTGTGTCTGTCTGTCTATCTATCCATCTATCTGTCCGTCCGTCCGTGTGTCTGTCTGTCTATCTATCTTTCCGTCTGTCTGTCTATCTTTCTATCTTTCCGTCTGTCTGTCTGTCTGTCCGTCTATCTATCTTTTATCTGTCTGTCCGTCTATCTGTCTATCTATCTGTCCGTCTGTCTGTCTGTCTGTCCGTCCGTCCGTCCGTCCGTCTTTAATGAACGGAAAGTTTAAACATTATTTTTTATATTTTTTATTTGAAACATAAATATTTTTAGCATAATAAATATCTTTACTGTCATTTTTTGATCAATTGATTGCATCCTTGCTGGATAAAAGTATCAATATCTTTTAAAATAGCAATAATGTGAATGCAATAATCAAGATTGTTCTAAAGTATTACATTGGAAATCTAGTTGTTGTTGTTGTTGTTTTTGCTATTATTATTATTAAAAAAGCACCCTAAAATATTTTCCTGCATGTAATTTGCTGTTTTAATCTAGATGCCCACTTATACTGTCATCTCCATAAGGGTTCAGTGTGTGTGAGAGTACTGTAGTGGAGAGGGAATAAGAAAGCTTTCTTTCTCAGCTTTCACTGGCAGTCACACTGTCTGATAGAGTCAAGCCGGGTAAATCCAGAAACACCACAGACCCATGTGTCTCTGTGTTTATGACCCATCACTAATGCACCTGCAGCTGAGAGACAGGCTTAGTGTGACATATCATAGACACGTCAGAAACCCTAAGAGAAGCCACAGGAGAATTTTCAAGATGTTTTTCCGTTGTTTGTCTCTCTCTTTCTCTCTATCTCTCTTGCCCATCCAAATTGCCACCACCTTCCAAATGGCATGTTTGTTTATCGAACCATAATGTTGATATTGGGCACACATAATGTAAATAATCTTCAAACACACTTTTGTTCAAATCAAAAATTCACCGTTGCCCTCACTTTTTCTGCATCAGTACGGTCTGTTCTGCATTGTGAACGGTCCGAGGTCAGTACATTACACAGCTGTGGAGAGAATTGTTGCTAATTGAGTGAAAAGCACATTGTCTCTGGGGGGGCAAATGCATCATTTAGGTATATTTACACTCAAGATTCTCTGTTAAATCACGTCAGCTCTCTGGAGATTTGGAGACAGTTCCTGGTGAAATATGCATGAGAACAGCAGCATTTGCGGAAAAGGACTTTTGCTTTCAATGTCTCCCTTTGACACATTTTGATGAGGGCATGGTTGTACTTGTCAGAGGAATTTTTGAGTGGCACGTCTTGTTTCGGAAGGGTTCTGAAAGGGACCAGAGGGCGGGAAAGAAGCTCACTCTAGTCTGCCTTCTCTTCATTTTATAAATCTTTTTTTTTTTTGGTTCAAATAATATACAGAATTTGTTTATGTCTCAATGACATAAGGGTATTTTTTAATCTATTGATTTATTCAAAAATACAGTCAAATGCAATACATATAGGCCCGGTTTCACAGACAGGGCTTAGACTAAGCCAGGATTAGTCCTTAGTTCAATTAGGACATTTAAGTAACTTTTATAAATGTGTCCAAGAAAAAAACATTACTGGTGTGCATCTTGAGACAAAACAATGCCACTGACATATTTTAAGATTTGTCAGTGCAAGTTTTTTTTCAGTTAAAACAGCTCAAACATGCATTTTAGTCTAGGACTAGCTTAAGCATTGTCTGTGAAACCGGGGGATAGAGACTTGAATGCACCCTTTAAAATAAATTCACGAGTTCATGAGCCCATAAAATCTTAGCGTAAATGGTAAACATATTTGGCTTGCTGTCTGGCAAAAAGGAAGGAGAAGGGGAAGAGAAGGCATACCGAAAAAATAACAAACAGTGGTAAGAGGCTGGTTTTATACCTTGATATTAATTGAAAGTTTAGATGGACGTACTCCTCCCGCAATTACGTTTAATAACTTCACATCATTATTGGTGATATACTGTATAGCCAAAAATGGCCTGTTGTAATACTGAAGAAAAACAATCTTAATTAAAAGAAGAAAAAAAAAATTATTATTCCATTCAATGAGAGCAGCTTGGACATTCTGCAAAATATATTTTATAAGATATATATTAGATATATAAGATATATTTCCAGAAAGACAAACAGGTTTTGATAGACATAAGGCATAAGAAGACAGATTTTTCATTTCAGGCGAGCTATCTTTTTAAACATTGAGAGAATCAATGGTTAGAGTGGTTGTGTGTTTTGCGTCTTTTTCCTCAAAACGTAATCTCATTTTAGGAGATCCATCAGCCTCTCTCACTCTCTTTCTTTCTCTCTCTCTCTCTCAACAAAGTAAGAAAAGAAGAAGAAGGAAACGGTGAACAGAGGCAGTATTGATTGAGCCGAGAAAGGGGTCAGAGGTGAATGAAATGTTGATTTGACACCTGGTCTGTGCTCCCTCTCTTTCTGTCTGGAGGGAGGAATGGAGGGTAAATCAAAACAGAAGGAGGCTGAGATCTCTCACAACTATTTAATGATGGAATAGGTTGAACCTTCGCCTCTGTCCTCGCAAGAATAGCTTTCCATGTACTGTACCAGCCACTGTGTGTTTTTACTAAAAGAGACGAAGGGCTGAATTAATTGCAGGTTAAGTTGATAGACAGTTGCACAAACTCCTATCAACATAAGGAAACAAACAAAAAAATGCACATGATGGTCGTGGAATTGAAAAATTTGATCCTATTGTACATAATATAAACTCATCTAAAGGATTATTAGGAACACCATACTAATGCTGTGTTTGACCCCGTTTCGCCTTCAGAACTGCCTTAATTCTACGTGGCATTGATTCAACAAGGTGCTTAAAGCATTCTTTAGAAATGTTGGCCCATATTGATAGGATAGCATCTTGCAGTTGATGGAGATTTGTGGGATGCACATCCAGGGCACGAAACTCCCGTTCCACCACATCCCAAAGATGCTCTATTGGGTTGAGATCTGGTGACTGTGGGGGCCATTTTAGTCCAGTGAACTCATTGTCATGTTCAAGAAACCAATTTGAAATGATTGGAGCTTTGTGACATGGTGCATTATCCTGCTGGAAGTAGCCATCAGAGGATGGGAACATGGTGGTCTTAAAGGGATGGACATGGTCAGAAACAATGCTCAGGTAGGCCGTGGCATTTAAACGATGCCCAATTGGCACTAAGGGGCCTAAAGTGTGCCAAGAAAACATCCCCCACTCCATTACACCACCACCACTAGCCTGCACAGTGGTAACAAGCCATGATGGATCCATGTTCTCATTCTGTTTACGCCAAATTCTGACTCTACCATCTTAATATCTCAACAGAAATCGAGACTCATAAGACCAGGCAACATTTTTCCAGTCTTCAACTGTCCAATTTTGGTGAGCTTTTGCAAATTGTAGCCTCTTTTTCCTATTTGTAGTGGAGATGAGTGGTACCCGGTGGGGTCTTCTGCTGTTGTAGCCCATCCGCCTCAAGGTTGTGCGTGTTGTGGATTCACAAATGCTTTGCTGCATACCTCGGTTGTAACGAGTGGTTATTTCAGTCAAAGTTGCTCTTCTATCAGCTTGAATCAGTCGGCCCATTCTCCTCTGACCTCTAGCATCAACAAGGCATTTTCGCCCACAGGACTGCCGCATACTGGATGTTTTTCCCTTTTCACACCATTCTTTGTAAACCCTAGAAATGGTTGTGTGTGAAAATCCCAGTAACTGAGCAGATTGGGAAATACTCAGACCGGCCCGTCTGCCACCAACAACCATGCCACGATCAAAATTGCTAAAATCACCTTTCTTTCCCATTCTGACATTCTGTTTGGAGTTCAGGAGATTGTCTTGACCAGGGCCACACCCCTAAATGCATTGAAGCAACTGCCATGTGATTGGTTGATTAGATAATTGCATTAATGAGAAATTGAACAGGTGTTCCTAATAATCCTTTAGGTGAGTGTATAGTCTTGTGCTAATGTGGTAGCAACTCCAGTACTCAGGGGGGTGATAGAGATACCTACAAAGGTCTGTGTCATTAAACCAGATTTGTTAATGTGTTGAGTGGTGTATAGATAATGTATAGAGTGGTGCAGGTGTGACATACCTTTGTAGGCCAAAACAAGGAAGCGATTTTAGCACTTCCGCTTCCTTCGTCCCGAAGTCAAAGGGTTTTGGTTAAATGGCTGAAATAAGGTCTGTGGTGAACACAAGCTCAAGACAAGTTCACATTTTATTCAACGACATAAAATACATCAGTATTACCCCACGTGTGATTTTTTTTTAGCTGTTACGTGTCTTGAAAAAGATGGTTGCTAAGTGGCTAAATGAGTCGGTCGAGGAGATTAAACGTCATCCCTCTATACAGGTAACCTCAGTCCGCTTTTACAGCCTCATTATGCATTAACTCAAACGTTCTGGGAAAATGTTTTGAGAAACTGAAAGAGTTGTCGGAAGACTGGTGATGGTGACGTTGTGTAGTCCGTTTATAGCCTACCTTTAGCTTTTTACTTATGGCGACTGCATTTAGGCTTCAAAATTATTAAAAGTTGTGTTCATCTGTGATAATTATATTAATGAACAAAACGTGTAAGTATCATAAACTTTTGTTGATCACAGAGAGCTTGTTTTTAGCGATAACACAAAAGCCTATGGGGAACTCCTATTGGGTTTTGTTTTGGGACCCAGTGTGATTCTAACTGCCGGTTGGCCTACATAGTGACGTCACACCCCTCTATTACAATTTAACTTGCTTGCTCAGCAAATGATTCCATGTTTAAGTAGTTGACTAGTAGTTGACATGAAAGCGACAGCTGACTGTAGAAGACAATTTATGCTAATGCTTGCTATGGACCTTAGAGTAGATGCTATAGATCCTGATGTTTCAAGTAGGGCTTTGCATTGACACAAATTGCAGGATTCGAATCATTTCACAAGTTTACAATTTGATTCAATGCAATTTGATGTACATTCTCAAAAAAAGATACAGTGGAGGCACAATTTTGTTCCTTGGGTAACAAAACGTATAACTGTACCTTTAAAGGTAAACGATTGGTCCTTAGGGTACAGTTATACCATAGTTTTCGTCTACTTAGAGCAGGGCAAGTTCGATCCTAGAGAGCCGCTGTCCTGCAGAGTTTGGCTCCAACCCTGAAAGACATCTATAGAAGCTCTTATTGAGAATTAACAGAGGTTTAGATGTTGATGTTTTATTGAAAATGGCATTATGGTGATCAGTGTTTCATTTAGTTGGGCAGTTTGACTCTTGGCTTTTTATGTGAGTTTGTGGTTTTTGTTACAGTGTTAACAAAACACAGAATCTGTTCAAATCAAAAGAAGCCATAAACAAAAATGATCATGAAGATAATAGGGTACAAAAACGTACCCTTAAGGGTACTACACCAGTGACGGTCACTTGTACCTGAAAAGGTACAATTTTGTACTCTTTTTTTTTTGAGAGAGAGTGTAGACTCATTTGTACATACAGTATATATTAGGTACAGTAAATGTCAATTTTTCTCAAGAAAAAAAGCACACACATAATTATATTTCTACTCCAATTCCTTTTTTTTTTAAATATCAACATTTAAAAGGTAGCTGTCATTAAAATAATGTTTATTAAAAACGTGTGAAGTCAGATTTGCGTACTAGAAGTGTTTGCATTCATGTATTTGCTTACACATATTTACGTACAGTACATTTTGGACCAGGTTAATACTATATATTTTTTTAAAATGCTAATGTTAACGGGACAGAGCTCAATGATTTAATGGAACAAACAAAACCATAAACCCAGCAAACCAAATAAAAAAGAAATAGTAGCGATCTCTATTTTTCTGCTCAGAGGCAGGGTTATGTACTTGGACCTTTGTTTTTCTCATCTGAGATGCGTATCCTGAGGTGTGGTTGGGATTAAGTTTGCGTGTGCAGTTTTTCTAACCCTGTTAGGGCTGCATTAAGGAGTGAGTAATCTCTTCACACGCAAGTCCTCGCTCTCTTTCATTACCCAGCAGTGCTGCCCGGATCTATAGCACTCTGCCGCTCCATATGAAATCCAGACCTGTCCAATCAATATGCCCCAAGGCTGCAGTGAGGGCAGAGGCTGAGGAGGATGAATCCTAATTTGATGAAATACGCATTTCGGATCGGCCCGGATGCTTGCAGGGCTGGGGTAATTGTCGACAAATACATCTTAAATGCCGGTAGCTGAGGATTGCTTTCAATTAGGGATGGACCTTCTGTTTAGCTGTTTGTGGACCGCTGCTCGCATCTCACCAAGTCTGAGAGGCGAAGGAACACTCGCATACTCCCACTCTGGCACTGTAGTGTCTCATCAGGATGTGGTTATTGCTCTGAAAGGTGCATTTATGATTTGGCAGGCTTTAACTGTAAGCAAAGCCAAAGCGGTGCTTTAAACTGTACTAGAGGGTTTAATGGACTCTTAAAATATTCTTGTCTTGTTTGCTTGTCTCATTTTGTGTGCTGAAGTAAAATTGCCTGCTCATACTTTTATTTTATTATGTATAAGATGACTACTGTGTGGCATTGATCACTGATAGTTTCGCACAATGTTGGGGAAGCTGCTTTCAAACTGTAATACGCTGTGATTTTTGGACAAAATTAGTTACTGGAAGCGTTGTTTTGAAAGCAGCTGAGCTACTGTCATAATGCTAAAAAATTTAATAAAGTTATTAGTGTGACTACTAAAGTGTTTAACTCTTTTTTTTACTGTTGTTAGCATTAACTGTAGCATACAAAGTTAGCAGTAATGTTGGGCTAGATTATTTAACTAGTCTTCTTATAGGGGAGAGCGGGGCAAAACCTAACGCAGAGTTAGTTGTAACACACATGGTTTAAAACCTTCCACAGATGCCAGCATGATGAAACTTAGTGTATTTACTAGTTGCCATATCAACATTATTTAGAGAAAAAAAGCTAAAAGGCTAATCCAAGAACAGGCAAGAAATCCAAAGAGACAAGAACCAGGGAAATGCACAGAGATGCAATACAACAACATACAAAACCTCACAGTGAATGACAGGATGTACAGGCTAGATATATGCAGAGGTAATGAGGTAAATGAGACACAGTTGTAAACAATGAGTGCTGATGAGTCCGGGCAAAGGATTATGGGTAATGTAGTCTTTGATGGATTCACAGTGTTCTTGTGGTAATCAGGACACTCTCACTGGTGAATCGTGACACATACTCTATTACTGTTGGTCGCTAAATATTTCTATTGTAAAACAGTTGTCTTACTTACATCTACTTTATATCTTTCCTCAAACTCTAGTTGCGTTCTGACAGTGACATTAAGAACCGCCTTCTTTGATTTGATTGGCCATCTCCATCATTTTGACATTGACGAGTGCAGAGTAACCTAAAATGTAATCAGTCTAGAAATTTAACTTTAAAAATTTTGTGAGAAAATATGAATTCTAAAATGCTTTTTATTTTTCATTCATAGTTCAGACAAAATCAGTGGCTCTGACCATTGTGCCCCAACCCCTCCAAACTCTTTTTTCAAACTCTCTAACAAGTAAAATTGTGGCAATGGAGGAACCAATTATAAAAAGAACGCCGCCGAATATTTTTACACATCACATTTACCCAGCATGCCGTTATATTGATTATATTGATTATAATATTGATTTCTCGATTTGAATCGATTCTCATTTTTACCAAACAATATCAATTCTTAAATCCCAAGAATCGATGAGTCATCCGGTTTTCAGTTGATGAATGAACGGGACATTGTAGCGCACCTCCCATCCAATAAATCGCAATAATCTTTATGCTTTATTACTATTGATATGAAACAAAGTCTAAGATTTCAAATGATGTCCATTTTATTCCAAAATTCGAAAGCATAAATACCGTTTTGTCAGAAACGGCAGTGTGGAGCCCACGTGAACTCATCCGCTTTAATACCAGTTACAGCGCAAAATAAACATGAATGATCTGAAAGTGTTAAAAGATACAGTACAACTTACTGAAATCTGTATCATGTCACATGGAATCGCTCAATCAGTGTTTCAACCATAGTGTGAATAAAACAGCTTGTAAACAATGTCATGTAACGTCACATTTACCTCAGAAAAACCATATCCAGTGTCCATAAACTCGTTAGTCAGCTAGAAAAATTTACTCTAGAGAGGAGCATTTTGCTAAATATATGCACCATATTACATAGGCTATTCATTATCATGTTTAATGTTCTTCAATATTTAATGCATGTTTGAATAAATCTGGCAGGTTTTTATGACAGCCACCATTGAAATGTTATATAAATATGAGTATAAATATGATTATGTAATTGTAAAGTTGATATTATAACTTTATTATTATTAAAAAAAGCCTAATTGAATGTAATTTAATGTTTGTATACAAATCAATTCATTTTTACCTTCAATGTTATAGTAGGCTAACTGACTCCCTTAGTTTACAGCATTATTCAGAGTTTTTTTTTTCCTTCAGAAAATTTGCCATGTATTGTACTTGATATATATCCAAAATATTCTATATTGAATCGAATCGCAAGCTTGTGAATCAAAATCGAATCGAATTGTGAAATTGGTGTCAATACCCAGCTCTACACACAACAGGAGATCATAGAACAACTCATTCCATTAGCATGTGCTAGCTTGGTAGCTGGCTTGTCAAATAAGGATTTATCAGTAAAAAAATGCTCCTGGTTACTTCCAAAAACTGATTCCATATTTGTCTCTACTGAGTGCTTGTAAACTTCTCAGCGGAATTTGAAAAAAATCAAGTCTGCTTTAGTCTGTGTGGTTCAAAGGTCTTGGATTAGAGTTTGACTGCTCTGTCAGTTCATCAAGCTTTTCCGTTTTTTTTTTCTCTTTTTTTGGAGACAGACAAAGATGGTCGTCTCAGGACATCTCTAGTGTGTTTTGACTGGCATTTATGAAGAATAAAGTGAGTCTGGGAGCTGTTCGGCTTCTGTTTGCAGTATGATGATCCATTGATTTGCTGTCTCTCTCTTCTGCAGGGACGTACGGACCAGATACAGGGTGGGCGGCAGCTTTTCCTGAGTGTCAGGAGAGAAACCAATCGCCAATCAATATAGCCGACCAAGACACTAAGGTCTCGATGGAGTACCAGGAACTCACGCTGGACGGGTTTGATGCAGAGTCGTCCAACAAGACCTCGATGAAGAACACAGGCAAAACTGGTAAATACGCAAGACAGTCTGTGATAGTTCATCAAGAAAGAGAACATTGATCTGTCATGGCATCAGATATAAGGCAGAATGTCCTGGGCTGCATTCCTCTAAAGCATGGGGAGCTAAGTTGATCGTAGAGACCATTGGTGGCAATTTTGAGAAACGTGAATGGGGTTTAAAATGGGTCATAACATTGGGTCAAAGATCTTTGCACTGCTCAAAGATCAATATTTAAGTTATCACTCACAAATATTTCTCTAATTTTAGAATTATTCTATATATTTTTATAGATTTTTCTAAATATTTTTATTAGAGACTTGAGAGTGACTGACAATTATTGGAAAGGGAAAGGGTTTAGATTACGCTGGAGTCGATACTAAAGAAACGTGTGCCATTTCTATAAATGATAGGTTACATTGAATGGAAGTGTTCAACTCTTATACTTTCAAGCTCTATCAAACTTTTACGATGTGATCTCCCCCCTGAACTTTTCACACCCGAATTCTGTTTTCCTGCTACAGTCTTGCACCATTAAGCCGTACTGCAGCGGCGCATATTGGGGAAGTAAACACAGACACGAATTGCCCAGCATTTTCCTCCTTAACATAATCCGTGCAGAGGAAGACAAATGTCCCGCTGTTGTCCTATGAATAATGGAGAGCTGCTCTGCTATTTATAACTGACACATGAGTGTTTTATCAGCGAAATAATCACCTGGAACAGGGCGGCACAATAAACCTACAGACCCGGCACCTCTGAATTATGCATGACTCAATCAATGTTTTAAATCATCTTCTCTATGGACGACTACGACGTCAAGTGACCCTTGACCTTCTCACCTTGAGCGAAACACTCATTAGGGATGTCCTGAAAAGGAATAAGTGTGAGAAGAAGAAGAAGAAGAAAAAATTACTTGGATGTCTTCGTCATGGAATACTAGCGTACTGTGCAGTATATAGTGTACACTAGTGGTTCTTAACAAGGTGGCCACAAAAAGACAAAAAAAGACATAACTTATTATAAATGCTGAAACACAAATAAATCAAGATGTTTTTTGTTTTTTCTATTTAAAATACCATATCTTGAATCCTTTTACAATCACAAAATGAATCGTGGTTAATTATTTTTTTTATATATATCAACAATCCTAAGTTTTAAATACATGCAGCATTGTAATAATTACAGCGGAAATGCCTGAGAAAATATCTTCAAATATTGTATTGGACGGTCATTTCATTTAATAAAACGCATTGGTAACACTTTATAATAACTGCACGCTATGAAGCATTAGTTAAGCATTAGGAAATAGTGAATTACTTATTTATAAAGCATTAATATACATTAATAAGCAGTTTATAAATACAGCTATAAATGCTTTATTCTTGATTTATAAGAATATCTATGATGTGTTTAATAATTGTATTTTCATACTTTATAAATGATCAATTTATCATTTCTAAATAAAGTATTACATTATTTACAAACTAGTTATTTAAGAGTTGGCAATGGTTCATTTGATCATTTAGAAAGTGTAAGTAAAAAATGTATAAACTTTTTAAATGTACATTTATACATTTTGTTATTTAGAAATATAGTAATAGTTACGCAGTGTGTTAATAAATGCTTTATTAACATGTATTCCTACTGTAATTCATGATTAATTCAGGTAGTTATAAAACATTTACTAGTTGTTAGTTAACTATTTCTGTGAGCTCATCTAAATTGGGGTCTATTTATGCCTTGTAAAGTTTTTACAAAGTTGATGGCTCGGTTTTCTTCAAAAAACAACACAGAGTGATACAAAACATAGAAATATTTATTTCATAATGCAAAAAATGAAACTGTACAACTGGTAACTTGAAAAATAACCCTCTTCAATGTCATAGAAATATAACATTCCTGTACACCTCCAGAAAACATAACTGTGCAGTAAAATGAAACTAAGCCTCTGCAATCTGAAATCAAACATTGCTGAATAAAAATGTACCAGTGCCAACACTGGATTACAGGAGTGCCAAAATACAACAAATAAAATTTGTATAAAAAAATTATAATATAATAAAATATTTTGCAGTGTCAAAACTACCTCAGCATTAACTTTAAAACATTAGAGAACAGCAATGCAGAAGAAAACTGAGCCTTTAAATCTCCTTTGTAAAAGCTTTACGAGGCATCACTTTAGATGAGCTCACAGAAATAGTTAACTGATAACTACTAAATGTTTTATAACTACCTGAATTAATCATGAATTATAGTAGGAATACATGTTAATAAAGCATTTATTAACACTGGGTAACTATTACTATATGTCTAAATAATATGTATAAATGTATATTTAAATAGTTTATTAATCCTTTACACTTTCTAAATGATCTTATGAACCACTGACAACCTCTAAATAACTGGTTTGTAAATAATGTAATACTTAAATTAGAAATGATAAACTGATCTTTAATAAAGTATGAAAATACAATTATTAAACACTTTATACATATGCTTATAAATCAAGAATAAAGCATTTATAGCTGTATTTATATTATAAACTGCTTATTAATGTCTATTAATGCTTTATAAATGATAAATTATCTATTTACTAATGCTTAACTAATGCTTCATAGCGTACCGTTATTATAAAGTGTTACCAAAGCAGTCAATTAAAGTATAAATAAATTATTTAATATAAAATATATAGTGATAAATTCAAATGTTTATTAATCCAATTTTCTGTAAAGATGCCTTATCTAGAGGCAGTCAAAATTGAAGATCAAGTCAAGTACAGTGCATTGTTTGGTACAGTATTTCACTCAGTGTGCTCTGTTCTGTCTCATGCATACTGAAATATCACCTATTGTGCACAGTATACATGATATATACTGCAGAAAAAGTAAAAGCAGTGTGCTCTTCCGAACATACACTCTCAAAAAAAAAAAGAGTACAAAATTTTACAAGTGTCCGTCACTGGGGTGGTACCTTTAAGGGTACGTTTTTGTACCTGTTAGTCAGGGGTAGGCAAGTTCGGTCCTAGAGAGCTGATGTCCTGCAGAGTTTAGCTCCAACCCTACTAAGCCACCACAGTATAAAACTCATGGCTCCCAGCATGCATTGCAGCATTAAGTATGTCACCATTGTTGAGATTCATATGCTGATTCTTGATATCTGTGTGCGTCTAAACTTTTCCCCCCTAGAATGTATTTAAAAATCAAAATTCAGAATGTCTGATCTGTGGCAAGAAAGTATTGTTGGTGAATATTATTTATTAACATTTTTAGTCAGTGATGAGTTTAGTCAAACATTTTTCTTCATGACAATTTTTGTTTATGGCTTCTTTTGATTTGAACAGATTCTGTGTTTTGTCAACACTGTAACAAAAACCACAAACTCACATAAAAAGCCAAGAGTCAAACTGCCCACAATGGTGACCAACCCTTTTCAATAAAACATCGACATCTAAACCTCTGTTAATTCTCAATAAGAGCTTCTATAGATGTCTTTCAGGGTTGGAGCCAAACTCTGCAGGACAGCGGCTCTCTAGGACCGAACTTGGTATAATTGTACCCTAAGGACCAGTTGTGTACCTTTAAAGGTACAGCTATACGTTTTGTTCCCCAAGGAACAAAATTGTACCTCCACTGCACCTTTTTTTCTGAGAGTGTAGAGGTGTTTTTGCGAGCGAGCGAGCGAATGTGTGTTGCTGTACTGGCCAATACAGAAGCTTCTGACAGACCCCCACCAAATTATACTTAAGAAATTCATGAGATCTTGGAACCTTGAAGAAACATTTGCATTGATCAAGGATTTGCTGGCAGACGAGGCCTAGTTTTCGCAAGCTGCCGTTCCAAGGTCCTGCTGGCTAAGCCGTCTAATTCCTGCCTGTTTGTTAAAGCTCATGAAGCTCAAAGCCGGAATAACTAATGAAACCGATTCTCCCTCTCATGACGGATTACGTCAAAAAATCAACAAAAGACCAAACAACTTAAAGAGGAGTCGCGAGAAGGACAGAGAGCGGTGTTGTTTTTTCCCAGGCTTGAGAGTGTGCGTTTGTGCAAGAGTGTGTCGTGCGTTTTGCCCCTGGCACCTCCAAGTCACTCCTCGTTGCTGTGGTGACGGATTCAGACTGCCACCAGTTGATTGCTTCAATATCTCAAAGGTTGGACACTAGCCTGTTTCGCTAAGATTACAAGGGAGGTTTCAGAGGAGCCGTTCGTTTAAATAGGACACAAGTCTCTTGTGGCAAGCGGCGGGTAAAAATCACTCTGAAATTCAATCAGAAAAAGAAATCTGTCCAACAAAGGCTGTGCTATTTAAGGTTGCACCCATTAATTAAAGTCCGGTCCTGTTGCAAAAGACCAATTTGTGAATCGAAACGCTCTTAGACGGAAGAGCTTTCTCTATCAGTTCTCCCCCTTTTTTAAAGGCTCTTGTTTTACGAAATAACAAAAGGAATCAAAAAAGCAATTTCAAACGATGTGAGGGGGAAATGTCTTCTCTCAGCCAAATTACGGCTTCATTTGAGACCTGGCCTTCTGAGGGCAACGGCAGAAAGGAATTGTGTATGATATTCAGCCCATGTCTCTAAGGAAGCTAAATGAATAATCCTAAATACTGAAAGGAAGTGTCCTCCCGTCTATTTTCAGTCTGTGCTTGGAATGCGTTTGTTTAATGTGTATGCCAGGAATGTGGTCTTTATCTCTCTGTTTCTCCCTATTTAACCCTCTTTCCTTTTCTCTGCACCTCACAGTGGCCATCTTCCTGAAGGACGATTATTTTGTGAGAGGAGCCGGGCTACCGGGCCGCTTCAAAGCCGAGAAGGTGGAGTTCCACTGGGGCCAGAGCAATGGTTCCGACGGCTCGGAGCACAGCATCAATGGCAGGAGATTCCCAGTGGAGGTGAGCCGCAGCTAATCTCTCTCCAACGTCTGTTCCGTATCTAAACAAACCAGCCCAACCAACTCCCAACTCTAGCCTTACTTGCTTTATTTTCCGGGCTTCGCCAACTTTTACTTACTTGGGACTTACTTGTCTCAAGAACATTCAAGCTGTGTTTTAAGAACACTATAAATTTCAAATGGCCCAAGATTTGGGATGCTTTGAAGTCTATAAGAGTGTCCATGATAAAGAAGAAAATTCTAGATTAAAAATAGTTTAATGGTGCTGAAATGTCATGTGGTGTAACCAACAAGTACAAAGCATATTGTCCTTACATCTTGAATACATTGTCATTCCAAATAAAAGTTCTAAATAACGGTAACTTTTTTGGGGGTAGTCACACCTCATGGCTACAATATAAATAAACTAAACTCGACTTGCCATAATAAAGGACATTCTGAGAGAATTTCTGTTTTAATCTAGACATGACACACTCTCGAGGGTCTGCTGAGGTCCTTCCATTTTTCTGTTTCTCCATATTGGCTGTACCACAGGACAAAAGTTTATATACTGAATATATAAAGGTTAAGGTTGCTTAATCTTAAGGCTTAAGACTTTAGGTTTTACGGTACGTACCTCGGCTTTGAAGTCATGGTTCGGGACAGGTTCGGTACAGCAGGGGAGAGAAAACGAAATATAAAATTGCTTTTTTATTTCTTTTTCTTTTTCTTAAACAGTGGTTTACTGAACAAATTGTGTCTGCCCTTAAATTAATTCAATTATAACTAAAAGTTTCTTAAAGATAATGCTGTAAATTATATAGGGAGCCCTTACTTGCACATTACTATAATATTAAAGGACAGAGCCCAAACTCTTAGCCTAAATTCAGTTGCTATTTTATTTTGAGATATAATAATCAACACTTGTATGCAAACATGTACACTTCACATAAGGCAGTTTTTGCATTAACTGCTAAATCTAATTATAAAATTATGTTTTTTCTCCAATTCGTTGAAATATAATAATTTATACACAGTGACAGATTTATTTAAACATACATTAAATAATCAAGACATCAGTAACAGGTTCAGTAGAATATAATGAATATATATGCTAATATAGTGTATATTTAGTGAAAGAGTTGATTTCTCTAGTGAACTAACAGCTGTGGACAGTAAATGACTCCTGGGGCCTATACCATGATGGTAGTTTAACAAACTCAGGGTTACAAGATTAGTTTTGAGTTGACAATAATACAAATATTAAGAATTTAAACAAATTTACACAGCAGGAAGAAAAAAGCTGTCTATAAAGGACAACTTTAAGAAAAATCTTACTAAGTCAATGCAAGTAAAAGTTATGAAGTTAGTTTAGTTCAGGGGTTTTCAAACTGGGGTCCGGGGACCCCCAGGGGTCCTCCAGAAGGTTCTAAGTGGTCCCCAGAAAATTTCAAAGAATAAAAAGACAAAGCAAAAATGGATAAAGTCTACCGAACATTCTAACTGTTTTTCTCCTTTCTTGCTGTATACATACTCTCCAGAATTATATACTGTATGTTTGCTTTGTATCATTCTAGTGAGTTTGTATCACTATAGTCCCCTTTATCATGCTCACTGGGGTTGTAAGGCAGTATTCTGAACTCAGTAGGTAAACTGCTTACATACATTTATTGTGAAAGTTGCTTATACAAATATTTTTTTATTGAAAATGTTCTTCTTCAGGTTTATACATCCAACATTAAGTATGGCCAATTTAAGTTTGGAAACAATGTGTATTTATAATGTCATACTTACTATTTATCTAACACTTTACAATGTTTTTTTTTTCATACATAAAAATATATAGATGGATTTTAGGTAGGGGGTCCCCCATAAAGGTTTATCATATTTGGGGGTCCTTGGCATCATAAAGTTTGAAAACCCCTGTTCATATATATATATATCATATAGTTCATATATAGAGAGAATTGAGCATTTAAGCTCACATGTTGTAATTTTTATGGTTTTATTTATTGATTTTAAAGCTTATTTGTATGACCTTTATATAGGCTGCTATTTATATTAATTTTAACAAGTGCCTATTAATGATTGATTAACTAAAATGAAAAATGTGTAATATATTTATATATATTAAGGGTATAATAATTACACAAATCATATCTAAATAATTCAAAAATATTATTATTATAAACAAGCAGTGCTAAAAGCCAGACGCTTTAGTCTTTAAAAACCATTTGCTATAGTGACCTTTAATTTGGAGTAGAAACAGGGGGAGTGACTTTATTGCATCCGATGTGCGTCACTTTGCTCACAGCTGATTGGTCTAATTTCAGTTTGAGATGTGTTATCCAGAACATAACCTGCCCTGGAGGAGGTTAGCCGTGGAGCGCAAGTTACTATGGAGATGAACACTGCTAAAAGCCAAACCACTGTACCTAAAACCCAGAATTGACACCAACTAAGCTTAAACATATCTGGTTAGCCAGCTAAACCGGCTTCATGGTATAGGCCCCTGAGGTACATGTGATGCTACTGTACATGACATTGTTTACCAGCTGTTTTATTGACGTCTTTCTGCCGTTGAAACACTGATTGAGCGATTACATGACATATGATATGTTTCAGTGAGTTGTAATGTATCCTCAACATACCTTCAGATGTTCATTCATGTTTATTCTTTAGGAAGAGATGATCGCGTTCACTCGCACCGCCGCTTGAACTGATGTGATCTGTCACGTTACATTAAAGAGCGTCAAAACAGCATTTATCGTTTGAATTTCCTGATAAAATGGATTGAATACTTAATATGTTTGTGTGGGAACTTGGATTGAAGTGTACCACGTGTACAACAAGCCGACTGTGAACTGTTAAAGATTGCATTCGGTACACGTGCACCGTACCGGAAGCCCTGTACCGAAACGGTTCAGTACAAATACGTGTACCGTTACACCCCTATAGAAGAGGTATTTTCAAAATAACGCTATAAGAGAATCAGGTCATTGACCCACAGCTCTCGGAAGCCTACAAAGAGCTTTATCTGGACCTTGGTAGTCTTATAGAGGAAAAGCAGGAAGCATCATGGTCGGGTGGAGAGGAGGAATAGTTGACCATCTCTTATAGAAGCGTGTAAAGGGCGTTCCTGTATTGATTGAATAGGGCATTATGGAGACGAGCTCTCTCTTGGGTCTGATCACTGGCTGCTTGTGTCTCTCTTTGCAATTCTGATTTATCATTATGGCCGCCTGGCACCTCATGCACACTTGAGACTTTCATCACCCAGCCTCAAATATGCAAGTGATCAGAGTTTTCTTTCAACCTTAAGTGCAATTAATATTGTTTGATTTGGTGGTGGTAGTTTTATTGCCGCCCTCCCGCCCAACCTAATTTAGATAGTAAATGTGTTCGTTGGCCTGCATTAGAGCCCCTGGTATTGACGGTTTGATGTGGCTTGGTGTGATGATGTCATCACAGTACAAATCACATTGGCACTGAAGGTCTCCTACTGCATTCCATCAGCTATTTAGATTTTGTTTGCATATATTTAAAAAAAGATAGAAATAATTTAAAATCGATTTATTCTTCAAGTATATGTACTTAATCAGTGGGATTTTTTTTGGAAAACTTTTACTTCACAACATTCCAAAACATAATATTGTAATTTTTACTGCACTACGTTTCATATTGAATATCATTTAATACTTAATTACATTAAAAATGTAGTACTTTATTACTTTTACTCAAGTAAAAGTAATTCAAAGGTTTACTTGAGTTAGGGTTGGGCGATGTCCCCTAAATTGGCAGTTGACGATGTTTACAGTAAAACATCGTGATGGTCGATGATATCGTCGTTTGGGAGGGGGGGTGGAATTATGTAAATAGGTAGATAATATACTATATCTCTTTACATAAATACTATTTTCTACTTAAAACTATCATTTCGTTATTTTTACTAACCCAAATAATGAATCATCCGCTAGGTTGCACGTGAGGGGAAAAAATAGGTTCCTTCCACTTAATAGTTGAGCTCTTTTTTTTTTTTTAAATATATCTCTTTACATAAATACTATTTTCTACTCTTAAAAAAATAATTTCGTTATTTTACTAACCCAGTGTTTTGTATGTGAATGCTGTTGCAACTTGCACATGACTATTAGCCTACCACAGGAGTGAAGCACAAAGCTTTTAGCCTAGAAAGGAAATAATGGTCAGAGAGCACTTTTTCATTCTGCTCTGCAATCTGGATCTGGTCACTCGATTTTCCGTGAATTTTAACAATAGGCCCAGTCCATTTTATCCCAATGGACATGGACATCTCGTTTCTTTTCCCAACTCTTCACTCGCGCTCCATCGTGATGTCGGTCATCGGCACAACCCTAACTTGAGTACAAGTAAGAAAGTATTAAAGAGAATTTTAAGTGTTATGCTGCATTCACACCAAACGCGAATAGAGCGTCAGCAGCGAGTGATTTCAATGTTTAGTCAATGGAAAGGCGAATTGACGCGCGTCTGGAGGTCCTGCGGTGTGATAGACGCGATTCCGCCTCATTCGCGCATCCAATTCACGCGAATGACGCAAATTTGAGGTGAATTGAGCGTCTTGTGCGTTACACGCGGGTGGTGTTTTTTGTGCATTCACACGTTTGAAGAGAATTCCCATCTGACACCTGAGTTGAAAAATTTGAACTTTGGCATCAATTCGCGCCGCGTTAACCAATCAGGAGCCTGCTTGCTGCTGTCACGTGGTAAAGTGACGTGATGAGAAACCCTGCATAATTTAAAAATACTGCTATTGTGTCACAAAATGTAGTTTTAAGACTTTTTCAGGTGAGAATGTAGTTGTTTAAAGCTCAAATCTGTGGTTTATTTATAAAGTGAGCGCCTATTTAAAAAAAAATTATAATCTTGTGTTTGTGGAGTTGTGAGATCCAGACCGGGCGCTCAGTGCTCATTAACCCCAGCGAGAGCAGCCTTTCCTCGGCCAGTTCTTCTGACGTTTGTCGCTGGCTCTGATGTCCTGTAGTGGTTCTTCTTGTGTGGATCTAACGGCCGATCTTTGGTGTCATGAATCTATAATTTGTTGTCTGCAAAATCGTTTTGACTGAGGGCAAGGAGAAGTTTCATAACTTTATTTTTTAAGGATATTTAAATATACATGCAGTGAAGATAATGTAGGAGTTGCCTGGACCACATTTGTGTGGCTATTAATGTTTAATATATATTTTTGATGAAAATGAAAAGAGACAGAGTGGTGTTTTATGACATATTTCTCCTGGAGCGTCTATTTCGCTTCAAACTCTCAATTTATACGTGCGTCCAATTCACTGTGGACTCGTGAATGGATTCAAAATGTTCAAGCGTCCAACTAGACGCAGTAGGTGTGAACGCAGCACTAAAGGTAAAAAAACCCCCCTCTAATTTATTAAATGTAATGCAGTAAAAAAATATGACATTATGCTCCGGAATGTAGTGAAATAAAAGTTTTCCAAAGAACATATACTTGAAATATGCACTTGAGTAGAAACTAAAAATACTTCACTACTGTCCACCTCTGAAATATTGTATTAATTTTCAATAAAGCGAATCCTATTTTTTTACTTGCGAATGGAAATTTTACTGCAGATGTGAGAGGCCAATGCGCTACAGTTATTTTTACTACATATGGGTTTCGGAAAATACTTTTATTCAGAACCAGATCCATTTAAAAAAAGAAGTAGCGGAACCAAACGACATTCAGTTGAGTTAATGATTCTTTTTACTGAATCAAAACCTTTTAGCGTGACAGTTATAGTCCATCTAATTCCAGAACAAATGACTCTAATGAGTCGGTTGTCTTTAGTGAATCAAAAGCAGTTGGACCGCTGTAATCCTGCCAATTCCTGAACAAATGATTCATATGAGCCAGTTCTTTTTAATGAATCAAAACTACACATAAATATTCATAAACAGCGCGTCTAACAGATTCGTGATGGAATGACCCTTATGAGCTGATTCTTCTTAGTGAATCAAATGAACCATTTGATGAACCTTATGAACCATTCCCTTTTTATTGAATACAGCACAACCAGCTTAGTCAAACTTGTGTTGTATTTATGGCTTGTGAGACTCAAATCAGTGTAGTGACACATTTTCAACTATCCATTTTATAAATTTGCATTTGCCAACACATATAGGGCCAAATTTATTAAGATTGACTCTTTTTGGCATAAAAAAACTGCTGTCAGGATTTACTAAAGACACGCAGTAATAAATTAGCACTGAAACAGTTATTTTTGCAGCTGATCTTTGACGTCGTCATACTCAGATTCTAGTCAGAATATGAGTCTGATACTGCTCCATTGGGCTGTGATTATGGGGCGTTTTTCAAACAAACCAGGAAAGAAAATGCCTCGGCACTCAATTGGATAAACCTACAACCAATCAGAGCAACGGAGCGACGCATTGTTGTCAACAGAACTCAACTGCACGCACGCTGGAAGAAGTAGAAGAAGAAGATGAGTGTAAACGATCTTTGCCGTTGTTGTAAAAAGAATTGAAGGATACACGGAGTATTTACTAACACCATCATCATTTCTGAGAGAAATAGTAAAGGCGAATGCATATACGAACAAGTTCTCCGTTTAGGATTAGAATGAATTCAACCCAAACGCTTTTTGGTGACGTGGATGATGACTTTACTGTTGATCATCTGTCCATCATCGTAAAAAGCCCGTCCTGACAATTTGATTGGTCCGAACAGCTCTGGTTCGAGCATAGTTGCTCTACAACGGATCAAGTCCAGACCAAACTTCCCGACCTCAAATGTTGTGGGCGGGGCTAAGTTCGACTGGCATCCAGGCTAATTGCATATGCATTTGTAGGAGTTTCCGTTTCAGACGCAAACATTTATAGGAGGAGAGTATTTAAAGGGGGGGTGAAATGCTGTTTCATGCATACTGATCTTTTGGCACTGTTAAAGACTTGGATTCCCATGCTAAACATGGACACCGTTTCATAAGCTAAGGTGGACGTTTGATGGGAGTATTTCTTTGCCAAAATTAGTACTTCCTGTTAGTCATAAGTTTCGGAAAGTTTTTTTCGATCATGGGTCCGCTTGACGTCAACAGGGCGGAATTTCCTTGTATGGGCCGTACGGACAATTCTACCGGAAGAGCGCGCGCGAGAGAGAGAGAGAGAGCGTGAAAGCAATAGGCTACGCCCATCAAAGCGCTGGCTCGTACAGATGGAATTTGCTTTTCCGGATCAACAACTGAGTTGCGCAAATATTTATGTCTGTTCCCTGCATTTCGGTGCCGATTGTTTTATAAACAAGGCCCAGTTCGACGCCGGATTTTCAGATCGCCTAATACTGAAGGATGGAGCGGTCCCAACGATAAAGGTCCCAAAGTTGGAACCGCAGGTTTGACTGCTTCAAATGTCTGTTTTTGCCTATGCCCATCAAGTAGTCCAAACATGATCACGTATTGATCAATGGAGCATGCGATGTATAGTGTGTGTACATTTGTTTAGCTGGCCACTATATGTGTATGTTTGTGTATTGTTGTGTATTGTGCACTCCAAACAACAATACACAAAGAATGGGGAAATATGTTGAACTAAATAAGCGCGGTTCTTCATTCAAATGCGCTACTATTCCATGTCTTTCTATGTAAACACTAGCCTGACGCGCAAAACCAGTCCGCTTACTACAAATCATGTCTTCACAAACCACGCGTAAACACACACACACACACACACACACACACACACACACACACTGTAACACTCGCGCTTGACATGGTGTTCTAAATAACACAAGCCGCTAAACATATTATATAGTTAGTGTAACTTATACCACATAGTTGACGTCCTGCTCTAGTCGTTTTTGCTGCTGCTCCTGTTCAACTTCAGCCTCTGGGTCTGATTCCGGATCATAGATGTATGGCTGTATCTGATTAAAAGCCATTTTTTATGTTGAATAAAGTTTTTCCCCGCTTTTAGGGATGACGCAGCTTTCAGACGCACTCAACACAGTAACAGCGGCGCGCGCTCGACATTCTTTAGCTCCGCCCACACGATACGCCCCCAGCCGCACGGCTTTTTCCGGAAAGACTCGGAACAGCGCATCTTTCTTTTATAATTATAATAAAAATAAAGACTTTTCGGAGATATGCAGGATGCAGTGCTACTCTATAGGTACTCAAGATTGACATGAGACTGACTGAAACTGAGTGTTTCCCCCCCCCTTTAAATGAATCACGCAAGGTGATTTATTAAGGTTTGTGCTCGTCAATTTACTGGTTGTGGCAAGCAGCGAGGCAAGGGACCGTGAGAGCAGGCCACACCAGTATAAAAGGAGGACGAGAGAGGACCAGGCCTGGAATTTGACTTGTGTTTGTTTATATTTGTTTTTGTGCGTAGGCGGCAGTCGTCCATGAGGAGCTGCCGCCGTTATTTTATTTTGTTGGTTTATTTTATTAAAACCTTATTGATTGTTCGCCGGTTCCCGCCTCCTTCTTCCCTGAACATACAAACTATGTTACACTGGTGTTTGTGCCATTATTTATCGCCCAAAAAAGCATGTCTTAAACCAGACTTGCGCTGCTTTTGGTGGATTGCGTTGGTCATTATGGAAATGATCCGGCACATCTGTGTTCTGTAATTTGTGTCCCATAGTCTCTGCAAGCGTTTCCTTCAAGAAATAAAAGTGACCAGTTAATCATGAGGCAAACAGAGTTGACACTTTTTTATTTAGAGCGACTTTTGGACAGTCTCACTAGAGCGATCTATGTTTAGGTTCCTCTGATGTCTGTCTGTAGTGTGTTTGACTTGTTTGCTCTGTCACATTTAGTGTCTTGTAGTCGATGTGAGCCGAGCCTGAAGCTCAGAGAATGTAGATGAGGCTGCTCTTTTCACTCTGTTACACAACCCCAGCTGAATAAAGAAAAGACAAAGAGACAGACGTGTGAAAGAAGAGTTTGGAACGTCAGCGAAGCAGTAGAAACGTGGATGAAGAAACAGTAGAGGTTAACAACAGAACCAAACAACAAGACAGAAAAAAGGCAGTTGAAGTGAAGTGTGGCCTATTATGAATTAGTCATCACCAGCCGAAACGCTATCTTACAACCAACACGCTCATTAACGAAACTAATTGAGTCAGAATGCTAATTAAGGCTATCAGCAATCTGTGGTTTTCCTAGCGTGACGTCACGTGTTTTGGCCTGTGCTCCCTCTTTATGAAAGCTCTCAGACCCAGATCCTTCATGCAGCTCTCATAGAAAACAGTGTCACCTGTGGATTAAAAACGATTCACAAAAACATACATTAACCGTGAGTGCTCATTCGATTTCCTTATATAGTGGTCATGACATGATTTAGAGGGTGTAGACTGAGAAAAGAGGGCTCATTAAACTGAATTAATTACACTAATTAGAACCACTGAAGAATTATTGAAAGACTAGGGATGGAGGGCTTTTGTATGGTTGTTGTTGTTTTGGTTGCTATTGTGTTTTTCGATTCTCTTTGACACAGCTTTTTTCAAATCACAAATGCTAACTCATAATCTGCTGGATAGCATGCATCATGTCATTAGAATTATTAAAGTCACTTAAAACTATATGGAAATAGTTTCAAACTAAATTAAAGCAGAATGACCATTGCATGTTTCTAAGTAACACACAAGTAGTGGTGTTTCCTTCCTTTTGAACAGATCGGTTGTGTGAATTATTCAATAGCCCTATTCGGACGGTAATTGTTTCTCACGTGAAAATAAATGTACATTCCAAATAGACGCACATTATAGTTCTAATGGCTTTCTGTCCTGTATTTTATCTCAAAATAAAGGATGTCATTTTATTCCACATGGAAATGAGCGGAAATAAGTTAATACAGCCTCTTATTTACATGAGGTAAACTTAATGCTGATTTTAACATGTATAATAGCTGCTGTAATAACGGCCCATTTCAAGCGTGCTTTTCTTCTTTTTATTTTTTGAGCGGTGATGAAATATTATATATTGCTCTTGTAAATACTTGCCAACATTTCAGTAATAAAAGTCTAGGGCCGTTTCTAAATACCAAGTACACAAACTTCTGACTTGAGTCCTTGGTAGATCAGACTTGCCAAGTTCGACTCTGGAGAACGAACTCCCGAGGACAGGAGAACACAAGTCCGGTACTCTGCTAACGGGACGCAGCGTTCACTCAGCTCGCTCTCACTCCTGTATGTATATTTTAGGCTACAATGAAACTAAATATATGTCATAAAACACCACTCTGCCTCTTTTCATTTCCATAAAAAAAACTAAATTATATTATTGCCACACAAATGGGGTTCAGGCAATGCATACCTGGATTATCTTCACTGCATGTATATTTAGATCAAAACGAAATATAAAACACAACCCTGCCTCTTTTCGTTTACATTTTTTTTTTAAATTAAACGTTAATATGTGGTTCAGACAATAAGTGTGCATATGATTATCACTATAATAAAATGAAATATGACATAAAACACAACCCAGTCTCTATTTGTTAAATGTCAGTTTATGTGTGATCAATAGCCATTATAAAAGTATAAATAAAAGGTATAAAAAGCTATACAAGAAATAAAGCAAACAATTCAGTCAAACATACAAAGTCCGCACTTGTCGGCTACCACGGTAACGTAAAGTTAAAAAGCCTTATGTGGCGTTCACACAGGACACGATTGACGCGAATAAATCGCGCTATTCGCACGAAGGTGGACGCTTGAACATTTTGAGTTTACTCGCTTCATTCGCACGTGAAATTCGCTTCATTTGCGTGTGACATTCACTTCACAACAGACGTAAATTCGCTTCATGGGAGGAGCTTCTGCCAGCCGGCTCGTCTCGTTGAGAAATGGCTGACATGGGCTGTGTTCTGTCTTTTTTTGTTAAAATCTACTGTTAATGTGAGACAAAACGTAGTTTTAAGACTTTTTCAGGTGATAATGTAGTTGTTTAAAGTTTATTTATAAAAAGAGTGCCTTTTTGAACATTTTATCTGGCGTTTTCGGAGTTGTGAGCTCTAGTGGATCAGCGGCGCTCCGCGCTCGTTAACCCCGGCGAGAGCAGCCTTTCCTCGGCCAGTCCTTCTGTCGTCTGCCGCTGGCTCTGATGTCTCTGTGGTGTCTCAAGCTATAATTCGTCTTGTGTAGATGTAACGGCCGATCTTTGGTCTCATGGATCTATAATTTGTTCCCTGGTAAATCGTTTAGGCTGAGGGCAAAGAGAAGTTTCATTACTTTTTTATTTTTAGGCTATAACTTTACGCTACAGTTGTAGCCGACTAGCACTGACTTTGAATGTTTGACTGAATTGTTTGCTTTATTTTATGTATAGCTTATTATACCTTTTACTTATACTTTTGTATTATTGATCATACATAAACGTGCATTTAACAAAAAGAGACTGTGTTGTGTTTCATGTCATTAAATGTTATCACATTGATAATCATATTGTCTGAACCAGATATTAATATACAGATTTTCTCCTCATTGTTGTCACTACTAGAGCAAGCTCCTGATTGGTTAACACGGCGCAAATATCCACCAAAGTTCAGATTTTTTAACTTGAGCGTTTTGTGTGTTCAAAGCGCTCAATTCGCGTCATTCGCGCCGCCTCATTCGCGTCTCTGCATTGACATAACATGTAAATCACTCGCGCGAATTGCGTCATTCGCGTCCGGTGTGAATTCACCATAAAAATATAAAGTTATGAAACTTCACTTTGCCCTCAGCCCAAACGATTTGCCAAGGAACAAATGATAGATTCATGAGACCAAAGATCGCCCGTTAGATCTACACAAGACAAATTATATCTCATGTTTAACCACTACAGAGACATCGGCAAACGCCAGAAGGACTAGCCGAGGAAAGGCTTCTCTCGCCGGGGTTGTCGAGCGCTGAGCGCCGCTGATCGACTGGATCTCGCAACTCCGATAACGCCAGATCAAATGTTCAAATAGGCGCTCTCTGAAAAAGTCTTAAAACTACATTTTGTGACATATTAACAGTAATATTTTTAAATTACGCTGGGTTTCTCATCAACTTTTGACGCTGTACTTGGCTAGATGTGAACTTTGAATTGGAACAGTACTTTGGCAGTGACTGATGACGATTCACAAATCCACAAGAACAGATGAGTACAGACTAGAACGCATACTGAGAAATGGCCCTGATCTTTAAAATGCATCCAAATTACAGCGAAGTGCAACCGTACGGTGCTCTGCAGTGGTCAAAAAGGATATAAACATTTAATTTGAAGTGATATATTCTTGAAAACTCAGAGATGTGGATTCAGACGGCAATTAAATGACCACACGAGCTTGGTGTCAAAAAACAGTAATTCGGCCAGGGATTTTTACGCTGACACACTGAATTTGGGATTCGGATGGCAATAAAATCACTGACTAGCCCGGGTCAATGATTAAAATACCTTATGACCCCCCGAGAAACAATTACCATCCGAATAGGGCTAATGACAGTGATGTGTTTCATTCCTGAATCAGTGCGTTTGTATGGAGCCACACTGATTCAATGACTCACCCATGAAGGCAGTCAGTTCTTTCATTCCTGAATGAATCACATGACATGCTGGCGGGAAAACAACATAACATGGCTTGATTCCCTAATTTTAGTTCAATTGTGGCCATGGTTTAACAATTAAAATGAGGGAACAAATTAGTACAACATGGCCACGATTTAACTAAAACAAGAGAATTAATTATTCATTCATTCCTTCATTTTATTTATAAAGCACTTGACAACTGCACCTACTGACCAAAGTGCTGTACAATCAAGAGACACTTCATTAAAACAACACACATCCACCCTCTCAAAGGCTAAAGACAAGAAATAGTTTTTGACTTCAACTTTATAAACGTTTAAAGAAACCCCACCAAGTTTCCGAGGAAGACAATTCCAGAGACTCGGACAGGCAACAGCAAAGACCTGGTCCCCTTTTAACTTTAAATGAGTACGATGGACAGTAAGCAGTCATTTATTATTTGATCTTAGAAACCTAGGTGTTTGGCGAAAAGCAATGAGCTCAAGTCAGGTCAAGTCCCCTTTTTTTATATATAGCTCATGTTACAATGATGATTGTTTCAAAGCAGCTTCACAGGAAAATAATGCAACAGAATTTGATTCGCTCTGGAGAAAACGGTGATGTCATCTAGCTCATTTCAATTATCATATAGTGATAGTGCTGGCAGATCAGTAATTTAGTTGAAAATGTATTTGAATATTTAGTTGAATATTTAGTGTCCCCAACTGAGCAAGCCAATCCAAGACACACAACCAGGAGCTGTCCCATGCACTGCTTTAAAAACATACTTGTATATTTTATTGTATAATTCACTGGTAGCCAATTAAAAGAAGCCAAAATAGGGGAGATATGATGTCTTTTCTTAGCTCCCACTAGCAACCTAGCCTCTGCATTCTGCACTAATAGCAAACGTGAAATAGAGGTCTGGCAGGACCCCACATACAACACTTTGCAAAAGTCCAGACGAGACAGAACAAAGGCATTAATAACCTTCTCTAAGTCCTTTCTTAACAGAATAGGCTTTAGTCGAGCAATAGACCTAATCTGGAAAAAACAGCTCTTAACAACGGCATTAATCTGCTTATCAAATTTGAGCTCTGGGTCAAACACAGCACCTAAGCTCTTTATTGGTCATGGCAATAATCAGACCATGAACCTAAATACATAGACATATCTAAACATCCTCTGGATGAATGAATCCAGAATGAAAAAAATCAGTGTTTGTGAACAAATCAGTTGAAAAAGATTCAGTAACCTGCAACAAGAGTTGCTAAAATATTCAGTGCACCCTTAACAAAAAAGGTGCCAGGAAGAACCAAAAAGGGGTTTCAGCCTGGTCTCATTGCGAAAATGTACCTCTGGAAACGTTTTTGCAAACCCCAAAATACGTACCAGCTGAGCTACTGAGCAAGCTTATTATATAAGAAAAGCCGAACATATGGAGCTGGTTAAGTGACGCAAACTCCAAAATGTATTCATTTACATGGTACAAAAAAAACGATAAAAAGTGTTTGCTGTTTTACTGCCTCTAGAGTTCATTTCACTTTGAAACTGCAATGATATGTACATATTGGTACGTATTTTGGGGGTTTGCAAAAATGTTGCCAGAGGTACATTTTCGCAATGAGACCAGGTTGAAAAATTTAGTTAACCTTGGCAGAGTTGAATAACAAGAGTTCAGTACATGGACATCTCAAACACTGTTGCTTCCTCCTTCATATGTAAATCTCGTGCGTGAAAAACACCACGGAAAAATAGGTGAATCTCAACATAACACCGACTGTTATGCAACAGTCGGGATCATTAATATGTACGCCCCCAACATTTGCATATGCCAGCACATGTTCAAGGCCAGTTGGAACTGCACAGCCGAATCATCGGGAGTTGTGCAGGTATCGTGAATAAACAAGCGTCACGCGAGGATAGCGAAAATGGCAGATCATGGAAATAAATGTTATGTTCCAGGCTGTGTTGGGGCCGTGAGGACTTTTCGTATCCTTCCCACAGAACAAAACTGTCAACAGGCATGGTTGATGTTTATCCATAACCAGATACCGCAACAATTTAATTCAAAGTTGTTTGTTTGCTCGGCCCATTTCACCACGGAAAGTTTTTCTAACCTGGGACAATATCAAACAGGCTGATACTGGAGAAGCGGCAATTCCCGCAAGCAGTAAGTAGTGATTTTATCCACTTATTGACTGTCTAAACAATTTCTGATTAAATTTACCGTTTCTTAGTTGGACAACATCAACAATAATATCCCCTGTGTTGTCTAGATCCAACGCAAGATGCTAGTACAGTAACAATAGGAAACTCCAAGTAGCATATAACAGTATGACAAATGTCAAAGGTTAATATTATTTTCTGCCAGTGTTGTCTTATGAATCTACAAAATACAACCGTAGATACAAATGGCAATCCCTTTTTTTGGATTGAATTATAATTTAGCCTATATTTCATCAACAACACAACTCAGGAGCTAACTATGTTAGTTTAGATGCTTATAGCTCACTCGATCCTTCTAGCTAACGTCTCCTTCTCCGCCACTTAAGTTGAAACGATAGTCATTTGACAAAGCATCTGGTCAATTTGTTAAAAAAAACTTTACTGTACTGGACATACAACATATTTACGCGTTACGTTTTGCAGGTTCTTACTGGAAATAAAGACTAAACTTACCACTCAAGTGTCCATTTACAATCTCAAAACAATTGGTTGTTCCTCAAAATCTTCATCTTCGTCAGAAACAGGATCAAACATATAAGGTTGGATGCACAATCTCTCCATTGTCATGACGGACAGTATAACGTAGATGTGTTTGCTGTCACTGAAGCTATTGAAATGAGCCGCGCAGTGAAACAGCCAATCAGAGCAGAACTCTACAAATAAGGCAAAAACAGACCATTTCATTTTAGGGACAATTTTTAGGGTTGTAAATGGACCTGTAAAACCGTATCTAGACAATTTTTGCCCTTAAATAAGTCACATACCCTCTATGAAGATATCAGAGAACAATTTAAAATATTGTTTCAACTCATTCAAGGGCACCTTTAAAGGATCTTCATGGAACCATACACCCCACCAAATAAGCATTTAAGAAACTTTATTTTTAAGAGTGTAGTCGGGATCCGATTTGAGGACTAGCTGTTGTATAAAATTATAAAACTCATATTACACAATTTTTTTTTTATCACAATTAGCTATTTTAATCCATTTATATTTCCTAATATTTATTAGCAGGTTTCTACAGGTTTCACCAAGTCAAATTTAAGACTTTTTGAGACATTTTTATGACCATTATGAATCAAATTTAAGACCTATAAAGGAAATGCAGTAAATTATTTTATTCAAATTGAACAAATCGATAAACTTGTATCGATAAACTTGCACTTCCTCATAGCTTAATCCCACCAGGATTTCGCGACTTTTGAGATCAAAATTACTGATTTTGTTGTGGTAATTTCCAGAAATTAGCATTTGCATTTTTTTGCATGTATTATGTTAGATGCACAATAGCCACACATGACAATGTAATAAACTAAATACATAAATCTTGTTTATTTTGGTTTACAAATAATGCAGGATCTCAAAAAAAATGTTGATTTTTCATTATATTTAGTAATCGCAGAAACACGAAAAACTAGAGGAATATTAGCTGAAGAATAACATTTGTTTTATGTGTCTGTGATAAGATCTGAAAGAGACTCAAATAACACGAAAGCTGATTGGCTGCAATATAAGATGCATATTGGTCTCATTTGTAGTTGTATTATAGCAAATTATATTTGGACTATTTAAAAATTCTAAAGTGCTGCAGGATTTCAATGAGCATTAGAGGTAGCGTTACATGGACGTAGGAAAATTAAGACCTGTTTAAAATTATTTAAGACCTAGAACAGAATACTTCAGCGAATTTAAGACTTTTTAAGGCCTACATTTTTGCTTTTGAAATTCTAGACTTTTTTTGACTTTTTAAGACCCTGCGGAAACCCTGTATTAGGTACTTTCTAATAACTACCTCCTGTGGTATATGCACCCCTGGACGAGTCATTGGTTTTCGAGACCGTTAGATTTCACAGAAGATGCTAAAAGCTGCTTTTGTTTGTTATTGGTTGTTTGGATCAGTCATTGTGAGCCAGATGAATTTGGTACTTGTTTATTTGTTGATTCTTTTTTGTTCGTCTCGTATCTGCACAAAGTAATATTACAGCTCCGCTTAGATCATCACACTGAGATTTCCAAGGAACCGCACACTGCCAAGCGCTCCCTCTTTGCATACAGATTACTCCTCCACAAAACATTCTGCGTTAGTTGCCCCGGCTCTATTAACCGAAGAAGTTGTTCATGTTTTTGTTTTTTCAAGTGTGGCAATTACTTTTGTTTTAGCTGGAGAGTCGACTGGAGACCTGAGGTAATTAAATGCTGCCCCCTGTGGAGGGCTGTTCAGAGCCTGACCGACAGCACTGCTTCTTTTGACAGAGCACCCAGTGGCCCTTGACTTCAATCTGAGAGCTGCCAGATCACTGTCATTATCACTGGGGAGAGCGCTCTCCATCCTTCACTCGTCCGTTAAGCGGACCCTCCAGATGTATGGTAATCCAGGGGCTCATGGCGTCGACAAAAGGCCCTCCTCCAGAGTGTTTTGTTGAGCTAAAAAAACAAACTTGATGGATTTAGGAAAGGAACACTTTGGTCTTTACTCGGATTCACATTCGTCTAGCCTGACTATCTGAATAGAAGTACACAACTTTTTGGAAAATAATCATTTTAAGACTGTTTAGCTTGAAAAACTATGTAGCTGGTCAAGTAAAATCCTAACTATGAGACCACACAGAAGCATCTGCCTACGAGTTTTATGAATGCACAAGCATTTAGAGGTAATCATAAAATGGCTAGCGTCCATCTATGGGCCCTATCATACACCCGGGGCAATGTGACGCAAGGTGCGCCGCAAGTGTTTTTAGCTAGTTTCAGCCTGACACAGTTATCATTTTCACATCCTGTGCCATGTTGTTTAAATAGCAAATGCACTGGTGCCCATCTGTTCGCCCATGGGCGTCTGGTCTGAAAACCAGGTGTGTTCAGGCACATTGTTGGAGTGTTGCTATTTTGAGGAACTGAAAACAACTGTGCCATTGACCAACAAAAACCTGGTCTAAAGCAGTTTTTTTTGGTGTTATTTAAAGGGCGCGTTAGTAATATGCACCTATATGTGGATACACCTACACACATACACTCTGCTTATCACACAAATAGACACACGAAAAAGCAAACAAACATTTTTAAATATTAAAAATAAAAGGATTCCTCTCTGGAGAAGCATTCAGTCTTTCCGCTCGCATGTAAATAGCGAATCCGCCAAAGCAAACTAGTTTTAGAAGTAGAGAAATAGATGTCATCAAAGTGGAGTTCTTGAGAACGATTTTTATATAATAATAATAATAATAATAATAATCTTTATTTTATATAGCGCCTTTAAAAAGAGAATCTCAAAGACCGATAAAAAGCACAAGATACATGTAACAAAAAATAGTGGGTGACATGCATTTAAGCGGGTAAATTTAGGATAAATATGGCAAACTCACTTCAATGTGCCATACTTCCTTCTGCCAGCAGGTGGTGCTTTGACTATAACTGAATATTGGCATGTAGATGTCTTCAGGTTAGGACTATTATCAAACGTGAAGGTAGATCGGACATTGTATGCCTGAGTTACAACAACTTCCTGTTTCGTGGCGTAAATCGCATACATTAGTACATAGCCACGTGTTGCAAGATTGAATGTGTTTCTAGCATGTTTGAGATTTCATGGCATATTTAAAAGTGTTTCTGGGAGTGAATTATAGTATAAAGCATGCAATTTCCTGTTGCCAGCAGGTGGTGCTATGACTAACTGAATATTGGCGTGTAGATGTGCTCAGGTCAGTACTCTAATAAAACATGTGAAATTTGGGGCATATCGGACATTGTATGCCTGACTTACAACAGCTTCCTGTTTTATGGCGAAACATCGAACTTTGTGAGGCAGCCACAGACACGCCCTCCAAGGAAAACTCAAGATCTTCGCAATTTAACATCACAAAGGCCTTAAGATTAGACTGTGCAAATATGATGTTGATCTGATTAAATCTCTAGGAGGAGTTTGTTAAAGTACGACGTCTGGAAATGGCAAAAACTGCAAACATTTTGCAGAGAAAATTCAAAATATCTAATCCTGTTGGATTTTTAGAATTTGCACCCAGGGTCTTTTTTGTAGGTATTGGGCTGTTACATGTGTCTACCGAATTTCATACTCGTACGTGAAACATAGCTCGAATGGCGCTTAATTGAAATTTTGTAGGTGGCGCTATTGAGCCATTTTGCCACGCCTAATTCTGATGTTTAGGCCCTCAAAAATGCGATTCATTTGGGAGAAGAATAATAATAGGCTGAGCAAATACAATAGGGTCCTCACACCATCGGTGCTCGGGCCCTAAAAATCACATAAAAGCCATTCTGAAAAGATGTGTTTTAAGAGCAGTTTTTAAAACATTAAGAGAATCTGCCCGTCTGATCACCATCGGAAGAGAATTCCAAAGTTTAGGTGCACAAGTGGAGAAGGCCCGGTCACCCATAGAGCGTAGACGGGTAGAAGGAACTAAAAGACCCGAATCAGAGGAGCGGAGATCTCGTCTAGGCCTGTAAACAGTTAAAAGTTTGGATAAGTAATGAGGCGCCAAGCCATGAAGGGCCTTGTAAGTCAGCATGAGAATTTTAAAATCAATCCGAAACCTGACAGGATGTGTTCGCTAGTCCTGGTCCTTGTGAGAATTCTAGCAGCCGGATTTTGCACTGACTGTAATTTATTTAAGGTAGTTTTAGAGACCCCAGCCAGAAGAGCATTGCAATAATCAATGCGGGAAAATACAGAAGTATTAATCAACTTTTCCGCAACAGAAACTGATAACATGGGGCGTAGTTTTGCAATGTTTCTGAGGTGAAAAAAAGCAGAGCCGTCAATTTTTAGAGCAACATGACTGGATTTATTGATTTGGTGGGGTGAACCAATAAGCATTACCTCTGTTTTATCACTATTGAGACATTTTTTAATTTCGTGACATCCACATTTTTACCTCAGATATGCAGGTTTCCAGAAAGCTTGTGGCTGCATTATCATCCGGTTTTGTGTGGGTGTAGATCTGAGTGTCATCTGCGTAAAAATGGAACTTAAGACAGAGGGATCGTAAAAGCTGGCCAAGAGAATAGATGTACATGCTAAAAAGAAGGGGGCTCAAAATTGAACCCTGTGGTACGCCAAATTTAACTGAACCAACTTTAGACTGACATCCATCAAGGGAGATGAACTGGCGCCGATCTGAGAGATAAGACTTGAACCAGTTTAATACAGTCTCCGTAACCCCAAAGATGGTTTTCAGGCGAGTGAGTAACAGAGAGTGATCCACAGTGTCGAACTAAGATCGAGAAGGATCAATATTGAAAGGCAGCCAGAATCCGCAGCAATCAGCAAATCATTAGTAACCTTAACTAACGCCGTTGCAGTGCTGTCGAGTTTGCGGAAACCAGATTGTAGGGGTTCAAAGAGATTGTTCGCAGTGAGATGGGTGTGCAATTGGGACACAACTACAACCTCAAGAATTTTTGCGAGAAATGGAAGATTAGAAATGGGACGAAAATTGTAAATAAATATGTTATTGTCAACTAGACATTCACCAATTTATAAATGGATCAATAGCTATGTTTCCATCCACCTATTGTTATGCAAATGTTGGGATATCACAGAGAATAAGTGCATAAATTCTAAAAATGTGTATAAAAATGGGTTCGGTTGAGTTCAACATGCGCATAAACGTCGATAGAAACACATTAACCAAGTAAATTCCTTGATGCGCATGAAAAAAGTGATGGGACTGCACGATTGGGACGGCATAACTGGACTAACCATCGGATCGATTATGTTGCACAGGATCTGAAATTTTCTTTATGAAATGCAAGAGCAAAATCTGTCGTCAAAGTGGTTTGGTATAATTACCTGCTTTACTATTGTTTGTTGATTTTTCTTTGATGCTAGAATATGAATTAAAGGACTTTTCACAAAAGGTTTTGCTGGACTTTAACGTGCTTGTATACTGTCATGGTAAACTCTCCAAGATGCTGCATCTCTTGTAAAGCACCTCTGGGATATCAAAGAAGCAACCAAATCGATTATGAATATAAGTAGTTTTGCACATATATAGTTGGATGACACCTAATCAAACACGTCCTGATTCTCATCTGTTCATTGGTACGCTAAAATGGTTGTGTCAGATAAAGGAAACATCTCGAATTCTTCTGGGAGACCCACAGGAACAAGGTTAGCAAGCGCTGAAGTAGACTCTGATAAAGACAGAAATTCACCCTTCATGTCTTTCTATTCCTCCTGAAGCAGTTTGCTCACTCACACATGCTAAACAGCCCGAGGAGGCCAGAGAGAGAAAGAGAGGAAGTGAGTGAGGGAGAGTTGACAGGGTGTGTAAGAGATGAGCTGTGACAGATGTCTGTCAAATGACACTTCTACAGACACCGAAGGCAACAGAGCAAAGGAGCGCAGGGTTGAGTTTGTCTGTGGGGAGTTATAGTCTAGCGCCTCCTAGTGGAGGCACACGTTGGGGTCCAGTACTGAAGGGTTTGCGTTCAGATTTTTTGCCTTGAAAGAGTCTGGATGTCAGAAATCATAAAGTCAGAGGTGCCAAACTTGGTGGAATGATCCCAAATCTCACCCACCACTTAGGTAATCGAAATGACATCCGTCTGCTTTAAGACTTTTAGACCGAGCAGAAACATGTGCCAGCCAGTTGCATCAGCAGTCTGAACTGAACGAATGCTTAAGTCAGAAAAGCTAATTCTACATGGCTAGCGCCCACTTACCGGACTTCCGCAAATCGGTTGTGACTACTGGGTGAACGTCAGTGCTTGAAGTGGAAAAAATAAAGTGGCGGTACTCACCAAAGGTGGCGGGGCTTTGTTGGGGGGGCGTGGCTATGGGGGGTCAAGAAGGTCCATATTTTAACGCTCTTTCTAACTTGTACTCAGCCTTAAAACTAACATATAGTAATTGTTTAACTATAGCTCCCGGGACCCAGGAATAGACTTTTGTCCACCATAGTGGACATTTATTTTAGTGAATTTCTCTGACATCATACATGTCACAGTTTTAGTCTGGATGTCCTGTAAAGAGCACATTCGTGACTTTGCAGAGAGACCAAATGTTTGGAGGTTTCACCAGGACAGCAACTTCTTGGTCTTTAAAAATGGCTGACATTAATGTTTAGCACTCTTATGGAAAGATGATAATATTTTTTTATTATAATTTAAATCGGATTAATTTTCCCAAAAATGTTTTTTGTCATAAATCAACATCTCAGGGAAATGTTATGGGGTTTCTAATCAAAATATGACTTTCCGTTACAAAACAAGGGCATTGATTTCATAAATGTCCACTGTAGTGGACGCCAGGACTTAAATCATGTTTATCAGGCATTCTGGAGACATAACAAGTGAATAGGGAAAGAAATTACATATCAATATTCCTATGAAATATTAGATATTATTATGAAAATGTTGCCAGTTATATTACTCCCATTATTACACTTCTTTTTTCATTACATGTTGCACCAAGAACACATTAAATGCAAATTAGATGCCGTGTATAGATACATTATTTTGAATGGGAAAATCCAAGTATGGCCATTTTACCCTCATATTTCATAAAACATCATTCATCTTTAAGCAAAGTTGGGTTAAAAAAAATCCTGAAACCTAAAAATGTATTGGTGAATTAAAAATAAATCCCATTGTTTTTGCCTATACATGCAATTTCATGTCATTTTTATTTTTTGAACAACTGAGTCCCGGTGTCAACTACAGAGGACATATCATAACATATGAATAAAATATAATTTTTCAAAAATGTTTTTTTCCCCCATTTGTTTCTTATGCTCTAAACAATGTAATGACATGAAAAAATACTAAATTGACAATATACTTGACTTTTTTTTCAAAGCAAGACCATTGACGGCTCCTCCTAACCATGCAGGCAATGTCAACTTTCATTTTTTTTAATATATAGAATTTGTTATGAAATATAGCAAAACAGTTACTATAGCTACAACATGCCACAGGTGTAATATACGTCCAGTGAAACATCTATTCCCTTAACTGATAATCTATTATAAATTCTACATCTAGTCAAAATTTACCACAATAAATACAACAGAACGTGATCAATTCTTGTAAATGTGGTCATCAGGAGTTTAAAAAGCTTGCAGGATGATGTTTTCCCCTTTTCATCAGTCATTTTAGTGGCTGTTTTAGATCATGTTGGACTTTCTCCATAGTGTTTTACTACATTCTCAATAGAATTCAAATGGGTCGCACATTTTATCATCAGCGTCGCATAGGAACGGCTCGTGCAAATCTTAACACTTTTGGAGCGCGCTGGTGAACACAGTGATTCGCGCACCACTTAATTAAACAATTGGGCTTCAGTCACAGTCATATTGCACAGACAATTGATTGGTTATAAAAGCGTGAAGTAGCGGTACGCAAGAAAAAGTGCAGTTGCGCTTAAGAATAAAAGTAGAAGTGCTGGTACTGCGTACTGGTGAGTACCGCCCCACTTCGAGCACTGGGGAACGTTACATATCCTGATTATTATTCATCAGCCAAGCTGATAAGGGTTCATAATTCCCCCCCCCCCAAACCCCCCACCCCCCCAACATCCCTGACGACATGAGACAAGTCAACAACTTGAGACAGGAAGTGACATCAAGAATCATTTGATTGATTGATGTTTGTAAGTTAAACTACACCCATCTGTCAGGAGGTAGCGCTATTATAAGAATATTTAAATTTTTGTGACTATACATACATTTATAATTCTATAAATTTTAAATAAATATTGTTCAATTAACAGTCTATTCATCAAAGAATCTAAAATAAAATAAAAATGTCTTCACAAAAATATTAAGCAGAGAAAAAATCTGTTTTCAACTGACAATAAGAAGAACCATTAATAATAAATGATCGCCAATAATTGATAATAACTGAGAATAAAAGCATTATATCAGAATGATTTCTAAAGGAAGTAATGGCTGCTGAAAATTCATCTTTTCCATCACAGGAATAAAATATATTTTAAATATATTCAAATAGAAAACAGTTATTTTAAACTATAAAAATATTTAACTGTATCTTTTTGATCAAATAAATACATCCTTGAAGAGCATAAGAGACTTCTTTCAAAAACATGAATTATTTATTTGGGCATAATTAAATGTACATCTAATGATAATAGTAACATTTTGCTTTAGTACAATTGATATTTTTGTCCTTATAATATCGTCCATTAAATGTTTGCTCTCGTAAGTGTGTTTTTATATCAATACAAATATATAGCTGGATTGAAAATATCCAAACATTGTAATTAGTCAAATGTTTTGGCAAATTTGAGACCGTGTATGATTTAGATGTGTCCCATATTAAGTAATGCAGGCCAAACAGTTAAACTAACCCTGATAGTTTCCATTTGTAGCCATATTCTAACTTTTATAACTCCACCTGCAAAACCAGGATCCAGATGTTGTACTTCTTCAAGATTCACGCTCATATGTTTCCCAAGGGTCCCTCCTGTTCTGGTGGCTCAGGTCTTGTTTTTTTTATTTCCATGACAGATGAAGGCAGCAACAGCTTTGCACAATGTCTACCTACACTCCCATGAATACACATGAGGGAGGCCATTGGCGTTTCGCTGCAAAATGCTGCACTCATTTTCTCAGAGTCATCTTGATGAATGATTTATGATTTACAAGGCCTGCCATTTAGTAATTGTTCTCTAATAAGACCGCTGAATGGCATGATTAAGTGCAGCCCTGCTGCGTTCAGGCCGGCTGTTTTAACTGTAAATCTGCGTTTAGCATGCCAGTCACATTCAGAAAGGCGTAGGATCTTCAATCAGGCGGGCATCAGCCTCCATGCAGCATTTATCCTGATAACACTTATATTGCTGTCTGAGATCACACACACTTACTCACGCTTTAGCGTGGCTAAAGGCCCTTTATTTCCTCATGAATAAGTCAGGCGCCACAAAAATCGACTCCTCACGCATTTCGTCTATTAATCTTTAACCCGTGTCTTTTTCAGTGTGTCGAAATCCGAGATGACAGTCACACAGAGGTCGCCGTCACTGTTCTGAACAAATGCTATTATAACATTTAAATTACCCAAATAAATAATGGCAGAATAATATTCCAACTGGCTCCCAGAGATCGGAGAGCGATAAGGCGTCGTGTCAAACGGTCACAGTGATCTAAATGTATTTTGATAGAATCGGAACGCCCATCATTCTCAAAGCTGTACACACTCCCTACCCAAAGCATTTTTGTTTAATATGTTGGATTATTTGACCAATAAGAGTCTAACGCGCTCAGCTCTGCGTAAAGAGAAGACTCTGTAAATGATTTAATCACTCAATGTCGTTCCAAGCGCATGCATTTTGTTGAACACAAAAGATGTTAGGCAGAAGGTTCAAGATGTACTTTTTCATCCAATAAATATGAATGCTGCCGAGGCCTGGTTTCACAGACAGGGCTTAGTTTAAGCCAAGATTAGGACTTAGTTCAATTTATGTAGCTTTTATAAACGTGCCTTAGAAAAAAAACATACTGGTGAGCATCTTGAGACAAAACAATGGCACTGACATATTTAAGATATGCTGGTCCAAGTGGCTTTCAGTTAAGACAGCTCAAGCATGCATTTAGTCTGGGTAAGTCTTCTAAAGTCATACAGTACGATATATTTGTTGTCCAGACCAAAATTGCAGTTAAACTGAAAATTCTCCTGACCGCCACAGCTATCTGTAATACCTAGTAATGCCACAATTCTCAATATAATATTGAATTGAACCGTTCGGTAAGTCATTCGCGGTTCAATACGCGTTTGTGAATTGCGGCTTTTTCGGTTTTGCATTTAATTTATATTTCTCTCCGAAATGGCTCTGTTTGAGTGTGCCTGTGAGTCTACGCGCTGATATGAGCAAATATCCAATCGCTATGCACTAAAGTTGCGGGTGTTTAGCCACGCTTGCAATGCTGTTCACACTTTAACAGAGCGGTGAAGTGAGGAATCACGAAAGTTCATTATTTGAACATTTCATTTGCATGTGTAAAGTTTTAACATGCGCTTTTCTTAGCGCGTGCACTAAAAGCCTGTCAAACACGATTACGGGACTAAGTAGTCTTACTGCGCTAATACTGTCAAATACACACAATGTTTATATAAACACAGTCGGTTATGTGAAAGTAAAATCGGCGTGTGTCTGTATATTAGATGCGTGCAGGTCTGAAATTGACAGCAGCGCAGCCTAGTGAACACGCTGCCTCTACCTCTAAAATAATGTCATTATTTCCTCACTCTAATGTTGTTCCAAACCTGTATTCATTTCTACTGTTGAACACAGACAGTTGATGGTAGCCATTGACTTCCATATTATTATTTCCTACAATGGGGACCAGCAACTGGTTTCCAACATTCTTCAAAATATATTTTCCAACAGAATAAAGAACTTTATTCAGGTTTAAAACAACTTGAGCGCGAGTAATCGATGACAGAATTTTCATTTTTGAGTGAACTATCCCTTTAATGTTAATAAAACAACAAAAGACAGAGAAAATCACTCACTGTTCTTGACTGAAAAACTTTAATACAGTAACTTTAATAAGAATCAATGTATATTTTATAGTGAAGTCTATGTAGTGTTTTATTTTTACATTTATTCATTCAATCTCACGCTTAAATACTGCTGTACAGCTCTGAGCTGCGAGTGTACATCTTTATATCTATTTAATTTTATATTATACAGTACAATAGGAATGTGTACAAGTGTTTTTGAAGTAAAGTTTTAAGTCTTTTAAGTTAAAGAAAGAAAGAAATGTTTTCTCCTTAACCTCTTGCTGTTCCTGTCAGCTAAGAATAGAATAGCAAAACACGTATGTGCCATCAGAACCGAACCGAACTGAAAACCGTGGTTAAAAAACCGAGGTATGTATTGAACCGTGGACTAACTGTATTGTTTCATCCCTAGTAATAACCCTGGTTAATATTCAAAAACGGCAGTTGTGATCAGTTACCCAACACAGAATTGATGTCGAATCTGGCATTGTAATATTAATAAACACAAACAGGAATGCGATTTGAGATAAGAAGATTCAGTGAATAATGACTTGTAAATTTCATTAAATGGTTTCAGAAGGCCTTTTGTCGGACTCATTTTAAGGTGCTTTTTTCCCCTTTTGTAGTCATTAACCCCCGGTTTAACAGACAAGGTGTAAGCTAGTCCCAGACTAAAATGCATGTTTGAGCTGTTTTAACTCAAAACAACTTGCCTGATATGTCTTAAAATATGTCAGTGCCATTGATTTGTCTCAAGATGAACACCACTAATGTTTTTTTCTTTAATGTCCTAATTGAACTAAAGCCTAATCCTGGCTTAATCTAAGCCTTGTCTGTGAAACTGGGCCTGAAAGTACTTTTATGGTGTCATTTTTTAGGCCTGACTGGTCGCCATTCATTTTCATTGTACAGAAAAAGAGTAGCTTGAACATTCTTCAAAATATCTTTGTTTTCTGTGAAAGAACGGATTTGGAATAACATTAGGGGGTCTAAATTATGTCATGTTTCCTTAAACTCTTTCTGCAATGCATCCTGTAGATTTTCTTTCCCGAACCGGTGCAGAAAATAACTCCGTCTGGGCCTGTACGTGACTGTTATTTCCAAAGGTTTCCTGGAGTGATGGAGTCTGCGTTGTAGCCAGGGGCGTTGAGCTCGGTGATGAAATTTGGGGTTGTTGTCTGTGTTTCTCTTATCGTCGACGCAGCCCGAATTTAAAACTCCAGAGGGGAGGGAGGTCAGGTAAGCTGTTGGATTGTAGGATATGGTGCTTAGGTGGTCAGCATTCCATTTAATCACGGGCGAACCCTCTGTCCAGCCGGCTCGATGATAAACGCGCAGAGCGGCTGCTACGAGAGCGAGAAAAAGCCTCTCACTGAGGCCTTTGTCCGCCTGCGCTGATAAGAGAAGCACAAAGTAAATTAACACATGTGATGGGGGGCACAGAAGCCAACACACACCGCTGTGGGTATCAGAGATAAGATGTGGCATTGATGAATTGAATTTTATTTCCCATCAGCCTTTGCAGTCGGCGCAATAGAAAGCGCATTCCAAAATATTACCTGATGCAAAGATAGCCGAAAAGAGAGAATGCGAATGGGGGAAAAAAAACCCACACGAACGACAGGAATGAGCATAGGTTTCCTCAAGTACGGGCATGTCTTCTGTTACAGTGCTTTCACTGTCAGCGTTTCTTTTCATTTCCTTTTTTTTATTGAAAATTGACCTGACAAAGCAGCTATCGTCCTTTTTTTCCACCTCTCTTTGTGGGCTTTTCAGGCCTGCAATAACCAACAACTCGCTGCTAAATGTCTAAAGCGTTATCAGTGCGACACAGAATATGCAGACACGGGAACTTCGGTTTTAATGAATGGTCCGAAAGTAAAAAGTCTAACAAACTAAATTACGACAAGACATTTTAGCTGAGATAACACATATCCTCATAACAGTGGCCTGCTAACCTTTTGAAAGCAGCATCTGGGTGTCTTCTGTGGCGGGGTTGTGCCTTGAAAAATCATCGTTATGGTGCTGACACCTCCTAATGTCTAAATACCAGCTGCTGCACTGGGGGAAACACAAATATAATGGAACAACGTGTCCCAACAGGCAACTTGTCATCTCGGATTTTGTATTAATTCGTAAATATTTTACAACATGTTGCTTTGCGTTCGCCTAAGCCACCTGGGCCACGTTTGTGTAACATGCGTTCTGCTGGGCTGATGGCCTGGTCTTCTATCTGCAAAAGTAGAGTAATAATCATCGCTTGAGTTTGCTGTTGTGGATGATTATTTGATGGCGTCGCACACTAAATGGGCAGCTGGTAGCTGGAATTTTCTCAAAAGCCTGAATTGAGCAACTGAGTTTCGTAAAGGAATACAACAAAAAAAACTATATAGAAAACCATAAGACTTGCGTTCGTCTTTGGAACATAAATGAAGATATTTTTGATGAAATCTTCTGTACTCTCCATTGACAGCTACGCAAGTACTACTTTGACGCTTCAAAAAGTTCATAAAGAGATCGTAAAACGAATCCATATGAATTGAGCGGTTTAGTTTAACTTTTCTGAAGAGACGTGATTGCTTTATTTGATGAACAGATCGAATTTAGGTTTTTATTCACGTACAAACATTCATCAACTCACACATCAGTTGTGGTAAACGAAAGCTCAAGCATGTTCACTTGACGTGTGAGAACCAATGATTCTCGTTTTACGCAGCACGTTTGAGCTTCAGCGAAAACCAAAGAGGATCATTCTTGTGTAACGCAGCACGTTTGAGATTCCTCAAGAACCAATGAGGTTCATTCTCGTGTTACGCAGCACATTTGAGCTTCCTCAAGCACCAATGAGGTTCATTCTCGTGTGACACAGCATATTTGAGCTTCAGCGAGAACCAATGAGGTTCATTCTCGTGTTACGCAGCACGTTTGAGCTTCCTCAAGAACCAATGAGGTTCATTCTCGTGTTACGCAGCACATTTGAGCTTCAGTAAGAACCAATGAGGTTCATTCTCGTGTGACACAGCATATTTGAGCTTCAGCGAGAGCCAATGAGGTTCATTCTCGTGTTACGCAGCACGTTTGAGCTTCAGCGAGAACCAATGAGGTTCATTCTCGTGTTACGCATCACGTTTGAGCTTCCTCAAGAACCAATGAGGTTCATTCTCGTGTTACGCAGCACGTTTGAGCTTCAGTAAGAACCAATGAGGTTCATTCTCGTGTTACGCAGCACGTTTGAGCTTCAGCGAGAACCAATGAGGTTCATTCTCGTGTTACGCAGCACGTTTGAGCTTCAGCGAGAACCAATGAGGTTCATTCTCGTGTTACGCATCACATTTGAGCTTCCTCAAGCACCAATGAGGTTCATTCTCGTGTGACAGCATATTTGAGCTTCAGCGAGAACCAATGAGGTTAATTTTCATGTTAGGCAGCACGTTTGAGCTTCAGCGAGAACCAATGAGGTTCATTCTCGTGTTACGCATCACATTTGAGCTTCAGCGAGAACCAATGAGGTTCATTCTCGTGTTACGCAGCACGTTTGAGCTTCAGTAAGAACCAATGAGGTTCATTCTCATGTTACACAGCACGTTTGAGCTTCATCAAGAACCAATGAGGTTCATTCTCATGTTACACAGCACGTTTGAGCTTCATCAAGAACCAATGAGGTTCATTCTCGTGTTACACAGCACGTTTGAGCATCAGCAAGAACCAATGAGGTTAATTCTCGTGTTACGCAGCACTTTTGAGCTTCTGCAAGAACCAATGAGGTCAAATGGCGTCAAAGCTTCTGTTTGCTGATCAATGTTTATTTTTTGTGAATAAAGGCCTAAATTTAATCTGTTCATCATATAAAGCCATCGAGTCTCTTCAGAAAATTGGATTAAACTGCCCGAATACACATATGTATAAGTTTTACAATCTTTTTATGAACTTTTTGAAGCATCAAAGTGGTAGTTGCATAGACTGTCAATGGAGGGACAGAAATCTCTCAGATATCAGTAAAATTTCAGTTTCACTTTATTCTTATGATCCAATTAACACATTCTGTTAACTATAAGTAACGTTGCACCTACATCTACCTACTCTCATTAGAGTGTTAGCTGATATTAAGCTTTTATTTTAAATTTCCACTTTAATTTTATTTAAATTAAGTTTTTCATCATTATTTTATTTTAGCCTGATTTAAATGAATGAAAATACACAAAACAAATACACAACATACTGTATATTGTGTGTATTTGTTGTTGCTTTGTTTGGGGTTTTTTCAGAGTGGAAAACACTGGGTCAAACCGTCATATGCTATTTTTGACAAATGCAAATAAACTGATAAAAATGTAAGTAAATATGGAGAAACCAACACAAAATGGGGTCAGACCGTATCATTATTTCCTCTCACTCTGGTGTTCTTTAGGGAGCATCTTAATTGTGTCTTCAAACAGGCTCTTCGTATGCACTAGGTTCAGGGCCACTTTTGACGTCAGAGACCAAAATGGGAGAAGATGCCCTATTTAGGGACACAAAAATTGTAAACTGTTGGAGTATTGGAGTGTGTACGGGATATAAATCATAAATAACAATATACAAATGTAAGGGTTACAGTTTCGCTTGAGCCTGGAAGGCTCTTCTTTGTTTAACCAGGGTGAGATAACACACAGACTCTAAGCAGTACACGGCTATATATGAAAAGAGGAATCCATTTCACAGCACACACACTCAGGGAAAAAAACATGGAGCTTAAACATTGTAAGCATTATTCAAGTGGAAAGCGATTTTCCACTTCAACAATGTTAATGCACTTTAATGACATGTCATAAATTCCCGATGTTGTTCGTTCACACAAGGCCCAAAGTAATGACTTAAAAAACAAATTAGCACTGAAACCTCAACACAAACCATATATATTTTCTGACATTAAGTGAGTATATATTACATTTTTCCAGCGTCCCAACTCCACAAAGCTGGATTCGTGCCATAAATTAGTTATTTTCTGCAGTAATGCATTATGGTATGCACTTTCCGTCTCTGTCACTGAACAGCGCCTTATAAAATCTTTTTAGATAACGGATTCATGCCATGCAATTTTTTTCAATCTTTGTATTTTTATTGGCCTTCCAAGAAAAGGGGCACATCCAATTCCTGACATAATGTTATATTTTCCTCTCTGCCTCCTGTGACACTGAAAAACGCATCCATTCTTTAAAAGCCATGTGAAACCTGGAGGGCAAATAGATGTTGTCCCAGTTCTTTGCTTTGCTAGATACCATTTTTTGATAATCTTGCTGTAGCTCCTGTCCCCTCCTTCCTTTCTCTGCTCAAAAACAGTGTTTCCCGTATTTTATGAAGAGATATAATACCCGTGAAATGGGAAATAAAAGACACATGACACTTTTACAGATCTCAGGGCGTCTCTGTTGCTCTTTCATTTTCCGGGAAGAAGGATGAGAAGAAAATGTCTATCTGTTTTTTCTCTCTCTATGCGATACCGTGTGGCCTTGATGCATGGTTTAAAAGAACTGCTGTACGGAAAATTGAAGAACGGTTCATTAAAAGGCCAAAGCACTTCACAGACACTCATGATGCTGTGAACTCGCACTGTATGATCTATACATTAGATCGCTCTTTGACCCCTGTGTGGTGGTCTGGTTAATTACAGTATGAGATACTTGCACTTTTGATGAAGAATAGTGACTAAGAAATTACTGCTCATTTAGCCAGTTTGTGAGTCTGCAGGACTGCATGGAAAAAACTATATTTCCCATCAATCATTGCAGCAGAATGGTAAAATACATAGATAAAGCATCAATTATAGACCTTTTGTGCATCATTTTATCTTCATATTCTTATTCAAGCTATAAAAGCGCCCTATATTTGTTTTGTGGTTTAAAAAAAGAGAAAGAAAGATGAAAAAGCCCAAAGTTTACATTTTTATCTTGAACATCACTGTGGGAAAAGCATTTGTCAAATCATCTCATTCCGTTTCCTTAATTTCTAACAACCCTGTTACCTAGATTATTGTGAAGGGAACAAATATTGTTTTCTCTAATGTATGGGATTATAAATTTATCGATTACTACGAAATATTTGGGATCAAAAATAGCTAGCCCCTATATTGACAGCCTAAATTTGCAACCCTGTCACGTGTGGCCATGTTTTGTGTTTTGTTTTGCATTGCTTTGCTTTGCTTATTACACGGCTCTGTGGAATACTTCATTCTGATTGGTCAATCACGCATTCCAGCGGTATGTTAATCCCAGATAACAACCACCGAAGTGAATAACACACCGCTCATCCGGGTACTATGAGTTATCTTGACCGGTACTACTTATATGCTTAACGTGTCACTCCGCTGTCGTTGACTGTCTGGCGCCATCTTGTGACTGAAAAACACTTAACCACCACGGGATAAAATGGAAGACTTCATGGGTTAGTTCACCCAAAAATGAAAATGATCCGATGATTTACTCACCCTCAAGTCATCCTAGGTGTATATGACATTCTTCTTTCAGACGAATAAAATGTGTGAGTTATATTAAAAAAAAGTCCTGGCTAATCCAAGCTTTATAATGGCAGCGATTGTTGTTCTGTTTTTGAAGTCCATAAAAATGCATCTGTCCATTAAATAACGGCTCCCGGGGGTTAATAAAGGCCTTCTGAAGCGAATCGATGCGTTTGTGTAAGAAAAATATCCATATTTAAAACTTTATTAAGTAAAGTTTCGGACGATCGCCTTCCGTATTCAATTTATGCGAAAACTGTTGAAAGTGCCATAGATATACAAAATAAAGGCTAGATGTATTACGGCGGAGTCTCTAACGTCATCACCGGCGGCCATCTTGTCACAGGCAAGCTTTCTGGCGTAATATGATGTAAGGCGAGGGATCACGAACACAAATACTCTTATCTCGCTGATATCTTGACGGATTTACAAATGGTTTGGTTTCTTACAAACGTTATTAATGTGGCTATAATTCTGGATGCTTGAACAAATTATGAATAATTATTCATAAGTATGCAGTGTAATAACTACATCCCTGACGTTTATAGCAAACCAAACAGTTTGAAAATCGGTAGAAAATTGAGCAAGTTATGATTATTTAAAAAGTACATGCACCATTAAAACACAATGTTATGAGTGAGCGAGCTGACCGTGACAAGATGGCCGCCAGGTGCGGACGTCGACCTCCATTGGCCAGCAGCGCGGTCGAGACATCTAGACTATATCTATGATGCTACCAGCTATGTCAGTCCGTCAGACGTAGTGTAAGCATTTTGAACTGGGAGAGGCACTTTCAACAATTTTTCCACGGAAGGCGATCGACCGGAACTTTTAGATATGAATATTTTTCTTACACAAACGTATCGATTGGCTTCAGAAGGCCTTTATTAACACCCCGGAGCCGTGTGGAGCACGTTATTTGACGGACAGATGCATTGTTTATGGACTTCAAAAACAGAGCTACAGCTACTGCCATTATAAAGCTTGGATTAGCCAGGACTTGTTTTAATATACAACTGGCTGTATGTACATTATTCCTTACTTATATGACCCACATTATGGTAACAGGATTACAAAACTCTGCAATCCTGTTACCCAATCTGGCATGGTATTTTTTTTCTCTCACCACATTGTAACCATAATAACCATGATTTAACTCTTAAATTGGAAACATAAAGGCGTCATATGATGTCTGATGCTGCTAAAGTATTGTGAGTTATAATAGTAATGTCAATTTTAGTATACATCACATCCGAAAATGCACCACTCGGAGTCAAATTTCCCACATTTTTAAGAGCTTTCATGCCCTGTAATTTTTGTGTGATGTTACTAATTGTGCTAGTTGTGTCAATTAGTGCTGTTTAATACACACTGATCTATAAATGCTGTATAGTTATGGTTTAGTTTATTCTCAATACTGTATATTGGGTCCTGCTCTATAAAGCAATGGGTTTTCCCTCTTGTCTGTCCTTGTGAATGTCAGTGTGATGTGCGTGTGTGCGCACCTCCAACCGTGGGACCTGGAGAGATGTCAATACGGGATAAATTCAATTTGGCAAAGTGTGGTGTGCACAGTGCATTCTTTAGAGACAAAGCCCAGAGAGGAATAACAGGCCTCGTCTGAGGTAAAACTCCCAGGTTGACTCTTTGGGATTCAGGGGAAGCTTGGCACTATTACCATTTATATTACAGGTATTAGAGGCTGTCTGCTTGCACCCTGCCCTCTCCCATCCTGAACTTGACAATAAACTCCACAAGACCGTTTCAGAATGTCTGCATGCTGTGGGTGGCAAGATTGTTTCTGATTCAGAAAAGATAGTTTTTTTTAACAGTTTGGTTCAAAGAGTGTGCAGCTACAAACCTTAAATGATATTCAAATTGAAACAGCAATTGAGGATCAGACAAAACCATGGTATGGAAAATATTGGAGGTCCAACTCATCTGGATTGTTGAGCCAAGGATTTGCTCAAGAAGGCCACATCTAACATAGCATGAAAAATAGTTTCAAAATGACTGTATATTTAAAAGAAATGGTACATTTCTGTCGGATGTCAACATAATTTACCAAAATAAAAAAAATAAAACATTTTACGAGTGTTATCATTGTAACTACAATCACACAGGTCATGGTCAAAACTCTATTTGTCTTAAACTGTTTAAAATGAATATTTTGACAAACATTTCCGATGGTTAAATCCACCCCTTTCCCTAACAATTTATTCAAAGGGTCATGAACTGGCTTTTTTTTTATATATATATATATATATATATATATATATGTATGTATATATACTGTTGTCTGTTGACGTTCACTTGGCTTTTACATTCAAAAACATCATAATGAATAAGTAATAGGCTATTTTCTACACTGGTTTTGAGCCTCTCTCATGGAACGCTCTGTTTTTATGGGCGTACCGCACTGAAGACTTGGAAATAAACGCCCACTGCTATGATTGGATAAGCTTTGCATGTTATAATGAGCTCCACCTCCCCCGTGAGTACACGTGTGGAATTGTTTTGAAAGCGTGTGGGAAAATGGCAACCGGAATGAATCGCCCTCAGGGCTCGCAAAATGTCTTTATCAAACAAACCCAATGATTTATCGTTTTGGCAGCCCGTCTGGAAAACACATAGCCCCGGGACTTTAGGCTTTGCAAGCCCTGGCCCAAACATGTCAGAGTCTGATCCCGAATCGCAGCTCAATGAACTAACAACTCCTCAAATAAAGGATTCTCCAGCCTATGACAGCGTGCTAAGTTATGTTCAGTTACACACGTACACATATTGCAATACTGTCACATATAAAAACATGTTTTACTCACATAAGTGTGTTGCTTCATTCATTCATGTAATCTCATTCTCTCTGCAAATCCAGTCTCTTGTTTACAAACGAATCCATGGTGAAATGAAGGAACAAACGCACAATGTCTTCCCCACGTGAGCTGGATATTCATTCAAATAAAGTACATCCATGCATTCATAATACTGGAATCCGAATGAAGCTTATGCAGCATGTTTATTGCTTGGAAGTTCGATCTGGTTTAGCTCCACGTATGCCTATGTTATTTATCTATAACATGTCATGCACGAGTCGGTGGGCGGGGCTACAGAATCAGGCGTTCTTCTTCTTCTGTTGAGGCGGCTTCTTCAAAGGTTGGCATATTCTGAGATCGAGCGTTTGTTGGGCCTGGTGTCAATAAAAGCTTTTCTTTGACTAAAAAGGAAGTTTTCAGCTCCGAAAATTATATCACGATTAACTTTTATATATAAAAAGCTGAATGAAAAGTGGATTTCTCAATTCATGACCCCCTTTAATAAAAGAATAAAAGAATTTCAGGCACTCTTTTGATTACTTTTGAGTAAAAGTGCTCAGTAAGAGTAAACAGATATAGTGTAAAGAAGGAATCATTTTAGAGCTGTGGAGAGGGCATTCAGTCAGCGAGTGCAAGGACTGATGGGAAATCTTTAGGCTCAGCTCCCTGCGGACCGCAGCGCTCGTTTATCTCCTTTGCTTTCTCACGGTGACGGCCGTTGTTTTAAAGGGATAAAGTGCCGAAATCGATATATGTGTCCTGTCACTCAAATTCAACACTAAGAGGAATGGATCAGCTAGGGGAGGTCCATGTGTGCGTGTGTGTGTCTACGCGTGTGTGTATATAACCATACCACCGCAAGAGCATATGGAATTATTTATTATGATGATCCATTAACTTGTCATCTACCAGCTGATATGATTAGTTACACATGCATTAGACTCGAGTTCTTGTTGCATTCTTAATGCCATGCTTTTTACTATTAAATATGTGATGAGAAAGATAAAGATAGGTGTGTTCTCATTTCTCTGTACATCTAACGAGAGAACTGTTCATGACCTTGATTCCGTTGTAGCCTGTGGCAAATTGGCCAAAGCGTCTGATTGGCTGCCCCAGTTATTTCAGGTGAGCATTATTATCCTCTGAGGTCACACTTGAGGTTGATCTTGTGCAAGACCAGCTCTCGTTTCTCCACAGATGTAACAAAGCAAACTTTTTAGTGAACCATTTTTTACCTTAATTTCATCACTATCTGAGGCACGTTAGGTCAAGCGTTCGATTGCAGGTGAGCATTATCTTATTCTAAGGTGACACCTTTCTTTGTTTTTTAACAAACTGTCCCGATCTTGACATAATTAACATCCCAGACAGTGTGTGAGTTGATAGTGCAAGGGTTCGTGAGACAAATAGACTCGAGCTTGTACACTCATCCAGAACGTGTTGCAGGAAGCAGAGCTCTGCCACCTGCATTGTAATGTGGCCCAGTCCCAAAGAGGAAGTGCCAGTTTGTCAATACTTCATTTGCTCCTTGATTTTGAAAACTTGAGCCAGTCGCCTTTGCGCAAACACAATGTCCAATTCAGAGAAGCTCCTAATGACAGGTAATTCTCTAGGCTATTTATTATTTCTGGAATTAATGTATTATTTCTAATTCAAACCCCTTATTGACCTTGATGGATGACTGAGCTGCAAACAAACACTGGGGACACAGATTGAGTCTTTTATAAAAACAAAAGCTAAATTAATTCAGCGGCCATGGCTAATTGGCTCCTGTTTGAATTGAGAGGCAGGTCAATATGTTTGCCCAGGAAGACAAAGAGAGAGAAACCCTGCCAATCTCCGACGTCCGCTTCTCTGTAAGCCAAAACGAGACGCTCCTGGTTGGTTTATAATTAGCGGGTCAAAGGACATTTCCTCCTTGCGCTTTGAAGTTCTGAAGAGCCGCTGATGGTTTTACCGCAGGACTTGTAGCAACAGGGAGCCCTTTGAGAAGCCATCAGCTGGAGGGAAGCGTAGTCCTAGACACTGACCTTGACCCTAACAGGAATGTGAGCAGAAAGGACGTAAAGACCTCATGTGGTTCGGAGAAAGGGGTAGTTGTAGTCATTTTGGGCGATTCGAAGAAAATCCCGCATCGAAGAACAGCAGGACTCCGCATTCAAAGCCCCTCCAACGGTAGATAGACATGTTTAGGAGTTGTCCATTGCCGGCTTAGTTCTCGGCAGGGTTACCATGCATGTTTTTCAGAAACAAAGAAACATAAGAAGCCATGTTGGGCCTCCCCCGAGGCGCTGATGCCTGTTTTTTCCCCTTCGTCCTCTATTTGGTGTGAGGAGAATTACAGTCTCTCCTCAGGAGAAGATCCTAGAATCCATTTGTTTACCTCAGGCTCTTTTGGCTTTGTGAATGTTGACGCTGCACGTGGAAACCCCCTCAGTTGTTACAAGGTCAAAGTCATATTCTCATGTAGCTATACTTTTAACAATTGTTGAGTTGATTTTGGAACTTTTTCTGTCCAAGAACTGCCCAAGGATAATGCCATTTGCCCTAAATGCATGTGACCAATCACAGTTAGCTTTGTTGTTATTGTTTTAGGGCAAAAAAATCATTCAAATAATGGCTCGGCAATCTCTCCGGAAGGTTTTGTAAGTTTCCCTACCCATGACTTCAGGACTTGTTATGTGTCTCAGAATTGAAGCACTGATCTATGGGCAGGTCTGCTCTGTAGAACAAAGCGAACAGGATGACAAAGTAGAGGGAGAAAGCTGATTGTAGATCAAGGCCCGTCTCTCTGTAGAGCAGGGGAACTAATCTGGATCTTAGTCAGTGAATTTCCAATCATATCGTTCTTCAAAGCCACCTCAGGAACGGCATCTCTGTGAGAATTCTGTGAAAGTCGCCATTAGCGTCTGCAGATCATTCAAAGTGACTTACAGTAACTAATTTCAGGGATGGTCCCCCTGGAGCAGCCTGTGGTTAAGTGTCTTGCTAAAGGTCACAATCGTTATAAAGCTGGATTGTGATTACAGTAACTATTCAATTCCACCTCTTACCTTGGGTTGAACCTGTATCCTTGTATTAGCAGCCCAAGGCCTAAGCGACAAGGCTACATCCTACCGTGCACGTAATATTGTGCCTCACAGACCTCATTTTTTCCAGTTGTAGCTATTTTTAGTGATAGCTTCCATGGTAGACACATTTTACCACTCTGGAGGAGTATCTGAAACATCTGTTTTAGAGTGCATAATCAGCAAAGCGTCACTATTCACATATGTTCAAAATCATACACCTAGAGAAAAAACATTTGCTTAATGTCTTCTAATATTTGACAGGAAATGTTTTTTGGATAATTGCAGTTAATTAAACACTCTTAAATTGCCAGTTGAGATGGTTTAAATGTGTTGGGGGTAATAGTTTAGGATCCAGGACCAGTAGTGAAAAATGAAGACCAAGAGTCAGGAGTGCGATTAATTAAAGAGAAATTTACTGAAGAATAGTTTGCAGTTTCATTAGCAGAAGCCAGCTTCAAGTCTCACAAGTAATTCGTAGGCCGGGCTCCTTCTACCTGCCTCTCGTAGATACAATTTCTCAACAGTTATACTGTTTTTAAGGTTTAGCCATGTCATTACTGCAAGGTGGATGATTCTGATTGGCTCAGAGAAAATGAACAGTCATGGTAAATTTACACACATTGACAGTTAATCAGGTTCACGTGTACATACACTCACCTAAAGAATTATTAGGAACACCTGTTCAATTTCTCATTAATGCAATTATCTAATCAACCAATCACATGGCAGTTGCTTCAATGCATTTAGGGGTGTGGTCCTGGTCAAGACAATCTCCTGAACTCCAAACTGAATGTCAGAATGGGAAAGAAAGGTGATTTAAGCCATTTTGAGCGTGGCATGGTTGTTGGTGCCAGACGGGCCGGTCTGAGTATTTCACAATCTGCTCAGTTACTGGGATTTTCACGCACAACCATTTCTAGGGTTTACAAAGAATGGTGTGAATGGGCTACAACAGCAGAAGACCCCACCGGGTACCACTCATCTCCACTACAAATAGGAAAAAGAGGCTACAATTTGCACGAGCTCACCAAAATTGGACAGTTGAAGACTGGAAAAATGTTGCCTGGTCTGATGAGTCTCGATTTCTGTTGAGACATTCAGATGGTAGAGTCCGAATTTGGCGTAAACAGAATGAGAACATGGATCCATCATGCCTTGTTACCACTGTGCAGGCTGGTGGTTGTGGTGTAATGGTGTGGGGGATGTTTTCTTGGCACACTTTAGGCCGCTTAGTGCCAATTGGGCATCGTTTAAATGCCACGGCCTACCTGAGCATTGTTTCTGACCATGTCCATCCCTTTATGACCACCATGTTCCCATCCTCTGATGGCTACTTCCAGCAGGATAATGCACCATGTCACAAAGCTCGAATCATTTCAAATTGGTTTCTTGAACATGACAATGAGTTCACTGTACTAAAATGGCCCCCACAGTCACCAGATCTCAACCCAATAGAGCATCTTTGGGATGTGGTGGAACGGGAGCTTCGTGCCCTGGATGTGCATCCCACAAATCTCCATCAACTGCAAGATGCTATCCTATCAATATGGGCCAACATTTCTAAAGAATGCTTTCAGCACCTTGTTGAATCAATGCCACGTAGAATTAAGGCAGTTCTGAAGGTGAAAGGGGGTCAAACACAGTATTAGTATGCTGTTCCTAATAATCCTTTAGGTGAGTGTATATCACTTGTTGATGCTTTCACCCCGGAATTGGGCACGTAGTGACCTTCCAGATTCTGGAGCTGGCGCCAACTTGCCCAGAATAACAAGTCCACCCATCTCTTAGGATGCCCGTAATCCACCTCCAATACTGATCTGTAACACAGAATACTGCGCGCACACACACAGCCTCTCCAAGGTTGGAGTTGGAGAGCTGTAGTACTGACCAGAAAAAGTTTCCCCCACAAAAATAGTGTTTTTTTAACACTATTCATAAAAAATACCATTTATTTCACATGAAACATAAAGAGCATCATGTGATGTAAAGAAATACTGATAAACAACATTTTTGATCCGGCTCATTAAAGCAAACTGTTCAAAAAGCAGTAATGAATAAGGCATAACACTGATTTTTCATTTTGATGAAGGACGTGTGCTATCAGGCAACTGAGGCTTGGAGTGTCTGCTTAAATGGAGATGTGCTTTGAATTCCTCTCAGCTGCTTGATTTTCGACTCTTTTCAAAACACAGGCTATTTTGTACAAATTTGATATCTTTGCTGTAAATTAGCATGTTCATATTCTGTCTGTTTTATGTGTGTTTGCACATTTGGCAAACAAAGAGCGTATGTAAGTAATATGTGTAACCAGAGCAGAGGAATTCACAAGTCGTGCCTGACCTGTGTGCTAATGAAACTCTGCTGAGATCCGCTCAAACGCACACAGACACACACTTACCTAAGTACATACAAGACACAGATACCTGTGAGTGACCTGTATGTTAATGATCTCAGAGTAGACACTCTCCCTTTTCTCTCTCTCTCTCTCACACACACACACACACACACACACACACACACACACACACACACACACACACACACACACACACACACACACACACACACACACACACACACACACACACACACACAGAGAGCTGCCAGAGTGCTGCTTATGCCCTTTACATATTTGCTTTGGCTTCCTCGGGCTATCAGAGTTAAAAGCCTATGTGTGTTTATGTTTACACAGAAATGTCGATATTATGCTTTTTGCTCCAGGTTTGTGAGTCGTTTGCATACAAGCTCTTTATTTCCAATTGAAACAGGAAGTGCGGGTGGGATATATTGAAGTGCTCATCTCATATGTCCAACTAACAACCAACTAACAAGCAGAAAATCATGTGCGTAGCTGGCATTCACATTCTAGAGCATTTGATTGGATAAATGTCTGTGTAGTGCAAGATGAGTCATCAATCATGTTTGGTCTGTATTAGCATAAGAGAAAATCTGTACATTTAAGTTTGTATATCTGATTAAAGGGAATTTAGTAGATGTTTAGGAATAGAAGCCACATTATTTTATAGCCACAAAACTATAAGCAGCAACAGTAAAATCTCTGTTTGCAGCATTATGAATGTTGGTGTTATGTACCAAATGCAGTGACAATGCTAGTGTCACACTTTGGTTGCAACGAAGGAGAAATAGGGATATTTTTGCAGCAGTATAGTATTTATTTAACAGCACTGAAAACACCAGAAACGAGCAAAACTACCAGAATTCACGCGTAGAAAGGACAAATGAACAAGGGAAACTTAAATACAAAGAGGTAAACGAAGAAACTCAATGATCCACAGATGAACTTAATCAGACTAACAGGGAAACTAGCGCTGTGTCCGAAATCGCCCCATACCCTTAAATAGGGCACTATTTGAGGGGACAGCCATTTGTAGTGGTGTCCAGAACCATAGTGGATCTAGTTATCTAGTGCACTCATTCAATCCCACAATGCACCGCAATAACGAGTATACAACCGATCTACGCTCAACAGCAAGAGAATACCCATAATGCACTGTGAATGTCACGCAGAATGAATTCCTGTGTCTCATCCATCATCCATCCATCCATTTTCCAAACCGATGGGCCAATGTGGCTACAGCGTAATATCATAGAGTCATACATTCCTTTTAACTTGATTACTAAATTGTTTAACCCTCTGGTGCTCTTCTATCATTTCTGACCGGAAAATGTTCTGTTTTGAAATTTTAAAAATCACTGCTTCATCGGAATGATATGAAACTTGGTGACTTTTCTAGCATTAGGTATGTAAACACACAAAAAATTGAGGGCATGATTCGAGCATGCTAAGTGGTCGTAAAAAAAAAAAAATACTCCTTGTGCTGCTCGGTCAAAAATGACACCATAGGAAATTAATGGTAAATCTGCAAAAACACAAATTCACAGAAAAAAATCTATATTTCTAACAAACAAAAAAATATCTAAAACTTTCTAATAAATAGTCTTTGAGATTTTTTAAATATATATTCAAATCCATCAACAAAAAAAAATCATTAAATGTGTTCAAAAGAGAACTAGGGAATTCTCAAGCCTCTCCATAGAGACCTCTAGTGATTACACCCATGATGGCATGATTTCTTAAATAATTTCAAAAGAGGGCGCTAATCTGCCTTCAAAAAAAAATTATTCTGAAGGCCTAGTCTCTATTTTAACCTGAAATACTGCAATAATAAAAAAAAAATATTGCATAAATATAAAAAAAAAATACCATCAAATCATCTCAAAATACAAAATTAAAAAGAAAAAATATTATTGGAGAAAAATAAATTGCATTGGTTTTACTGGGGTGGAGGAAGTTTAATTTGTAGGTGTCCGGTCACTTATGACCGGGAAGACAACCAATGCAACCCCTAAACGAAGAGCACCAGAGGGTTAAGGGTTATACAAGCTAGTTTCCATGACAGAGTTCAAGATAAATCTTTTCATTACTACTGGAACTGCCAGTTTAAGTTTCAAATGTTTCAAATTATTATTAAGCAGAAACTATGCAAAACCAGCAGCCCTTCCAGTGCACTCAGTGTCCCAACTCACTCACTCGTTATCATTCACTCCTTCAAGTGGACTATATTAGTGGAGTAATGCAGGGAATAGTGAATGAGGGCATAAGGGACACTTTCGAACATAGAAAATACTGCTCTTTTGACTTTAGACGAGGTTTGTGTTGGTCAATGGCGCAGTCGTTTTCAGTTCCTCAAAATAGGGCACTACTAATGATTGTATAGAACTGTTTAACTGCATAAAGCAGTTTGGTGGGTTATTACACTTTTATTGTATTTATTCATCTATTTTACAAGGCTTAAGCACGATACTCCATTATTGTAAATTCTGCTCCATTGCATTTTGATTGAACAATGCCCTTTAGTGTCTTTGTGCGTTTGCATGTATTTGCGCGTGTGTGTGTGTGTGTGTGTGTGTGCACTACTGTTTGTGTTTATGTTGTGTTATAAAGGTGACCTGAAACAAGGTTCACCTCTCTCTCTCCTGCTATAATTTTCTTTCTTTCATGAATTAGAATAAATTATTGACATTTCTGTAATGAAGCCGCTGGTGGTTTAGTGTTTAGCATAGTGTATCACCCACCTACACACACACACAAACACTCACGATTCTCATGACTCATGAATATTAGCTTCCATAGACTTTAACAGAGCACTGAGTACAGTGAAAACACCACGGATATGTTCAAAATACCATACGCTATTTTGCAGTATATTGTGCACAGCATGCAAATTGTCTTTTTGCATAGAATATGTGGTGACCTACCACAGTACATTTATAATATTAATTGTATCCTATAATCAGGGTTATTACAGTAAAACTAAAACCATGAAAACATATTTTACCTTATACAATGGCAGCATTCCAACGGCCAAATCTAATATCAGCGTCGTTGGTTTCTACTCTTGCTTATCTCTCTGTAAAGACTGACATGTCTTTCATTTGATCCACAGCCTAATGTTAGTCGTTCTCTGTCTCGTATGGAGGACGCGTCACAGTCTGTCACCTCTTCTCCTGCTTGAATACAAACAGACTGCAGACAGCTTCCAATAGCGAGAGGTTAAGATACTCACGACCCTGTTATGTTAATCTCCCTCTCCCTCTGCTGTTTACTTTCATTTGAGAGTGCGTTCTCAGAAATTGCCCAGTTATTTATGTCATTAATCACTGCCTGTAAGACACAACGCTGCGGATGGAGGCGTTAAGCTCAGGCCTGTAGGCTCGCGAATTCTCCGGCATGCGCATTGCGATCTGTGATCTGAAGCCATCGAGGTGTTTGAGACTGAATTAGATCAAAGTGGGCCTCGTGTAAGGATTACAGAGGCGGGAAAAATGCAGCAGGCATAATATTGACAATGCTAACGGGGAAGTGGGGAGAATCAAGCCGATGTGGTAGGCAACAAGGATTTCTTCTTGATTTGAAGAGCTTTGGACTGTGGGCTATATATGTAATGCTACTGATCTTTTGTGGAGATTCATTGTTGTTGTTTTCCTTTGAAATGTTGATTCATTTCAGCAAAATCTGCTTTCGCCGTGTACTGTAATACCTCAGCGTTTTTGAATTTGATTATAAAGCAAATGTTTTATTTATTCGTAAGTCAAGACACATTCCTGGTCTTATTGTGAATAATTTAAGTGCATGTTATTCCAAAGGAAATCTTTGTAATCTTTCATCGAAATGATAAAACTTGTACAAAAAAGCATTGTACGATTTCGGGCAGTCCTAGACGAAAGATGTCCAATCGTGGCGATTTCTGTTAGCCTAGAAATCTAGACGCGCCCTAGCGGCAGCGAATCTAATTTAATCTAACGCAGCCAGGGCGTCTAGCAGCTCTCCGTTGGCTTGCGAGCTGGAAAAACCAAACTCTGGTCAGGCCAATCACATCGTGTATAGAGTCGGTGGGCGGGTTTAACATAATGACGACAGAGTTGACGCGGTTCCGCGTGCTACTCGTAAACAAAGAAGCTGGCGGACAGCGGTCTTTCGAATCGGCTTTGGCCGCGACTCTGGAAGACTTGGAGTTAAGCTTTTCTTTGAGAAAAGGACAATGAACAACACTCAAGTCATTCTTAAGAAAGGAAGATGTGTTCGGAGTTTTGTTGACCGGATACGGCGAAAGTTCAATCTATCAGCTCCGCTTCACCTTCTACGTTGCTCTGGTTGGTTGTAGCGCTATCCAATTGCACACAGAGGGAATTTGAAAGACAACCGTTTATCTCGCCCCTCGGATTGAGCCCTGCCAATGGTGTGTTCCCAAACCCAACATCTTGATGAGGTTCTGGCTTGTCAGGCTATATTTCTGTGGTTGTGGCTCCTAAACGGTGGTCCTGCGTCATACATATGAGAGACGTTGAAAGACGTAGAGCACGGTCTTGCAACCAAAGATAGAATGCCATACTTTTCTGACAGTGTCAGAAATTTAGCGTGATCATCTAAATTGATGATCATCTTCCTCAAGCACACGGCTCTATTCTGTAAAACCTTTTGAGCTCTTTGCGAGCAAACGCAAGCTTTCTTGGCAGAACACAAAAGTATTGACCAATAATTTTTCCCCCACCTCATTTTCCCTTCACCATGTCCCTTTAGGGGCTCCGTAGAATAATGAGGAACAGGTGCAGGTGATTAGTTGATGTGGTGACTAAGGCCCTGTCCCAAATGGCACACTTCGACCGCGTTCCTCTCCACATTTTTATGCCCTTCACTCGCTAATTGCCTCTGTCTTGTAGACTCGGATGTGCGTCATTGCTTACGTTGCACGAGTGCCCACTAATGGCTGAATTTGTGCATAAGGTTTAAATGAAACACACTAAGCCCTTGATCACTTGAGCTGATTTATTGTTTAAACTCCTTTTTTTACTTATGAATTTGTTTTATGCACCATTTCATATGCATATAAGTTGTTGAAAATATATAAATCATATAGATATATGAACTGTTGGAGAAAAATAAAATTACGGGAAAAAATCTATAGTATAAACTGTGAACATAAGGTAGCTACAAGTATTATGTGATTAAATCTCAATATCATTAATATATTATACAGTATTATGTGATTAATTCGTAATATAATTAATATATCATACACTTGAGTTAAGCGCGATCAAGTTGAATTGTGGGATACACTCTAAAAAGTGGGTTAAAACAACCCAATTGCTGGGTTAGTCCATTTTCAACCCAACTTGGGTTATTTTTAACCCAGCATTTTTTAGAGTGTATAGGGCTGCTTGAAGTGTACATCGGAATAAACTCGCTCCCTTCGAGGGGACAAGGGTCTGTCCATATAAACTTCCCTCGTCCACTTCACGAAGTGGAAGTGCTTGGGGAAGTTTGCGGGTGCATGTCTGAAACTGGAGTGGAATGCGGCCTTCATATGTTCATATGTACTTTATGTATGAACACAGCCTCCATATGTATTTCCGTTAAGTCCATGAGACCGTAGATAAAAGTCCTGAAACAAAGACACAGACTCTCAGAAAAAAAGGTAGAAACATTTTTTGGTGACCATTATGGCGATCAGTGTTTCCTTTAGTTGGCCAGTTTGACTCTTGGCTTTTTATGTGAGTTTGTGGTTTTTGTTACAGTGTTAAAGGAACACTCCACTTTTTTTGAAAATAGGCTCATTTTACAAGTCCCCTAGAGTTAAATAGTTGAATTTTACCATTTTTGAATCTATTCAGCCGATCTTTGTATCTGGCGGTAGCACTTTTAGCATAGCTTAGCATACATCATTGATTCTAAACAGTCCCTTAGCATCTCATTCAAAAAATGACCAAAGGCACTTTCAATATTTTTCCTATGTAAAACTTGACTCTTCTACAGTTACAACGTGTGCTAAGACCAACTGAAAATTAAAAGATTTTCTACACCTATATGGCTAGGAACTACTTTCTCATTCCTGCGTAATAGTCGAGGATCTTCGCGGCCGTACCATGGCTGCAGTTGGTCTTAGCACACGATGTAACTGTAGAAGAGTCAAGTTTTAAATGTCTTTGTCTTTGGTCATTTTTTGAATGAGATGCTAATGGACTGATCAGAATCAATGATGCATGCTAAGCTATGCTAAAAGTGCTACCGCCAGATACAAAGATCAGCTGAATGGATTCAAAAACGGTAAAACTCAACTATTTAACTCTAGGGGACTTGTAAAATGAGCCTATTTTCAAAAAAAGTGGAGTGTTCCTTTAACAAAACACATAATCTGTTCAAATCAAAAGAAGCCATAATTTAAAAATGATCATGAAGAAAAATGTTTGACTAAACTAGGGATGCACCGATATGAACATTTTGGCCGATACCGATAACCGATAATTCTTAATATTTGAAAGCCGATAACCGATATATTGGCCGATAAATCTAAATACAAATTTTAATAAACTCTGAGAGCCTGATTACAAAAACAAAAGGCTCACCATTAAAAGCCATGTCCCAAACACTTCAACATGAATCAAACCTATACACTACAGTAGCCTATTTGAACCTGTGTGAGATTCCTTACCTTTTCAAATTAATTTTACACTCCTATGGCCAAATTTTTTTTTTAACACTTTACAATAAGGTTTAATTTTTGTTAGTATTAGTTAACCAACAATGAATGAACAATACTTCAACAGGATTTATTAATTTTAGTTCATGTTAATCTCAACATATTCAGACCCAAAGTTGTGTCTTTTAACATTAGGTATGAACTGTGAATGGACTGTTACAAAACACAAACATTTTATTACTAAAAGAAACAAAGGTTATTGCTCTCTGTTTGTTCATGATAGTTAATGCATTAATAAAATGAGACCTTATTTGTAAAATGTTACCAAAAATTATATTGTCTAAAAAATAAAAATAATATACCTAAATAATGCAAACAAGTAATTGAACAGCATTACTGAGGCTGCATAATAAAGAATCAGAATGCAAGTGCATGAAATAACCTCCGCACAGACGATAAAGAAATGGTTTTAATCAAACCATATTGTTGATGGAAATGATACGAGAACAATAAAAGTGCTAATTATAAAAAATAATGCTTCTGTGTTTTTGAAAAAAAAAATATGTTTAATATTACAGTAATAGTAAACATCTGTAATATTAGTCTAGTCTATTAGGAATAATGTTGCTGTGTGAGAGCGCGCTGAAGCTGGAGAGAATGAACGAACAACCATAAACTGAAGCGCTTAGAAGTTTAATTAACAACTAAACGCATCATATATGAGAACAATAAGATATTTATACAAAATAAATATAATATTACAACTTATATTAGCACAAAATCACGCATAGGTGAATGGTTATAACTCCTGTGGATGCTCTTCCCCTGTTTGAGAGCGTGCTGAAACTTAAGATGATCACCGGTACAGTGAAGCACTGCGGGTTATTGACTTAACGAAACACATCCTATATGACTTTAATCAGATGTTTATACTACAAAAACGTAATATTACGACTTACATATGCTTAAAATGACGCGAATGCACAAGCGAACTTGACTGTGCTGGTCAGAATGCGTTGTTGACGCTTCCCACAACAGCGCGCTGAAAAACAACTAAACCCCGAGAATTCACTACGTTTTATAACAGAAATATTCTCATTGCAGTGTTATGTATAGGACAGTCCCATTAGTTATTAATGCTGTGCATTTCTGTTTGAAATGCGCGCGCCAAGACAATGAAGTGCTTTCGCATCGTTAATTAACTCAACCAAACGCATCCTATATGGGATTATATACACAAAATAATAAATATAATATTACAACTTACAATGGCACAAAAGGCTGTGAATGCACAAGCAAACTTGACTGTGCTCGTCATGAAGGTGTAACTCCGTGGGCGCGCGCTGAAGCTAAAGACCGGTACAATGAAGTGCTTTACTGCATCGTTTATTAACTCAACCAAACGCATCCTATATGATATTACATACACAGAATAATAATAAATATAATATTACAACTTACAATGGCACAAAAGGCTGTGAATGCACAAGCAAACTTGACTGTGCTCGTCATGAAGGTGTAACTCCGTGGGCGCGCTCTTCCCTCAACAAACGCGCTGAAACCAGGGGCGTAAATTTCATCTAACAGTTGGGGGGGACGATAAACATGAAATTTCCCAAGAGCAATTTTTGAAGGGGACACAAATAATACAGCCAAAATCGTACTTGTAAGGATATGTGTACCACAAAAAAAAAAAAAATAATAATAATTTTAAAAAAAACATTTTGTGCTTATTTGGCGTTTTGGTGCACTGAAAAATGATCTAATGTCCGTTTTTCTGTTCTGTCATTTTATCTGACCAACAACACAAAGCGATAGTTGTTTAAATATGAGTAAGGTTCCCCACGCAGTCATATTATAATTATTAAATTATCTTGTATCCTATATAGTATTTTATACTACGATATTCAGATCTTTAGATATTCAACTGCAGCAAGCCCAACACAGATCTGGCGGAGCGGCCGTCCGCATATACTTTAGATTTAGAATTAGCGCCAATTCGAGTGCGGGTTCGGGTTGCTTGAATTATGGGTTCATTAGCCTATTATTCTTAATGAAAAACACAGCAAGAAAACAGTACAATGACACACTCCCTTAAATAGGCAGTTTTACATTTCGCTTTGAAACCAAATGTTCCGCGATCATCTTGTCTGTCAGCTGTTTGCTCTGGTGATTAATGAAATCTGACTCTCGTTCGGCTCGTGCTGTATTGAGCAGACACGTTCAGTTTTTAATTGTTGTGTCTGTTCTCTAACTAAACAAAAGTATTTTATTACTATAAAAATGAAAACGACGGTGGCCCGGGGCGGTGCAGTGGGCAAGTGATGTTAACAGTGTTTTGCCTAATCTGTATTAAAGAGAAAAGAGTCAGAAAGAGTTCATCTGATGTTTAAAGTGAATAAAATAGTATTGACAGCTTACTGGAGTTTCATAACTGCTGTCTGAAGGGCTTGTTGTCTCCCCAAACTTGTGTTGTAGTTTTTTTTACGTTCTATGGGTAACGTTAAGTTAGTTGAGGTGCGCGGTGGATCAAACCACTGTGGGGCAAGGGGGGGGGGGGGGGGGGGGGGGGGGGACTCAACATTTTTCTAAACTTAAACACATTTTTTTTGTTCTGTTTGCTTTTGTATTGTTTTACTACTTACACATGTATTTTAAGTATATATCATTATATTATTTACAATACTCAGCATGGTTTTTAGGGGGGGACAGCCCTCAGATTGGGGGGGTCCTGTCCCCCCCGTCCCCCCCGTGATTTACGCCCCTGGCTGAAACACAACGCTCTTTTACAGCCTATTCTATTCTCATTATCATTTTATGTAGATTATAGAAGACTTGCGCTGCACATGTTGCACATAACTGTATTTTCCTTTTCGAAGTGATTCCAAACATATTTAGAGCAATTCAAACCCATCATGGTGGACAGCGCGTCTGTCTCAGCTGAAGGAAATAATACATTATCTATCGGCTTGACTATATCGGTCAAATTTTCTTATTGGACCGATAACGATAACATCAAAAATAATCATTTATCGGCCGATAACGATATGTTGCCGATATATCGTGCATCCCTAGACTAAACTCATCACTGACAAAAAATGTTAATAAATAATATTCACCAACAATACTTTCTTGCCACAGATCAGACATTCTGAATTTTGATTTTTAAATACATTCTAGGAGGAGAAAGTTTAGACGCACACAGATATCAAGAATCGGCATATGAATCTCAACAATGGTGACATACTTAATGCTGCAATGCATGCTGGGAGCCATGAGTTTTATACTATGGCGGCTTAGTAGGGTTGGAGCTAAACTCTGCAGGACAGCAGCTCTCATCGAACTTGCCTTCCCCTGACTTAGCGGTACAAAAACGTACCCTTAAGGGTACCACCCTAGTAATGGACACTTGTACCTTAAAAAAGGTACTATTTTGTTCTTTTTTTTTTTTTTTTTTGAGAATGCGGGGAATCGTATCTAATAAGACTAAACTTTTTTACTAATATGATTAATTATTAATTCAAACGATCATTACATGTTTGTGGAGTTGCACCATATGACATTTTACAACCTGAACTAACCACGTCTTGCCATGAAAAAGCCAAAGGATCTGATGTTTTATGGCACGTATTGTTCTTGACATAGTCATGAGGGTCTACAGGGGTCCTGTCATTTTTTTATTAAAATATTGTCAATAATAAAAGATTATACAAAACTACTTAATAAGGTTTAATTTTTTACAAAGTTTTTTTTACATTATATCAGGACAGTTGTATCACATTTTTGACTTCACTGTGTGCCCCAAAATATCAAAATAGTTTTAAATTCAGAAATGGAAAACATTCTGATCACAGAAAAGCCATTTCATGTATAAATTGCATTTTTAATACACTGACAGTGGTAGTCGCTCACCCCTAATTATCGCCATGACAACAGAATGATGAAGCAGCTAAAATCTTGGAATTTCCAGTCCTTCTAAAAATCTTTCTTTTTAGTGGATTTTTATTATTTCCTTTGTTCCTAAGTGTCTCCCGACGCTCCACTGGACTTGCTGTTTCTCCATTGTTAAATCTACGCCTATTATTGACACAAAACTGATCGCTATCTGCCAGCGAGGATATTCTTGTCTTTGTTGTCTTTTTTGGAGCCTGGAAAAAGGTATTGACAACGGAGAATAACACGAGGCCGCTGCCAATTTAGACAGGCGTTCCGGTCTGTGGAGAGTTGAGCACATTTATTAGCCTGATCCACTGCCAAAGATCCCATCAATGTGATAAGAGGATGGACAGGGCCTGACGTTTGGACTGGAAAGACGAGGAGGCCGAGCGCTCTCGGGAGATTACAGGATGAGACGGATTAGAGGCCATGAGATTATAGGATATTAGCTTTGATAATGGACTATGTGTGTTTTGTCAGTGATAATGCAAGAATTACAATCTCATTTGCTAAAGGTCTCCGACTAACAAGATTCTCACATTTCTCTCTCTCTTTCTCTCACACACAGATGCAGATCTTCATGTATAACTCAGACGACTTTGACAGTCTTAACACAGCCATACGGGAGAAGCGAGTAATTGCGGCAATGGCTGTCTTCTTTCAGGTGAGAACTCGAAAGCGTCTTCATGTTCGGCTGCTGAGCTTTGTCAGTGTTAAGAGCTAGCATTAAAAAGCATTGATTTTGTAAGGAGGTTTTCTCTCGTCTCATTAAGTTCAGTGATACTGAAGCTTCACGCTCACAGAAAACCCACTGCCTCTGTTTTCTATATGGGAAAATGCACACATTCGCTCCAATTCTGTGCTGTTCCTTTGTCAACCCGCTGCGGTAATCACAAAACAGTAATTTAAGGCTCACAGCCTTTTACTAGGAATTGTGTGTGTGTGGGTTTGTATGCTCATCTCTCACATTTTGAGAAATTACACATCTGTCAGTGCAGTCAGGCTGTAATAATCCAGTTCAAAAGACTCAATCAAACACTTCAAGAAACAATTGGCAGGGAACATTGAGTGAGTGAGTGTGTCAGGTTTTGCCTACAAAGCGCCGCACCAAACAAGCGGACGGAGGCCACTGACAAGATGGGTCTCGTTCTGCTTCTTAACGAACTCTGGTGCGGTTCGAATGAAATATGAACGCAACACGGACCAGAGACATGTAAACAAACCAAAAACAGGACATGATGTCACAAGATGCGACCCTAAAAAGGACCGAATGCTCAAGCATACTTTTTTTTCTCATCTAAAGCCCTATTCGGATGGTAATTGTTGTGGTAGTCGTACTAAAAGCAACAATGGATAATTAACATCAGGTCTTGAAATATTAAACAAATGGAAACAAGAATGTTCAAACTGTGAACAAACAAGTATATGTGACCAGCAGAGGTGGAAAGTAACGAATTACATTTACTCGCGTTACTGTAATTGAGTAGTTTTTCCGTGTACTTCTACTTTTTTAAGTAGTTTTAAAAATCTGTAATTTTACTTTTACTTAAGTATGTTTTGTTTTAAGTATTGTACTTCGCTACATTTTAAACCACATCCTTTACTGAGTAAAATAAATAAATAATACGAAAGTGGGGAAAAAGCGATCCGGAAACGACTGCATTGAATTGAAGGGCGGGAGAATGCGCAAAAATCACAAAAAGATGGACTCACGGACAAGACATGTCAGTCATGCAGATCCAGCTGAAAGCGAAACGCCGTTGTGAACCAGTTAGTATGGGAATACTTTGGATACAGAAAAAAATAACGTGGTGTTGTCCTGGAGGATAGGCTATCCAAGTTACAAAAAATGTTGATGCAAATGAGGAAACGCATAGAACCTGTTCGGGAACATCCCTCTGTGTAGATAAAGGTATGTTTTTAACGTAAGGCTGAGTGATTTCTGTGATGCAGAGAGAATCCCGGAATCCAGTCACGACAATTAATTTACAGTATAACGCAGATATCACGTAAAACAAGCAAACTGATGGATGAATGAATACAGCGACGGTAGAGCTGTACAATAAATCAAATCGCGACATGGTCTGTGAATATTAAAGCAAAACACTGCTATATAAATAAATGATCTGCTTGTTCTGTCTCTGTGATGAGCAGCACCATTTCGTCTACTACATACTCAAGTATGCGTCGTCGTGGTGTTTTAATGTCTCACAAACCATATTTGGACATTAACATTTTAAAAACCAGTCAAATACACTCTGAAACAGGTTTTCACAGAAGCAGCTCTTCACTAAAACCCATCAAAATAAACGTTTTTGAAAATCTCTTGAAAATCTCTGTTTTGCAGCACTTTGCCAAAAAATAAAAGGATAATAGTTTGTTACATTTTATTTAATTACAACCGTTTTGGTCATATATTTGTATAAAAATCATAAAAAGAAAAAATGCATAGGATTCTTAAACATTTGAATAAGTTAATGATAAAAATAAGTTGTTAATCTAATTCATAACCATTTATTGAATTTGGTTGATTAGACATGTTTTACTGAAATTTTAATAAACAAAACAAATGGTTTCAAGTTTGTTATAATAAAGCATTTGTTCAACCAAAAAAAAAAAAAAAAAAAACTGTTTTCATTCATTTAATGCCAATTTAACTGGTGATAATAACCATAATTTAATAATACAGTTTATTTATTAAATAATTGTTTAATATCGTGATGCTGTGAAACTGATGTTTTCATATTGTGAAAATCTCATTCTATTACAACTCTACACAGGAGATTCCCCACCCCTGCTGTTAATGAGTAACTCAGTAACTTTTACTCTGAGTACATTTTAAATGAACTACTTTTTACTTTTACTTGAGTACATTTTTACACCGGTACTTTTGCTTGTACTTAAGTAAAATTTCATTGAAGTAATAGTACTTTTACTTGAGTAGAATATTTTGTTACTCTTTCCACCTCTGGTGACCAGTCACGGAAAGTAGGGACACAAGTCGGCAGCACAACTTTCGAGCAAAATGAGAAAGAAGCGTTTTTTGGTCAAAATTGGTGATTTTCGTTTTTTTGCAGAATCTGTTAGTTGAGATCACGAAGAAGCCTCTCCGTGTTTGAGATAGCAGTATTGGTTTATTTAAAAGCATACACTTTGAGGTTGAAATCGGCTTGTTTTTTGGAGATTCTAGCATGCAGCAGAGGCGTATTTCTTTTGTTATTGCCCCTGCCCTCCAAGGGAAGCGTGGCTCAGTGTTGCCAAGTCCGCTGTTTTTCATGTCCGCGGGTTGAAGCGACCCCAATTATTGGATATTTAGCCCCGGGAATGCGGATTTTAGTAGGCAACCATGCCAAAAAAACACATATTTTACCCCCCAAATGCGATTTTTACCGGAGAAGCCCCCCTGAAACGTGATTGGGCTTGTTTTGGGCTAGTTTTGAGTAGCAATTGTGGCTGGTGGCCAAAGCAATAACGAACAGCTGATACAAAGTGCAAACCTGCCAGATGACAGAAAGTCTGAAGCAGTAAAGAAGCAACACGATCATCTTTCCCTTGTGCAGAAAGAGAGGGCTGAGTACAACGACATGACTGAAAATAAACATACATACAGGTCCTTGAAAGTGCTTGAATTTATTTTGTGCAAGAAGTTTTCTGGAAGAAATTCCATATTATTCTCTCCGGTCCGATGATGTGTTATTTCGCCAACACTTCGTGGACTATGATTGATTTACGTTTGTTACTTGCATTTACGCGTTACGTTAAGTGTTTCCCACGTGAGGTACTTTGTGTTGTACGTTGCCATGATGTTCACGCGCGCGCACAAAACTATACGGTACCTCAGCGTTTCACAGACACACCGTGAAATATTGCAAAAATAGACTGGTTACATGAGCCTAAGCTCTTTTCAATAAAATCCATGCAAAAGTTAATATCAGATCATTTTAGAATACAGGATAGGATGTACCAAATATTCTTCAGTTTTATGCAAAACAGAAATATGACAAATAGAATATCAGACCTCTGATATATGGTCAAAAATAAATGCAAAAAAAAAAGCTGGACCTGGAAAGTCCTTGAAAGGTTCTTGAATTTGAAGTTAACCAAGCTGTGGGAACGCTGTATTAACAACTATCCAAACTGTTTCAGACCTAAAAGAGCCTTTGTAGGCCTATGTTACCCTTAAATGTCAGAGAAAAGAACAAAATATAGAAAAATATAGAATAAATATAAAAAATATATAGAATTCTATAGCATATTATACTATAAAAACACATAATTATAGTTTATTTTAGTTTATCATAGTTGATCATAACTAGAGGTGAAATGGCATGAACATTTCATTTCATGATTATAGTGACCAAAATGATCACGGTTATCACAGAATCCTGTTCAAAAAGTCCTAATGCTACACAATGCATCCCGTTGGGTCTGTCGTTGCTATGCAACCATGCAGCTTTACAGGGGGTATGGCTTATCTAAATGAGATGTAAATGAGCCCTGTTGTCACTCCCAGCAGGTGAGAACAGGTGAGAACTGCTAAATGTTTTGAGGTCTTTTTCTCCCTATTAAGGTTTTTTGAGTGCCTACTTTCAAATGGCCACAACTTCTCTAAATATTATCAGATTTCCATGTGTTACGCATCGTTGGAAATCTTGGAGACTACACTTTCTGAATATGTGAATAACGCAAAATGCACCGACTTGTGTCCCTACTTTCCGTGACTGGTCACATATTCTATGACAAAGATGTTTTAGGAACTCAGTATGTATTCTAATAATGTTTAAATGGTGTAATATTTGTGAATTTGATTATGTAGGCTACTTATCCATTTCCTTAAGAGTGGCGTCAAGATTAATCTCCGCGAGAGCCCGCCCACACGCTGTTCTGATTGGCTGTGGTTTTTGATTGATTTGTCGCATCTCGTAGTCGCATCGCATCTAGTTAGGACACGGTGTTAGAATCTGAAGGAAGCTTTACCAGCGACTGTGTTCTTCCACAACCAGGCACAGCCAATGTCTTGCTATCTTCGGCAAATTTATTGCTCTGTAGCGCGATCCGTCCAAGCCTCAAACTCGTTTCACTTGAGAATGCCATCGACGGCCGCTTATGAGCGCTATTTTATTCATATTAAACATTAAACATTTAAAAAAGTTAGACATTTTAAATACTTATTGTCTACACAACAGTCTCTGTGCTCACAGGGTCACAGACATTAATATTTTATCGATTTATAAAAGGTGAATCACTGTCTGGCCATCTGAATTTTGGTATGGAGATTGTATGGAGGTTATGATTATATATTTTTTGTAGTATTACACCACATTGTGTGTGTAGAGGTGCTGGTCATATAATTAGAATATCATCAAAAAGTTGATTTATTTCACTAATTCCATTCAAAAAGTGAAACTTGTATATTATATCCATTCATTACACACAGCCTGATATATTTCAAATGTTTATTTATTTTAATTTTGATGATTATAACTGACAACTAAGGAAAATCCCAAATTCAATATCTCAGAAAATTAGAATATTGTGAAAAGGTTCAATATTGAAGACACCTGGTGCTACACTCTAATCAGAGAATTAACTCAAAACACCTGCAAAGGCCTTTAAATGGTCTCTCAGTCTAGTTCTGTAGGCTACACAATCATGGGGAAGAATGTTGTCCAAAAGACGACCATTGACACCTTGCACAAGGAGGGCAAGACACAAAAGGTCATTGCAAAAGAGGCTGGCTGTTCACAGAGCTCTGTTTCCAAGCACATTAATAGAGAGGCGAAGGGAAGGAAAAGATGTGGTAGAAAAAAAGTGTACAAGCAATAGGGATAACAGCACCCTGGAGCGGATTGTGAAACAAAACCCATTCAAAAATGTGGGGGAGAAAGGCTGAATGAAAAGTTGATTTCTCAATTCATGACCCCTTTAAGCCTTGTCTGTGGAACCGGCCACTAGAGGCGTAGACGCAGCATCACACTAAAATTTAAAAAATCTGTTGATTTTGAGTTTCTTACATTGTAGACAGTGTTATACATGAATAGTTCCACATGCTAAAACAGGATCAATTGTTGCATTTCTCATAGCAAAACACAGTAGTTGCATTTCGTTATCAGCACTCTTAACAGCTGATTCATCTCACCAGTACGTAAAAGAAATTGTTATTCTGCAATGATGCATTAAACTTATCAAAAGTGACAGTATATACATTTATAATGCTGTTCTTTTGAACTTTCTATTCATGAAAGAATCCTGAAAAAAGATCAGGTTTTAACAAAATATTTAGCAGCCTATTAGAATGATTTCTGAAGCATCACTGAAGACTGAATAATGATGCTGAACAATCAGCTTTGAATCACAGGAATAAAGGACATTTTAAAATATATTCAAATAGAAAAGTGTTTTTTTAAATGATTATAATATTTCACAAAATTACAGTTTTTACTGTAGTGTTGCTCAAATAAATGCAGCCTTGGTGAGCAGAAGAGACAAAAACAATAGTGTATAAAATGGAAATTAAACGGAATACCAAATCTGAAAGTCCCTGTATTGAAATCATTTGTAAAATGCACGCTTCACCCCCAAAAATCAATAAATGACAATACAGGGATTCAGTTGGACATGGATGAGTTTAATCTCATCTGATTCCAGTTTTATATATTTTCCCCAAACCCTCTCTCATCTCTCTCATTCTCAAGCACTTATCTGAGGAAATCCTTGTTGCATGTGTCCCGCTCAATATCTCTATTTATTTGAAACTCACACCATGTTCTTTATTGCCCAAACGTTTAGTCTATCTGTCCCTGATTAAGGAAGATAGCAGTCGTAACATCTGTCATGATACGTTCATAGGCTTATTTACAAGACACATGTCCACACTCTAAAGTGCAGCTATTAGCTGTTAGCATGTAGCCAAAGCTTTTCTTTAATACACTTGAAACCACAGGCTTGTTGGTGGCCCGGGACACAATAAATCGTTTTTAGGTTGTGTATAATTCATTGTTGGTTAATGTTTCAAGTTATGGTCTTGTGCTGTTTTATAGCTGGCAGTTATTTGCGTTCCTCATTTACTTTTAATCAATCGCAGGGCTTTCTTCTCTCTCTCTCTCTCTCTCTCTCTCTCTCTCTCTCTCTCTCTCTCTCTCTCTCTCTCTCTCTCTCTCTCTCTCTCTCTCACTGGTACAGCACACAGCTGCCATATTAAAAAAGCTCACTCTGAGCTTAATACAATAAATGTGCATTTTTATTTTCCATCTGCTAAAATGTACTTTGAACTTTATTGATTTGCATGTGCTATTTTTACTTGTGAGGTGGAACGGAGCTCTTAAACTGAGTTTAAAGCAGTTTGCTGCTATTTATTTTACCTCAGGGTTTGTTCTACAAGGAAGTCCAGGTGTTTGTGGGCTGTGGGTGACCTCTGGCACACAGGCTCATTTGTAGAGTGCTTTCACTATTTCAGTGTATGAATGCAATGTAGAACACGATATGAGCTCTGTTTATCTCACTGTCTTCATTCTGCTAAGGCAAAATAAGAACTTCATAAGTTACTCAATTGAAATGATCTACTTTGTCCAGTTCCATCTGATTGAAGTTATATCTATCTATCTATCTATCTATCTATCTATCTATCTATCTATCTATCTATCTATCTATCTATCTATCTATCTATCTATCTATCTATCTATCTATCTATCTATCTATCTATCTATCTATCTATCTATCTCTTTATTTATATGTCTATCTATCTATCTATCTATCTATCTATCTATCTATCTATCTATCTATCTATCTATCTATCTATCTATCTATCTATCTATCTATCTATCTATCTATCTATCTATCTATCTATCTATCTATCTATCTATCTATCTATGTGTCTGTCTATCTATCTATCTATCTATCTATCTATCTATCTATCTATCTATCTATCTATCTATCTATCTATCTATCTATCTATCTATCTATCTATCTATCTATCTATCTATCTATCTATCTATCTATCTATCTATCTATCTATCTATCTATCTATCTGTCTGACTGCCTGCCTGTCTGTCTGTCTGTCTGTCTGTCTGTCTGTCTGTCTGTCTGTCTGTCTATCTATCTATCTATCTATCTATCTATCTATCTATCTATCTATCTATCTATGTGTCTGTCTGTCATATGCTCCACTCATGCTATCTACCAAGTTTTCCGTGTGTCAAAAATGGTCGTCTGTCCTTTAATTTTGTCTATCTGTCTATCTACCTTCTTTTCTGTGTATCTTTCTGTCTGCCCATTGTTTTTGTCAGTCTTTTTCCTTTCCTTTCTGTATATCTTTCTCACTGTCCTTTGTGTTTGTCTGGCTGTCCTTTTTTCCTGTCGGCCTCTGTATCTGCCTGTCTGCTTTCTAATTGTGTCATTCTTCGTCAGTTCTCTGTCTTCTGCTCAGATTTGTCTGTCTGCTCTTCTGCTATCTATTCGTATGTCTGTCTGTGTTTGTGTGTCTGTCTGTCATGTGACCTCAGTGAACAGCAGTCTTTACTTTGGGACTGAAATCTGTCTAAGGCAACTATTCGAGACAGTTGTTGTAGTGCGGACTTGTGCCGTTAACTCTCAGTGCCCACTTCCTGTGTTGAGCTTCTGGAGTTCTCTTTCATGCAAGAAACAGCACAAGAGTGTTCAAAGAGCCTGGAGAGATTTATGAGAGAGAGAGGGTGGCTAAGGGCCAGTGGAAGTGCGTGAATCCTGTTCACTCCTGCCTCATGGGAATGTTGGTTAAATCGGCTAACCAGCTCTGGCCTCCCTGATACACAACTGACACACACACAAACTCAACAATAGACCTCACCCCTTGGGTCCTCTCTGTCAAAGCCTGTCTCCTGATTCAACCCTATAGGGGCTTCTTAAAAGCACAAACCTGTATTTGATACACATCCATCCAAGAGAAGCAACGGAAATGTGCTCTGCCTGTTATGGATTGTCCCTGATCTGTGCTTTTTTTTAGGGTCAAGATTGTTAAAATTATTTTCAAACCATTTTATTTTTGTATACAGTCAGCAGCACTGAGCGAGCTCTCCGTCTCTTTCACTAAGGCACATGCACAACACACATTAAAGGTCAGTACTGTAGCTTCTCTCTTTCAGGTTTTATTGCGCGCTGGAATCTTTTGTCTGTGCTCAACAATTCAGTCAGTTCAGGTGCATCTCAAATCACAAGCAGCTTTTGAGGCGGCATGAGGCATAATGGGTTCTCTTATGTGAGTGTGTTTGTGTGCGATTGCAATCATTTTGCTTGTATGACATCAGCACAAAGTACTAACATCATGAGCTTTACTCAGAAAATCTACCAGGTTTTTCCTGTATGTATCTATCTATCTATCTATCTATCTATCTATCTATCTATCTATCTATCTATCTATCTATCTATCTATCTATCTATCTATCTATCTATCTATCTATCTATCTATCTATCTATCTATCTATCTATCTATCTATCTATCTATCTATCATCAACATTCTTTTTATTTGCATTCTTTCTCTCTTTCTTAGGTGGGGATGAAGGACAATCCTGCAGTAGATCCGATCATTCATGGTCTAAGAGGAGTGGTGCATCACGGTCAGTAGATGTTTCATGTATATTTCAGGTTGAGGGTTCACTATTGAAATGTACATTATTGTATATTTTTTCATGTTTCTGCACCTTTCCCATAGAAGCTCACTCTGTGCCCTCCGCTATTTTCCATATGTGCTTGTTTGGTCCATAGAAATGTGTTATTCACTACTGTAAAGCATTGTGACTGGCAGATGGTCAGATTGATCAATTGATAATTATTTTGATTATCGATTTTAACCAATTTTATAGATTACTTGTTGCAGCCCTAATCGGCACCTGATTTTGTCCTCGGTGTTGATGTGTTAGAAGCAGGAAAAATGGGCAAGCGTAAGGATTTGAGCGAGTTTGACAAGAGCCAGATTGTGATGGCTAGACGACTGGGTCAGAGCATCTCCAAAACTGCAGCTCTTGTGGGGTGTTCCCGGTCTGCAGTGGTCAGTGTCTATCAAAAGTGGTCAAAGGAAGGAACAGTGGTGGACCGGCGACAGGGTCATGTCATTGATGCACATGTGGTCCGATAAAACAGACGAGCTACTGGAGCTCAAATTGCTCAAGAAGTTAATGCTGGTTCTGATTAGGGATGCACCGAATCCAGATTTTTGGGGTTCGGCTGAATACCGAATCCACTGGTTAAGATTCGGCCGAATCCGAAACCGAATACCGAATCCTCCCATCATCAGTCCATTATCACAGTAAACACATTAACGAAGTAAACAACGTCCACAGCAGTGTAAGGATGCAATTGACCGTTTAACCGTTAACCGAAAGTAAGAACTTTGACAGGTTAATACTACCAGTTAAACGGTTTAAATGTTTTTAACGCTTTTTTGTTTGTTTGTTTTTTGATGCATGGGAAAGAAAAATATGCTGTATAGCGTTATTTGTTCACTCACGGAGCGCGTCGACATGTGCAACTACAAACCAGATATATCTCGCAAAATGAAGCAATGGAAAGCTTACTGTGTGGGACCAATTCGACAGAAAAATACAGCAGTAGTACAAGCTCCTGACTGGTGGAAAGCAAATGAACGGCTTCCCAAGGCTGGCCACTCTAGCGAGGCGTTCTCTCTGTATTCCCGGGACATCAGGTCCATCTGAAGCCTTGTCTTTTAATAGTGTGGTTTTGGTCAAGTTTACTAAAGTACACATTGTCGCGTATGTTCTTCTCGCCGCTGTTTCCTGATGGTTTATAGAAAAATTACCCCGAGTCGTCCTCTGTCGTTTAAAAGAAGAACACAACGGAGAGCGCAGGGGGCGCGCGCGCTGTCAGTCAGCGGAGGCTCGCGCGCTGCGGAGACAGAAGGATTGAGAGGTTGTTTAACTGTCGACAGGCTGCGCTCCAGACTAACCCACATCACTTAGACATGTTACTAAAAAAACAAATAAACAAACAAACATAAAACATACAAGGTGTGAATTGAGGTAGCCTAGGCCTTCAGTGTATTTTCGTTTTGTCATCTTAATTTGGTAATTATTTAAGTGGAAAATATTTAGTGTAGGTATATGTATTTTATTCTTTTTATTTATATTTTATCTGATCTATATGCGGCTGTTTGCACGGTGAAATAAAATACATTTTGGCTGCTGTCTGTAGATTCCTTCATGCACAACTCGTATTCTCTCGGATGTTTCATACGCAAATGTTTTAACAGCGGCTGTTGTTTAGGGTCCTTGTCATCACGAGATAAATCGGCATTGCAAATTGAACATGTAGCTCGACTTGAATCACCGTCTTTTGACTTAAAGTAGCCTAGCCTACTGCCACATTTTCTGTCCATGAGTTCCATTTTCACTTTCAACGGCGGCATCATTACGTTCGACCAGCGGGGCGCAAGCCTAGGGTTCGGGTTAGGTGGAAAAAAATTCTGAGGTTTGGCAGAAACCAAACCCAGTCAAAAAGCCCAATATTCGGCCGAATCCGAACCCGAATCCTGGATTCGGTGCATCCCTAGTCAGAATACACAGTGCATCGCAGTTTGTTGCGTATGGGGCGGCATAGCCGCAGACCAGTCAGGGTTCCCTCAGGGTGCCCATGCTGACCCCTGGCCCCCGCCGAAAGCCCCAACAGTGGCACATGAGCATCAGAACTGGACCACGGAGCAATGGAAGAAGGTGGCCTGGTCTGATGAATCACATTTTCTTTTACATCGCGTGGATGGCCGGGTGCGTGTGCGTGGCTTCCCTGGGGAACACATGGCACCAGGATGCACTATGGGAAGAAGGCAAGCCGGCGGAGGCAGTGTGATGCTTTGAGCAATGTTCTGCTGGGAAACCTTGGGTCCTGCCGTCCATGTGGATGTTACTTTGACACGTACCACCTACCTAAGCATTTTGCAGACCATGTACACTCTTTCATGGAAACGGTATTCTCTGGTGGCTGTGGCTCTTTCAGGAGGATAAAGCAAAAATGGTTCAGGATAGTTTGAGGAACACAACAACCGCACTGCTTGAGGGGCAAGGCGGCCCGGACATTCTAAGTCCGAGGCGATCAACTCGTGGATCCCTGCCCATGCATACGGGTCCAGTGACTCACGACTTTGTGCGTGAGGAATCCCTGGACCCACAAGGACACAAATCAAATCAAATCAAATCACTTTATTGTCACACAGCCATGTACACAAGTGCAACAGCAGGTGAAATTCTTGGTGCAGTTCCGAGCAACATAGCAGTCATGACATGTACAACATTTAAAGCAGCATCAGATTACACATCTGATGCGCCTACAATTACTCACAGCACAGTAAACACTACAATAAATAATTTACACAATGTGAGTGTAGTTCTCACAGCTTTAACCAATATACACATACTTACAATATACATATACTTTAAACAATATACACTAAACATACATTAAACAGTATACATTAAGCTATAATAGTAATAATAATATACAATGTACAGTATCCATTATTATTCACAGTAGAGATCCAATGTACAATAGGTGCTATATGATAAATGATAAATAATAAATTATAATAAATGTGTATATAATGTGTGTGTATCTACAGTGGGTTGTGCTGAGTGATATTCTGTCCGGTGTGTGTTATGATCCTGATGGGTTAAGAGTTAAGGAGTCTGATTGTTTGTGGGAAGAAGCTGTTCTGGAGTCGGCTGGTGCGTGTTCTGATGCTGCGGTACCGTCTGCCTGATGGCAGCAGTGAGAGCAGCCCATGGCTCGGGTGGCTAGAGTCTCTGATGATCCTCTGAGCTCTCTTCACACATCGCCTGGCGTAAATGTCCTGGAGGGAGGGAAGCTCACCTCCGATGATGCAGCTGGCCGTGCGCACTACCCTTTGCAGGGCTTTGCGGCTGCGGGCGGTACTGTTGCCGTACCAGGTGGTGATGCAGCCAGTCAGCAGGCTCTCTATGGTGCTGCTGTAGAACCGTGTGAGGATGTGGCGGCTCATTCCAAACCTCCTCAGCCGTCGCAGGAAGAAAAGGCGCTGATGAGCCTTCTTCACAACGGCCTCGGAGTGGACGGACCATGAGAGTTCCTCTGTGATGTGGACACCGAGGAACTTGAAGCTGCTGACTCTCTCCACCGGTGCTCCATCGATGGTGATGGGGCGGTGTTCTCTCTCATTCCTCCTGAAGTCGACCACCAGCTCCTTGGTCTTGCTGACGTTGAGGGAGAGGTTGTGCTCCTGACACCACCGTGTCAGAGTGTGCACCTCCTCTCTGTAGGCCGTTTCATCATTGTCAGTGATGAGACCTACCACCGTCGTATCGTCAGCAAACTTGATGATGGTGTTGGAGCTGTGGGTTGCCACACAGTCATGTGTGTACAAAGAGTACAGGAGTGGGCTGAGAACACAGCCCTGAGGGGCTCCAGTGTTGAGAGTCAGTGGTGAGGAGATGTTACTGCCCATTCTGACCACCTGGCGTCTGTTTGACAGGAAGTCCAGGATCCAGCTGCATAACAGGCTGTTTAAGCCGAGAGCCCGGAGTTTCATGTCAAGTATGGAGGGCACAATGGTGTTGAATGCTGAGCTGTAGTCTACAAACAGCATTCTCACATATGTGTTCCTCTTTTCCAGGTGGGAGAGAGCAGTGTGAATTGTTGATGAAATGGCATCATCGGTGGAGCGGTTTTTGCGGTATGCAAACTGCAGTGGGTCCAGTGAGGGGGGGAGAACAGAGCAGATGTGGTTTCTGACTAGTCTCTCAAAGCATTTGCTGATGATGGGGGTCAGAGCAACAGGACGCCAGTCGTTTAAGCAGGTGGTTTTTGCTTGCTTCGGTACAGGAACAATGGTGGACGTTTTGAAGCATGTGGGGACCACAGACAGGGAGAGGGACAGGTTAAAAATGTCCGTGAAAACTCCAGCCAGTTGGCGCGCGCACGCTCTGATGACGCGGCCGGGAATCCCGTCTGGACCCGCAGCTTTACGGACGTTCACCCGCCGGAAGGATCGGGTTACATCCGCTTCAGATACGGAGAGTTCACTAACCTCTGTATCTTCAGCCGCGAGCTCTCTCTCCGCGAGGGCGGTGTTTGTTCCCTCAAAGCGAGCATAAAAGGTGTTGAGCTCGTCCGGGAGAGAGGCAGCGGTGTTCACGGTGGAGTTTGAGTTCCCTTTATAGTCTGTGATGATGTTAATTCCCCTCCACATGCTTCTGGAGTCGGTGGTGTTGAACTGTCCTTCAATCTTGTCCCTGTACTGGCGTTTTGCTGCTTTGATTGTTTTCCGGAGGGCATAACTTGCTTGTTTATGCTCCTCCGCATTACCGGAGTTAAAGGTGAGGGACCGCGCATTGAGTGCCGCGCGAACATCCCCATTTATCCACGGCTTCTGGTTTGGGTACAGCCGAATTGTTTTGGTCGGAACAACGTCATCTACGCACTTCCTGATGAAACACGTTACGCTATCAGCGTAGACCTCGATGTCGTCAAGCGTAAATGCACAGGGAAAAATCCTTGGAAATGGTCTCCTTGGAAAAAAGAAAGCGCTCTGCATTTAACAGCGCCGGTGAAAAGGCTCCATTTGATTCAGATGTGCAAGTCCTGGTAGTTACAGCGCCCCTCCTCTCTCTCTCTCTCACACCCACTGTAGTGACAGGGTGGCGCTGATAATAAGGGGAAGGCAGCCGTTCCTTCACAATATGTATACTGTATATACACATACACACAGCATATACCTGTCATGTATTATCTACTGTCATTTTGTCTCAAGCTTTGTTGAGAATGGGAGCAATTTTCTACTTGTGTTTTTGATTGGCGATCTCTGTTGTCAGGTGATAGGAATAAAGGTGTGCACTTAGATGAACAAAAGTGGTGCTAGCTAATTCACAAACAAAAAAGTACCAGAAGCTACTGTTTGTCCATCACCACTACTTTTTGGTAAGGGTGGGCTGTTTAATCACTTTCCTTTAGGATCAGTATCGGATGGTACTGTACATTGACAGCATTATTGTAATTTCTCATCACTTTAAGACAGACAAAACAAAACAAAAAAGTATAGGTGTAGATAGGGCTGGGGGGGTTCGGGGGGTTCGAACATGCCACCCCTAACTGCCAAAGGTCCAGAATTGAAGCCCTTTTTTGTAATAAACAAGTGCTCTTTTAAGTAATGACGGCCAATAATTTGAATCCGGACCTCCTGTATTTTTCCGATGTGTAGACTATATATGTTGTGTTCTGTAACCGCTCGTCAACATCAAAACATTTAAGATGACCAATCAAAACAAAGTAGGCGGGCTTTATGTTCACAGAAGCTGCTGAGCGCAGATTCCAGCGTGGCGCTTCAGTAAACACTCATAAAGTGAGAGATGTAAGTAGCTAAACTAAACATTTCATATTTGACAGCTGTTTTAGGAATTAAATGCGATAATTCCTACGAGCAAGAGTGCTATTTTCCAGAGCCTATATCAGCACGATTGCAAAATCGATATTAATTTTATACAACAGTTCAATAAACAACAAGTTGTCATTTTTACAGTGTTGCTGTAAAATTCAAACAAAGTAAAGGTTTCGTTCTCGCATAATTCACAGTTTTTGAACAGCCGGTTAGAACGAATTAGTTGAATGATTCTAGAATCCACTCACGCTGCCAACTATACTGGCAGTTTTGTAGTTTCATAGGACTGGAATAATTAAAATTTTCCCAACATTTCATATTTCTATAATTCAAATATTATATTTAGAACATAAATCTAAAAATCTCATTACTTTATTTAGGCAATTGTAATTACAGTGTAAGTGGATTTTGATAAATGGTAAGATGGATTTTGTTGATATTGATTTAATTTAATTCTATAACAGTGTCACAATTCGTCCTGTGTAAGTGCCCATGAGAACCACCTGAGGGCACTCCACTCCAGACTGTCACTCCATCAAGGACTACATCTCCCATAATCCTTTGCCCGGACTCTTCAACACCCATTGATTACATCCACCTGCACCCCATTACCTAGTTAGCTCACCCTATATAAGCCTGTTCATTCTGTCAATCATTGCTAAGTCTTGTTTAGTGTTTCTACTGCAATTCTGAGCGTTTCCATGGTTTCATGTATCTTGGTCTTTGATTACTTGCCCGTTCCGTGGATTACCCTTTTGCCTTTCTCTCCTGCCTTGTTTGCCCGTTTGGACTGCTTTCCTGTGTATGACCTTTTTGCCTGTACTTTTGACTACGATTGTGGATTACCCTTTTATTAAAAACTGCGTTTGGATCCTCAACCTTCTGACTCAGAGCAGTACGTTACAAACAGCCATAGTGTATCGTGGTAAATAGTGTAATTACTTAAAAAGATGGTCAAGAATATGTAACTTTACTTTATAAGAGGTGTGCCCTAAAAAGTGAGCATGCAATTTTGAGAACACCAAGGAAAGAGCACGTTCTTTTCATCTATTTGGATACTTCAAACACAAATTTGCATTTTAGTGTACCTGTTTATCTACACGTTAGTAACATGCGTTTTGTCCGACTCATAGCGTGCGTTCTCGACGCGTGATTTACCATATAAGCACGCGTTCTTAACGTGATATAAAAACATGCGTCAGAGACGCGCGTTTTCCTTGACCCCAAATCGCACGTTAAGAAAGCGCATTTTTGTGGTAAACCACGCGTCAAGGACGTGCATTTTGCTGTCAAATCGCCGGCGCCTCCGCCAGGCGCGCCCACTCGCGATATTCCATTATTATCCAAAATTCTATTATGGAATCTTATGAGGGCGCCTACTCTAGCCTGTTAGTCCTCTAAAATGTTATTTAATATTGAGGAAATACAGAAATTATTTAGATATGCACAACAGCAGCTACATATAGAAAATACGAAAATATATATATATTTTTTATACCATCGCTTTGGCGCCCCTATGGGCCGCATATAGCGCATACCCACTTTTTGCGCCACTGGTCAGATTGAACCACCAACCTTCCGGTTTGTAGACAACCTACAAGGAGAAAGTGCTTAATTTTTTTTTACATACTTCCCCTTTAAGATTCAACATTTTAACTGTGCTAGGGGCACCAAAAGATAATTTTTATTTTTACAAGATGATTGTACCCCCCAAAAAATGACCTTTTTTTTACCTTATGTAACTTGACCCCCCTAAAAGTCATCGTATAATTTCCCTTAATGTTCCTTCCGTCCGCTTCCAGACATTAAAAGCTCTGGAATGATGAAGACCACCAACTGCTCCCAGCGTGAACTGAACTGTATAATCCGGAGTATTAAGATGAAGCAGCGAGGTCTGTCCATGATTCAGACAGAGTAAATTGACGTCTTTAAAGGTTTCTTAGTTAATATACTCTTGTTCTGCCTGCTTTTCAGTCATCTCAGGAACATCTCTCTATGTGTCCGTGCGAAGTTTAAAGGCACGCCGAGGCTTTGATGGTAATTACCGGCCTGCGATTTGTGCTGCCCACTGAGACAGTCGTAGAAAGTGAGCGAGAGAGAGAGAATGACGAAGTCGTGGTGTAATCCGTGCGGCCGTGGTACTAAAAGCATCGCAGTGCCATTCTGACAAAGAGATCAACTCTAATGCAGTGTAATAATGGCACTCACTTTAAACGGCGCCCACTCAAAAGGGATTTTACCAAGATGGTTCTGCCTCCACCTGCTGCCAGAAGTCGAAGATGATGATGCTAAATCTGATGACAGTGATGAGGTTTACCAAGATGTGATGATGGTGATTAACTCAATTTTTACATATTCTGATATTCTGAGTCATCCACGCGCTTTCAAAAAGCCATGCCATGATGCTAGGATGGTGCCAGGATGAGGATATGCGGTTGCTATGGTGTTTTGTGAGGTTATAAGAGCCCATCCCAGACTCGGGGTCTAAGGATGAGAAATGTAAAATATAATATTGAACGATATTTTAAAATCCGGTTCTTTAACACTTCCATTGATTTATTATTTAGTACGTCCCGGGAATACACATTTAAGAAAAAGAAATAAAATTAAATTACTTGGTAACACTTTCTATGAAGCCAGTGAGTATAATGAATTATAGCCTAATTTCTACTTATTTATAAGTATTACTATTCTATAAATATATTTATTAAAAACTCATTAAGACCTATAATTCATTATAAGAACAGTTATAGTTACATTTAAATTATTTTATAATTATAAGTCATGCATTTGCTTTTTTATTTATTTATAAGTATTCATTTTTCAGTCGTATGGTTCCTTGAATGTATTTATAAAGATGCAGCCTGCTTTGCTATAATATGACTCTTTTAGTAATTCATATTTCTGTCAAATAACTGAATATATTGTTATTAATAGCTGTGTTGTGTTCTTATTAATACTTTTTGTGAGTAATAATAGTTACTAACCTGTATAAATGCATCATTGATAGCTTTAAGTAAAGTGAAAACATTTCCAAATGTAAATGTTAAAAAATCATGAAGATGTTCTCATTATACATTTTAAGTTATTTATTTATAAATGTAGCCAGTGAACATTAATTCCTAATAAAATAATTTTAAAAAACATTTGAAGAAAGCATTTTTAATGTTGCATACTAGCAAAACACTGCAAAGTTATTTTTTAAAGTTAAAGCAATAAGCAATACCATGCATATGGCTAAGGAGATATAGATTTTAATAAATCAAAATACCATTCAAGGAACCATACGACGGACTAAATTACGAGCATTGTAAAAGCAAATGCTTATAACTTATAAGTAATTATAATAAAATAAATGTAACTATAACTGTTCTTATAATGCAGTATAGGTCTTAATGAGTCTTTATACATATATTTATAGAATACCAATACTTATAAATAAGTATAAGTGAGGCTTTGATTCATTATTAGCATGGGCTTCATAGAAAGTGTTACCAAATACTACTGACAAGGCTTATAATGTTTAAATGCAGTCATTTAAATAGGAATCCACTCAATCAACACGCTCCAGCAAACAGGCGGCAGTAGCCTGTGGAAAGAGTGGATTAAAAAGATGAATAAATGTGCCTCTGCCTGACTGCATTGTGCCAAGTGTAAAGTTTGGTGGAGGGGGGATTATGGTGTGGGGTTGTTTCTCAGGGGTTGGGCTTGGCCCCTTAGTTCCAGTGAAAGGAACACTTAATGCTTCAGCATACCAAGACATTTTGGACAATTTCATGCTCCCAACTTTGTGGGAACAGTCTGGGGACGGTCTGCAGATTTCCCTCAACCAGTTTTTGCCACAGGTTCAAGTTGTTCACATCAATTGAAGACAAAGTGTCTTCTATGTGGACCATGCTTCATTCATAACTGCAATATTGATATTTTTGCCCCCAAATGTTCACAAAAATTTAATTAACGTCACTGCACCTTTAGTTGCAAACTGGATGTGCTGAATTTTTGCAGGAATCAGATTACATTGGCAGTGTCTCCTCCAAAAAACTGGACGCCACATTGACTCCATTGTGCTATGATAGAATATGACCCGTTATGATTAGATATGATTGGTTCCAGATCTTGTTTTCGTGTGCTTTCTCGAATTGGCCTAAATGAAGACAAAGATGGCATTAATGGGAAGACTAAATGCAAAAGAACACTAACTTGATGAAATTTATACTTGGTTTAAATAAATAGAACATTACATAGTTGTAAAAATACAAAATACAATTGTATTTGGTCTCTCTTTTTTGTGTAATGCTTATTTAACCAGGAAAATTAAGTGTAACATGGACATAAATTTACATTTGATATACACCACATTGCTAAAAGTATTGGGACACCCCTCCAAATCACTGAATTCAGGTGTTCCATCACTTCCATGGCCACAGGTGAATAAATCAAGCACTAGGCATGCAGACGCTTCTACAAACATGTGTGAAAGAATGGGTCGCTCTCAGGAGCTCAGTGAACTCAAGCGTGCCGTGATAGGTTGACACCTGTGCAATACATTTATTCAGTAGTCATCAACTTTCTGCAGAGTCAATAGCTACAGACCTCCAAACTTCATGTGGCCTTCACATTAGCTCAAGAACAGTGTGTAGAGCTTCAGGGAATGGGTTTCCATGGCCGAGCAGCTCCTCCAAGCCTTACATCACCAAGTGCAATGCAAAGCGTGGGATGCAGTGGGGTAAAGCACGCCGCCACTGGACTCTAGAGAAGTGGAGACGAGTTCCTGGAGTGACCAATCAGGCTTCTATGTCTGCCAATCCGATGGACAAGTCTGGGTTTGGCGGTTGCCAGGAGAACGGGACTTGCCTGACTGCATTGAGCTAAGTGTAAAGTTTGGTGGAGGGGGATTATGGTGTGGGCTTGTTTTTCAGGGGTTGGGCTTGGCCCCTTAGTTCCAGTGAAAAGAACTCATAATGCTTCAGCACACAAAGACATTTTGGACAATTTCATGCTCCAAACTTTGTGGGAACAGTTTCGGGACGGCCCCTTCCTGTCCCATCATGACTGCGCTCCAGTGCACAAAGCGTCGGCCCATAAAGACATGAGCGAGTTTGGTGTGGAGGAACTTGAGTCCTGACCTCAACCCGATAGAACACCTTTGGGATGAATTAGAGCGGAGACTGCGAGCCAGGCCCGACCTCCTAAACACACTTAAACCTTGTGGAAAACCTTCCCAGAAGAGCTGAAGCTGGTGGGCCAACTCCATATTAAACCAGATTAAGAATGGGATGTCATTTAGGTTCATGGGCATGTAAAGGTAGATGTCCCAAAATTTTTAGTAATCGGCCTATAATGTATATAAAACATTTTGCCTCCTCATTTTAGAACACCTCCGCACACCACTGGAATATTCGGCTACTTTTGAATGCCCGTCAATAAAGAAAGACGCTTTTTGTCCCATATTGGTCTAGTTACAGCATCTACACCAAAACCTTGACCCTTTGATTCAAATGATACACTACGAGAGGAGAGCAGACAGAGGCACATTTATTCATCCTTTTAATCCACTCTTTCCACACCAGTCAGGCTACTGCCGCCTGTTTGCTGGAGCGTGTTGATCTTGTTTGCTCAGCAGGGTTAGAGTAGGGGATGGTATGGAGGTGTATGTGTGTGTGTGCTCAGCGGGAAGCGGGACAGAGCTGTGTTCTCTCTTCTTATCCAAGACAGATAGGAGCAGGGGGTCTGCACACATTCAGAGCTGTGTCTCCTCCGCTGTCAGCGCTCAGACGTCTATAATTCCAACCTGCCGATCTTCTGCCACAAGCGCACACTACGCACAGGTAGCTGAACCAAACGATTTGCAGCTCAAATGGCCGTACGTGAATTCTTAAACCTGTTTCTCCCCACTCTGACTACTGAAGATGAAGATTTTGAGCAGTGTCTGGATAGAGTTAAGAGGCGTGCATCCATGTTGAGAAGCACAAGGAAGAATTTTACACGCTGTATTTAAAGCTCTCGGCTGGTGGAAGAGCTGTCTTGTTAAGCGCTCATCCATTAAGGTAATTTCTCTTAATATTTAACCACATGTTAGAAGCGGATATGCCATGCCAACGCTAAGTTACACGACAGCGTGCACTCTGAGAACGGCCCAGTGCGAACATCAGTGCATTTGCCGTTGCTTCAAACTGATTACAATGGAGATGGTGGAGGCGACACATGCGGGCGCGTTATACAGGCCCTCTGGGAACATGTTACTTGCGAATCTTTAATTCATGGATGTAAGCTTTTGTTCTTTCGCCTGACGTTAACATGAGCAGGCTTTAATGAATCTCTCGTGAAGTTCATGCTTCATTTTAACGTCAGCGGCGGGGACAAATGAGGTCTGTATAGAGCTTCGCTCACGTCAGTAGTTTCAGAGTTATTAAAGCTATTACAGAGGATGTATAATGGATAACAAGAAATTCCTTGCTTTTCCAGAGTATGATGATGTACAGTGTAGATCGAGCTCCCTCTCCAGTCCACTCTGGCTATTTATAGAAACGAAGCAACTTGACCAGAAATGTTCACATTTATGACATAGGAAAAGCCAGAAGGACACAGTGTAAAGCTTCTTGGCTCATGAATATTATTGGGCAATATAACACTCAAAGGCAGGAACCGCGGTCACTCTTATATACCAAATTGTTGCACTGTTTACCAAAAATGATGTCTGTGATGACATCACAATAAGCACAGTAACATACTCACCTAAAGGATTATTAGGAACACCTGTTCAATTTCTCATTAATGCAATTATCTAATCAACCAATCACACAGCAGTTGCTTCAATGCATTTAGGGGTGTGGTCCTGGTCAAGACAATCTCCTGAACTCCAAACTGAATGTCAGAATGGGAAAGAAAGGTGATTTAAGCAATTTTGAGCGTGGCATGGTTGTTGGTGCCAGACGGCCCGGTCTGAGTATTTCACAATCTTACTGGGATTTTCACGCACAAACATTTCTAGGGTTTACCAAGAATGGTATGAAAAGGGAAAAACATCCAGTATGCGGCAGTCCTGTGGGCGAAAATGCCTTGTTGATGCTAGAGGAGAATGGGCCGACTGATTCAAGCTGATAGAAGAGCAACTTTAACTGAAATAAGCACTCGTTACAACCGAGGTATGCAGCAAAGCATTTGTGAAGCCCCAACACACACAACCTTGAGGCGGATGGGCTACAACAGCAGAAGACCCCACCGGGTACCACTCATCTCCACTACAAATAGGAAAAAGAGGCTACAATTTGCACAAGCTCACCAAAATTGGACAGTTGAAGACTGGAAAAATGTTGCCTGGTCTGATGAGTCTCGATTTCTGTTGAGACATTCAGATGGTAGAGTCCGAATTTGCCGTAAAAAGAATGAGAACATGGATCCATCATGCCTTGTTACCACTGTGCAGGCTGGTGGTGGTGGTTTAATGGTGTGGGGGATGTTTTCTTGGCACACTTTAGGCCTCTTAGTGCCAATTGGGCATCGTTTAAATGCCACGGCCTACCTGAGCATTGTTTCTGACCATGTCCATCCCTTTATGACCACCATGTTCCCATCCTCTGATGGCTACTTCCAGCAGGATAATGCACCATGTCACAAAGCTCCAATCATTTCAAATTGGTTTCTTGAACATGACAATGAGTTCACTGGACTAAAATGTCCCCCACAGTCACCAGATCTCAACCCAATAGAGCATCTTTTGTGCATGTGGTGCATCATGTGGTGGAACGGGAGCTTCGTGCCCTGGATGTGCATCCCACAAATCTCCATCAACTGCAAGATGCTATCCTATCAATATGGGCCAACATTTCTAAAGAATGCTTTCAGCACCTTGTTGAATCAATGCCACGTAGAATTAAGGCAGTTCTGAAGGCGAAAGGGGGTCAAACACAGTATTAGTATGCTGTTCCTAATAATCCTTTAGGTGAGTGTATGACCACCCACACTGACATTTACATTCACATTAAGGTCTATTTAGTATTCAATAACTTGGCCTGCCCTTATGAATCTCATTGTAAATTGCATCTTGGTGCAATTTGATAGTTTTCACACATGAAGAGTAAAGCCAATCATTGAACATTACAGTTTCAAAGGGACAGTAACAAAATCAGTTTTTGCTCTGATGGTCACAGAGAGGGCACACAATGGGCATGTAGAACTAAATTTGGTGCAAGAAACCTTGACTAATAGTACAAGTGCACTTGCAATGCTGCAAAAGTGCTACAAAAAAAAGTATTTTTGCTAAAGTTTTGTTACTCTACCAAAAAGTGCAAATTCTTTCATCATGCCATCCCGGAAGGATAACGTTTTCTTTTCCACGTTTAAGGATGTCACAGCTTTCAGACGCTCTCATAGCTGCGTGCGCTCGTGGCTGTTTAGCTCCGCCCACACGAAACGCCTCCAGCTGCTCGTTTTTTTTCCGGAAAGACATGGTACAGCGTATCTTACTTTTATAAATATTAAAAAACTAAAGACTTTTCGGAGATATGAAGGATGCAATACTACTCTATAGGTACTCAAGATTGACGTGAGATTGACATGAGTGTTTTAATGCTTCAGCACACCAAGACATTTTGGACAATTTCATGCTCCAAACTTTGTGGGAACAGTTTGGGGACGGCCCCTTCCTGTCCCAACATGATGCCATCCCAGAAGTGTGTGACTTTCTTTCTTCGGATGAACACACATGAAGATTATGGAAAAATATTCCAGAATATTGATCTTCCTAATAGCACATACAGTACAGTCATCATTAAAGTAATAAAAAAGTGGAGATGGAGGTCCAGAGGGTTAAATGGCTCTGCAGTGAGTAGCCTCTCGCATTTTTTGGTCCCCTTGAGGAAAACAGCTTATACGTCTATATAAATTATAAATATACGTTTTTTTGAAAAGGGTTAGGGTTAGATCGAATATACAGTTTGTACAGTATAAAAATCATTACGTCTATGGAATGTCTTCATAAAACATGAGTGTTTGTGTGTGTGTGTGTGTGTGTGGTAAAATGTATTTTAATAATTTAATATTTTCTTTGTGTTTTCTATATGCATAAAGCATAATATTTTATTTATGCGAATTCAAGCGAGATTATACATAAACTCAACCCTCTCGTGAACACACATACAACAGTTGTCCGAAAATGATGCTTTATGGTAAACATTTAACTTTTTTTTTTTTAACACACAGCTATTGTTTACCTTCAAAATACATTGATTCAGTCACTGGGGTTGTATGGATTACCGTCATGATGACAGTATGTGCTTTTTGGAACGTCAGCATACAGTATGGGCTCCAATTCACTGGCATTATATGGTCTCAAAGAGATGGATTATTTTTCTAAATATCTTTGTTTGTGTTCATCTGAAGAAGGGAAGATGTATACATCTTGGATGGTAAATGATAAGAGAGCACCCCTTTAAAGTAAACATAAAACAGCATTCACAATGACAGGGCTTGATTTCATCCAATAGAAATTGTGGCTTAAAAGTAGCCCAAAATATCAACATTTCCTCGCTCCTGTACTGGCTCTGCACATTCTCCTAGTGCGAGGCAGCTGATGTAACCTCATGACGGGCGTTTCGGCGGCGGGACTGCGTGTGGCGGAGGGAGTCCATGGCGTGCTGGGTCTAGACACGGATGTGTGACTGGAGTGTTTGCCCTGTGGCTGTGTGTGCGTGTGACAGAAAAGCGCTCTGTGGCATCCATTACCATGCCACTGAGGCACAGCAAAAGCTTCTCTCTCTCTAGTTCTACATTCCCAGTCCAACCTTCAGGGGATTACCATTCATTCAACCTTAACTTCAATATACACACAACACAGGGCATGTTACCCTTCCAATTTACACACTAGCCACCCAGCTGCATATAAATGAGCGCATGCTTCGGTTTATTTTGCTCTCTCTCTCGGTGAGTGATAATGAGACGGCTATCAGATTGCAGTATCTTTAAACCCCGCTGTGATTGGTAGTGGCGTTGTGCTTTGCGAGTTCATGTTTGTCCCTTCGCGCCACACCAGTCGTCAAGTATTGTTCGCTCAACCGAGCATCACTTCTCTGGGGTGCATAAATCAAAACAGTGAAATGAGGTCTATGTTTCTCTACAGAATGTATTATAAGTACATTAATTCAGTCTTCCAGGGATGTTTTGAAGTCTCCGTTTACCTGACTGATTGTCAATACAGAATCCTCACACAAGCGGCCCAACGGCGGGACAGACGGTGTCAACGCTGCATTTTTTGAGGGTTGGACTCTTCAGGCTGTACTGTTATCAAAAGTGCAGAATTCCTGCAAAAATATTTCCAAATCGAATGCCGTTTGCATGCTAAGCTCCTTTGAGCAGGTTTCCCAATGGTAGTTTTTGGAATATGGGTCAGTGGGCTGGCGAGATACTTTATTCTTTGTGCGTCATCCTCTTTTCACATCAAACCAATCAGCTTTCTTCTTGATTTCAGGCACAATGTTTGTGCATTTGAAAAACAAGCACAAGAAACACTCAAGTTGAAAGCCGTTCTGGTTTTATCATGTCGCCAGGCCAACCATATGTTGGGCAGGCATTGTTGGATGGAACTGATAAGCGTTTCAATCAGAGGAGGATTATGGGTAGAAATCTGCAGATTGTGTCCTCTCGAGGATTGAGTGGCTTTAAAGCGCTAAACGCACAACTCATCCACAGCTTGAACATTTAGTCTGGACCATGTCCCTTTTTGGAATAACAACAGACACAACAAGTAGAGGAAAACAATTCCAGGACAAAACAGAGATTAATCTCAAAGTTGCAGCTGCTCCATTTCGCTGTGTAAAAATAATAAAATTAAGTTTCATCACCAGAGTTTTATACTTTCTGAAGAAAATTTAAGGCTGATTATTGGATTCCATTTTGTACTCCCTCTAAAAGACTGTGGGAAAAGCATATAAAAAAGTTTATTTATTATCAAAATTGTCATCTTTTGCCAATAGTATTTGCTTTTGTTTGCAAATATATTTGTTTTAAATATATATTTCTCAAATTATTTTTCACCATTGCAGAAAGTTACGGACCACTACCGTCTTTGATTTGGAAATGTACTCCCACGCCGCAAGGAAACTGATCGGGTCATGCTGCTCTCCCATGGGAACCCAATGCAGACCTCTACTATGCTGATTAATGTTGATGTTAATGCATCTGCTGCCATATGCTATCGCTTGTTTCTGCTTCTTCTTTTCCTGTGTTTTGATCTGGAGATTCTGTACTCTTTCAGAAGATGCGTAATACTGTATAACAGTGAAAACACATTTTCACACAACGGAAAATTCCGTCATAAATAATGGAAAAATCTGTCAATGGCGGGGACAGAGTTGGAGAAGAATCAGAACCCTGTTCAAAATCCTAACAATATAAGCATCAGTACTAATTACGTGGCCTTTATGCAACCACTACTAACCACTAAAATCCTTAAGTTCTCAACATGTTCTTTGTTGTTGTTACAGAAAAAGAGACATTTCTAGAGCCTTTCGTGCTCCGAGACCTGTTGCCGTCTTCACTTGGGAGCTACTACCGCTACATCGGCTCGCTGACCACCCCGCCCTGCAGCAAAGTGGTGGAGTGGATCGTCTTCAGTCGGCCTGTGTTCCTCTCCTACAAACAGGTGAGTCTTTATGCCACACGTATGAAGGTGTTTTGAAGTTATTCATGCTTGTTGATAGCCTGACAAGCCAGACTCACATCAAGATGTTGGGTCTGGAAACTCACCATTGGCAGGGCTCAATCCGAGGGGCGGGATAAACGGTTGTCTTTCTAATTCCCTCTGTGTGCAATTGGATAGCGCTACAACCAACCAGAGCAACGAAGTAGGTGAAGCAGAGCTAACTTTAGTTGATAGACTTTCAACGTTTCCGGTAGGCAAAACTTCGAACACATCTTCTTTTCTTAATAATGACTTCAGTGCCGTTCTTGGCTTTATTTTGATAGTCCACTTTAGACATTCTACTAACTATAAGTAACATTGCAACTACATGTCAACTAACTGTCATTAGAGTATTCGTAGACTGTCTGATTAATATTTACTAAAACTTTATTTTGTTGGTCCCCCAACAGACATTCTACTGAGTATAAGTAACTTGGCAACTACAATTCAACTTATTCTACTAACCCGAACCCTAACACCTAACCATAACCTACCAGACTACTGACAGTCAACTAATACTCTAATGACAGTTAGTTGACATGTAGTTGCAAAATTACTTATAGTTAGTAGAATGTTTAAAGTGGAATATCGAAATAAAGTGTAACCCCGTTCTTTGTTCTTTTCTCAAAGAAAAGCTTAACTCCAAGTCTTCCAGAATCGCAGTCAAAGCCGATTCGAAAGACCGCTGTTCGTCAGCTTCTTTGTTTACGAGTAGCACGCAGAACCTTCGCAACTCTGCTGTGACGTTAAGCCCGCCCACCGACTCTACACACGCTGTGATTGGCCTGACCAAAGTTTTGTTTTTCCAGCTCTCAGGTCTACCAAGAGTTGCTAGACTACACTCGCAGGAAAATAAATGTTCTGCCGCTAGGGTGCGTCTAGATTTCTAGGCTAGCTTGTTGAGGGTTTTAAAATAAACATTTATTTTAAAGGGCACCTATTATGCCCCTTTTTACAAGATGTAATATGAGCCTCAGGTGTCCCCAGAGTGTGTCTGTGAAGTTTCAGATCAAAATTCCTTACAGATCATTTAATATACCATTTAGAAAAATAAGCTGTTTTGTGTGTGTCTCCTTTAAATGCAAATGAGCTGCTGCTCCCCGTCCCAGAGGGCGGAGCCTTCACAGCTCGTGAAAACGCGAATGAAAACCGAAACATGATACATCTGCTTGGCTTTCATTATCATCTCTATCACTGGCACGCTCACGTGACATAGCAGTTCTTCATCATCATAAAATATTATTATCTGCATGTGTTTTAAAGCCATATCACTCTCAACCTACAGTCTATCTATGCTCTCGACTTGAGTACACACAGGATGTTGGCGCGTCCGTGAGTAGGCTATTAAACTAGACTAGTTCTCTTTCATGTGTTATTGCGAATAAACTGTCAAATGCACTCAAGGTTATGTCAGAAACACACAAAGCTCACATGAAAACAGTTGGTTATGTCTGTGCACGTATGCAGCAAGTAAATCCCGTGTGTGTATCAGATCTGTTAAAAGCAGTGTAATATACAGTACCTACTGCTATATATGCTGTTAATATGAATTAAACAACAAGAGAAAAACAGAAAATCCCTCACTGTTCTCGACTGAATGAAATTTCGTATCTTTATGAAGAACACATTTCTTACTTGAATGCTCTGGTGAGGAGATAAACATGGCCGACTGTGTACAGCTCTCTGAGGGCGGGGTCTTTGCTAATACGCTAGTGTCCATCAGCACTCGTGGGCGGGGCCTGTACAATGTGACGTCACTTTACCCAGAATCTGCAAACGGCTTGTTCTGAGACACTGCTTATGATTTATGGGGATTTTAAAAAAAGGAGTGGGTGGATTTTTACCAGTATAGGGTGGCTGTGTACACACACTGCCAACACACATTTATGTTCAAACACCATGTAAAAGTGAATTGTGCAAAACAGGTGCCCTTTAAGACAAATGCCAAATTATTCCAAACAAGATTGGGAGCTTATTATGCATCTTTATTCAAAGCAAAGCTCAAAGTGACAATTCCCATAATACAGAGCTGCTGACCCAGTTGAGAAGTCTGAGAAAATTAAAACTGTTTTTAGACAGAGCTCATAAAAACACTGGGGGGTTTTTTGGACAAGAGCTAAACAGTATGAGAAATAAAAGAATACTCTAGTGAGTATAATACCCATTATTGTTCGAAAGGACCTTAAAAGACCTCAGACTTCCACCACACTGCCTCGTGCCTCTCCATTAGTATGTACACTTTCGCACATACATCCTGTCCTCCCTCTCAGCAATGCTCTGATTGATACAAATACTCTCAAACTGAGATTTTACACTGTAATAGAACAAACCCAACCACCAAAAATGGGGCATCTTCATGCTAACAGGCTGCATGAAGAGCTACGTGAAGGTCAGATGAGTTTACACCAAAGTTGAGAGGAAAGGGTCTAGCTTTTAGAGCAGAACTCATCAGGGTGGACACTGAGGGGTGGTCTGGTCTCACAGAGAGAGACGTGATAAGCGGGGACTAAAGTTTATAATGTACAGGCAGAGAACACAGTGACTGTTTATAAAGGTTGTTCTCCGTCAGAAACCAATCCCTCTCTTGCCTCTCTGCGGCTTCTGATCTCACCGCGTGATGCTTTGCTCTCACATATAAAAGATCAAAAGACATCTGTATAAAACTCACCCGGCCGGCCATGTAAGATTCCATGTTATTTCAAAGTCATTTCAAGATTTATAACCCATATGGTGTAAGACTGTAACGATCAAATCAATATTTTAAAAAGAAATAGGCAGAGAACGCATATTTAATTTCACAGTCAAAAACGGGACCGTGATGGACAGAAGCACCAACTCTCTGCTTTCAATCATACGTAACACCATTATTGTCTAAATTTAATATATGGGTTTATGAATTATTTACAGATTATTCCGTTCTGCTCGTGTATCTTGAATGGGGCTTGATATGCCATTACCTGATTGTTGAACGTTCAGCCGACGCAATACTGAAAATACTGGAAAACAGAATTTTGTCTGGATCATGTTGTATGCGAGATTTTTTCAAATGGTTCTGAATGGAGGAATATAACCTTTTTTATGTAATTCTTCCAGTGAATACATTTTTCCAGTGTTTGTTGACATGCTAGAAACAACCAAACTGTCCGCAGTGTGCTAGAGCACACAGGGCCTGAGATATACACTTTCAAAAATGAATTTATAGCCATAAAAATAAAAAAGCACCTTTTTTGTTTGTCTGTTTTTGTACATTTTATATGTTTATTTTATCACACACAACATATACTATAATATTTATCACTTTCAGCAGTGTGTTAAGTAATTTCAGGGTTTTCTGTAAAATGACATAGGGATATTGCATTTATACCAATGTACACCGAAAAAAAAAATCAGGTCTCCAATTGAACATTTTCTAGTGACCGATCACATCCAAATTTTTTAGTTGGCCAAATTGAATTTTTGTGAATTAATTTGTATCAATTCACAGAAATTAAATTTGGCCAACTGAAAAATTTGATCGGTCATTAGAAAATGTTCAATTGGAGACCTGATTTTTTTTTACAGTGTATATGGGTACGAGGTCATATTTCTCCATTCAGATCCATGTGTATAATGTTGCGTTCACACCGGACACGAATGACGTGAATAAATCGCACTATTCGCGCAAAGTTGGATGCTTGAAATTTGCTTCATTCGCGAGTGACATGCACTTCACAACAGACGTGAATTTGCGTCATGGGAGGGTCTTCTGCCAGGCGGTTCGTCTCGTTGAGAAATGGCTGACATGGGCTGTGTTTACACGTCTTTTTTGTTAAAATGCTACTGTTAATGTCTGACAAAACATACTTTTTCAGGCGCTAATGTTGTTTAAAGCTCAAATCTGTGGTTTATTTATAAAAAGAGTGCTTATTTGAACATTTTATCTGGCGTTCTCGGAGTTGTGAGCTCCAGCGGATCAGCGGCGCTCCGCGCTTGTTAACCCCGGCGAGAGCAGCCTTTCCTGGGCTAGTCCTTCAGTCATTTGCCGCTGGCTCTGATGTCTCTGTGGTGTCTCGAGCTATAATTCGTCTTGTGTAGATGTAACAGGCGATCTTTGGTCTCATGGATCTATAATTTGTTCCCTGGCAAATCGTTTAGGCTGAGGGCAAAGTGAAGTTTCGTTACTTTTTTATTTTTAGGCTATAACTTTACGTTACCGTTGTAGCCTACTAGCACTGACTTTGACTTCGTTATTACAGCTGAGATAACATATACTTAAATGTTTAACACTTTTAGCAGTGTTTTATGTAACTTCAAAGGGTTTCCTGTAAAAATACACCAAAGTTTTGTATTTAGAGACCACTGTACACTCACACAGGTTCTAAATGGCACCAAAAATGGTTCTTGGCTCGTAATCATAGGGGAACCTTTTTTAGTGCTGTATAGCACCAATTTTGGTGCTTCAGTGGTTCTTCAGCGGTTCTTCAGAGGTGCTATATAGCACCTTAGTCAAAGAACCGGTGAAGAACCTCTGAAAAACCACTGAAGAACCACTGAAGCACCAAAATTGGTGCTATACAGCACTAAAAAAGGTTCCCCTATGATTACGAGCCAAGAACCATTTTTGGTGCCATATAGAACCTTTTTTTTTTTAGAGTGTATGTGGGTTTGGGAAGCTTTTCAATCTGGGGAGGCCAAATCCAGGTGGAAATGGTCCCAGAGTAATTTAGTGTAAATAAGCTACTTTGTGTAAAACAAATGCCAAAGTGATGCATATCTCCAGAAAGTAGAGACTCTTCTAAGCTTTCAAATGGAGATGAGGTCAGAGCTCCTCCACAGACATCTAACATTTAAAGTATAAACTTGATGTCATTCCGGATCCTGTACAGGTTCTTTCTTTGAGTTTAAAGGTCCCATGGCATGAAATTTTCATTTTATGAGGTATTTCAACATTAATATGAGTTCCCCTAGCCTGAATATTGTCCCCAAGTGGATAGAAATGTTGATCGGTGTAAAACCGAGTTCTGGCTGTCTCTATCTGCCTTTGAGAAAATGACAGGCCAGACGAGCCAATCCTGAAGTCTCCTGGTTTGACGTCCAAGCAGGAACGGTTTCCTCCCTTTCCTCCACCCAGAGAATCTGGCACGCCCATGCAAACGCTCAAGAGATCATTGCTTGTGAACGAGTGAACGCTGGCAGTTTCTCAGTATTTGGATGTACAAATGAAAACAGAAGTCTTTTTTCAGTTCCTTCTGATCTGTGATCAGTGATTTTTTTATGTGTAGCTAATTATTTATTATTCGTGCACACGCAGCGGCTTCTCTCTCCCGACAGAACGGTGTTTTCGTGTTTTCTATCTTGTGAGTCAGTGTTTTTGTACGTCCTCGTCGTGTCTATCTGTTCTTAAATGTGCATACAGTCGGGAGTTTCTGCTCAACATCGGCAGAGCCACATCTTTAGAGATAAACATCACACACGCCGAAGCTCGGCCTTCAACATCCCTGACCCCCAGTACTGCATCTGGCCCACAGCGGAGGCACCAAACTCGGCGCGAGATTAAGCAGAAGGAGGGTAAGCGTGAGGGTATCCGGCTAGGCTAGCCAGCTATCCCCACAATAAACTGGATTACATTCGATTACTGCTGTTGTGTCTTTGTTTGCGCTGTGTACTCAATGCGCGTCACTGGCGCTTTTCATATGATTGGAACATATCTAGAAATAATGCTTTAATCAACACTTACTAACTCGTTCATCTCGCTGTAATGGTACATTGCATGTGTTACAAAGTTGGTAGAATAATGATGAAGACGGACTCGGTGTGACTGGGACTCGTGTTTATTCAGAACTCTCAGATACAAACACAATAAACTCGCGCTGACAGACAGCGCTCTCACAACTCAGTAGTTACTATAAATAACTTTGTTAGCAATCGCTCCGTCTCCATGATGTCCGGTTCGCGAACGAATCATTCTTTTGAATCGGTTCTTTTTAGTGAACCGAGCCAGTTCACCAAATCGGACTGAATCGTTCTAAACGGTTCGCGTCTCGAGTCAGCGCTGATCCATAATTTACTAAAGTTACTAACTTTCTGACATGAGTGACAGCCCCTCCGACTAGAAATAAACGAATAACCTGAAGTATATTCTAGTAACTACAACAGTTCACCCTGAACTGAGTCATGCTGAGAGAACTGATGTGAAGTGAACTCAGGTCCATCCGTCTCTCTGGCAGCAGCTCGTGCGTCGTAGACCTCGTTAAACCACGCCCCCTCCGCTCATTTCAAATGCGTGATGTCAGCCAATCACAACAGTGGGCGTTTTAACTGAAGTCTCACAGCAGACACGCCTCTTGAAACAGGGCACTCAGCCACAGGGCAAACAGCAGTATAGAAAAAATGCCTTTTATTTTTAAATTATGACATTTTATGATGTAAAAATCATACTAACAATATAAGTACACCTCAGGAAACACTATAAAATAATAGAAAAATGCCATGCCATGGGACCTTTAAGAAGTTAAACCATTTACGATGCGTCATGAAGGCATTTACATGACTTTACAAATTGTCAGATCATTGCGTATAATCACCGTACAATCTGCTCAGTCATAGCCCAGGTTTTGTCAGATGTGTGAGTCACCATCAGTATCCAAATGTTCCGAGCCCGTCAGAGCAAAACTGCAGGAAGTGACACGTGTACGGGTCACAGCTCACCGAGCGTTTAACAGGAAGACACAGTCCCTTCCTTAGAGCTGTAAACGCTGCCCACAGAAGCTTTCTGCTCTCATTTGACACCTCTTCAAGTTCTTTTGTTCCCTTTCTTCTCTGGGTGATTTTGTTTAAAAGGAAACACTGCTGAGGCAGATATAAGTGAGTCTATGGAGGAAGACAGTTGTCCTTCACTCCCCATTTTTCTCGCTCCTTTGTTCTTCATCAAAGCAGGAAGTAGGTCAGGGATACTGACAGACAGAGCTCTGGGGCGCTTTAAGAGCCGATCGATGCGCAGCCAGTCTACCGCATTTGCAACATCTGGAGCATAGGTGGACATCACACCCAGGCACATCTTGCCATTTGCCCCGAGAATGCCCTGTTGCTGTGGTTAGGCATAAGGGATTACTCAACCATCAGACTCCAACATGTCTTTTGAGCAGTGACGCACACACACAGATGTGTGACCCAGAACGGCCTTGTTGCTGTGATTTCCCACCAGGGATTACTTAACCTTCATACCCATGATGCAGTCATTTCAAACACACACACACACACACACACACACAAACACATCTGTCCCGGATTACTAGAGCGCTAAGTATTGTACACAATAAGAGACGTGCTTTTGTAGCTGATGCCCAATCCTGGTAAGCTGTTTAGAAGCAAGGTTTTGGCGTACGAGGGATTAATAGATGAGGATTGTGATCAGGAGATTATTC